>NC_136265.1:8806015-9251015 GCF_964187855.1 Myxine glutinosa
GAGCGCCCATAGGTATTGTACACCGTTCTTTTCCTATTCCATCTCTAGGTGCTGTATGACGTCATTGGGGGGCCCCAAAAGGGAGTACTCAGTTTTCACTCTGTTTGTTTGTTTGTTTGTTTGTTTGTTTGTTTGTTTGTTTGTCCGGGCGATGTCTCAGGCACCTTTTAAGCTAGGAAGCTGAGATTTGGACACGACAATGACCAAGTGATTTATGTGCAAAATGTATTTTTGATTTACTTATTTATTGATTAATCAATTAATCGATTAATTTATTAGCTCAACTGGAATTTAGTCCGGTGAGCTTATGCGATCGAGCAGTGCCCATAGGTAAGTCAGTCAGTCAGTCAGTGAGTCTGTAAACACTTCAGTCATTTATCGCTTGAACCAAATAAACAATTTTGATGAAATTTGGCCATAAGCTTCATATCTGATGCCTAATGAAGGTGTATTAACCGTATCAAAATCTGCGCTCATTAAGGGGGTCTACGGGAGTGGGGGGCTGACCCCCCAAAATAGGTATTTGCTCTCTTCCCCCGAAACGACACACACAATTTTGATGAAACCTGGCTACCAGCTGCATATCTGATACATAACGAAGGTGTATTGACCGCATCAAAATCTGCGCTCATTAAGGCGGTTTACGACGGGAGGGGGGTTTGACCCCCCAAAATAGGTATTTGCTCTCTTCTCCGAAACTACACACACGATTTTGATGAAACTTGGCCACAAGCTTCATATCTGATGCCTAACAAAGGTGGATTGACTGCATCAAAATCTGTGCTCATTAACGGGGTGTATGGTGGGGGAGTTGGGGGGTGGGGAGGAGGGGGGGGGGGATTTGACACCGTGAAATATATATTTGCTCTCTTAAAAATATATCTCACAGATTGCAGTTATAGTACTAGTGGAGTAATCTTACACATTGTAAGCAATAACACACCGTGCTTTGTATGTAGGTACATAGTAAATAGAAGCTTTATTATTATAGGCAAGCATTACCTACCTGCTGCTCGATATCAATTGAGGTTTTTATTTCACAGTTTGCAGTAATATGAATTACAATTTTCAAATGTTGAGTATCAATTGAGGTTTTTATTTCACAGTTTACAGTAATATGAATTACAATTTTCAAATGCTAGATATCGATTGAGGTTTTTATTTCACAGTTTACAGTAATATAAATTACAATTTTCAAATGCTAGATATAAATTAAGGTTTTTATTTCACAGTTCACAGTTATATAAATTACAATTTTCAAATGCTGGGTATCAATTGAGGTTTTTATCTCACAGTTTACATTTATAGAAATTATGATTTTCAAATGCTAGATATCAATTGAGGTTTTTATCTCACAGTTTACAGTTATATAAATTACAATTTTCAAATGCTAGATATCAATTGAGGTTTTTATTTCACAGTTTACATTTATAGAAATTATGATTTTCAAATGCTAGATATCAATTGAGGTTTTTATCTCACAGTTTACAGTTATATAAATTATGACTTTCAAATGCTAGATATCAATTGAGGATTTTATTTCACAGTTTACATTTATAGAAATTATGACTTTCAAATGCTAGATATCAATTGAGGTTTTTATCTCACAGTTTACAGTTATATAAATTATGACTTTCAAATGCTAGATATCAATTGAGGTTTTTATTTCACAGTTTACATTTATAGAAATTATGATTTTCAAATGCTAGATATCAATTGAGGTTTTTATCTCACAGTTTACAGTTATATAAATTATGACTTTCAAATGCTAGATATCAATTGAGGTTTTTATTTCACAGTTTACATTTATAGAAATTACAATTTTCAAATGCTGGATATCAATTGAGGTTTTTATTTCACAGTTTACATTTATAGAAATTATGATTTTCAAATGCTAGATATCAATTGAGGTTTTTATTTCACAGTTCACATTTATAGAAATTATGATTTTCAAATGCTAGATATCAATTGAGGTTTTTATCTCACAGTTTACAGTTATACAAATTATGATTTTCAAATGCGAGATATCAATTGAGGTTTTTATTTCACAGTTTACATTTATAGAAATTATGATTTTCAAATGCTAGATGTCAATTGAGGTTTTTATTTCACAGTTTACAGTTATATAAATTACAGTTTTCAAATGCTAGATATCGATTGAGGTTTTTATTTCAAAGTTGACATTTATAGAAATTATGATTTTCAAATGCTAGATATAAATTGAGGTTTTTATTTCACAGTTCACATTTATAGAAATTATGATTTTCAAATGCTAGATATCAATTGAGGTTTTTATCTCACAGTTCACATTTATATAAATTATGATTTTCAAATGCTGGATATCAATTGAGGTTTTTATCTCACAGTTTACATTTATAGAAATTATGATTTTCAAATGCTAGATTTCAATTGAGATTTTCATTTCACAGTTTACAGTTAAAGAAATTACAATTTTCAAATGCTAGATATCGATTGAGGTTTTTATTTCACAGTTTACAGTTGTATAAATTACAATTTTCAAATTCTAGATGTAAATTGAGGTTTTTATCTCACAGTTTACAGTTATATAAATTACAATTTTCAAATGCTAGATATAAATTGAGGTTTTTATTTCACAGTTTGCAGTTATATAAATTACAATTTTCAAATGTTGGGTATCAATTGAGGTTTTTATCTCACAGTTTACAGTTATATAAATTACAATTTTCAAATGCTAGATATCGATTGAGGTTTTTATTTCACAGTTTACAGTAATATAAATTACAATTTTCAAATGCTAGATATAAATTGAGGTTTTTATTTCACAGTTTACAGTAATATAAATAACAATTTTCAAATGCTGGGTATCAATTGAGGTTTATGTCTCACAGTTTACAGTAATAAATATTACAATTTTCAAATGCTAGATATCAATTGAGGTTTTTATTTCACAGTTTACAGTAATATAAATTATGATTTTCAAATGCTCGATATCAATTGAGGTTTTTATCTCACAGTTTACAGTTATATAAATTACAATTTTCAAATGCTGGATATCAATTGAGGTTTTTTTTATTTCACAGTTTACATTTATATAAATTATGATTTTCAAATGCTAGATATAAATTGAGGTTTTTATTTCACAGTTCACATTTATAGAAATTATGAGTTTCAAATGCTAGATATAGATTGAGGTTTTTATTTCACAGTTTGCAGGTGTAGAAATTACAATCCTCTCTCACATTTGCTCAGAGCTTGGAAACTTTCGGTTATTATACCGTTTATTTCATACTTGTGTTGCTGTTTGTGGGTTTTCTTATGTAGAAACCGAGCATCCAATCCAAAATGATTTGTGAGATGCTTCTTTTTTTTTTTGTCTATATTGTAGAAGGCTCCAGGCACAGACTATGTCGTCCTCATCGAGGCAGGGCCAAATAAAAGAGCTGCATTGATAGAAAAGTAAAGAAGGAGTAATAGTCTAAGAGCTTTTGAGAAAGCAGAGAATGTGCTGTTTGAAAAGGGGAAGATCATAAGCGTTTGGAAAGACATGGGAAGGTAAAGAGTTCCAGAGTTTGGCAGTGGAGGGGAAGAAACAAACATCATAACGGCCCACCCTCGAGTTGCCAATGGCCACACAGTAATCATGAGATGTGAAGGGCTTGTCGAGTATTCCGTGGTCTCGCTAATGGCGGAGGTATACAGGCAGAAAGTTATTGGGAGCAAAAACCGAAGTAATATCTGTAGAAAAGAGAAAGAGCCAACTTTGTGCTGGAATTCGAGAGGGTCAAGTTTTGAGGTCAGATTGGGAGAGTTGACAAGTCGGATTATTTTGGATTCAATTCTGTCCAATAAGTTTGTGGAGCTAGAACCTCCCCAGATGTGAGAGCAGTTCTCGACACGAGGACGAATCAATCCTTTATATACGTAGTTGAAGCAACTGTTGAGAGAAGAAGAATCTTCGACATCTGAACAGGACTCCTAGTTTCTTCGAGGCAGATTTAGCTATTTGTGTAATGTGTGGATTCCTGGATAGATTTGAAGTTAAGGTAATACCTAGTAGGTCTATTGTATCACATGGTGTAATTGTGGAACTTTCAAAGGAGATTGGAGAGATGAGAGGAGTTTTGGAGAGAGATATGGGAAGAAATTGAGTTTTAGAAGCTTTAAACTTAACCTGGTTACATTTGCCCCACTGGGATTTCTTGTGCAAATCCGAATTTAAAGAGGTGGCTGTGATCAAATGAGATGTAGATCGATTGAGAGAAGATGGAGCAGATGGGGAAAACATGGAGGAATGCAACGTTGAGTCATCAGAATATGAGTGCATTTGGTTATTTGTAGAAGAAAGAAGGTCATTGATAAAAAGAAGGAAGAGTGTTGGAGACAGGACAGAACCCTGAGGGACACCGCTGTTGATAGGGAAGGAGGGAGAAGACATTCAAAGACTTTGGAAATAGTAGAAGTCAGAGCAATAGGACGGTAGTTGGAAGGGTTTGAACGATCGCCCTTCTTTAAAATAGGCTGCACTAAGGCATGTTTCCAGGAAAGAGGAAAAGTTTGGGTTTTTAACAAAAACGAAACAAACGAGCAAGCACGGGTGCAAGTTCTGAAGCACACTCCTTCAAGACACGAGGAGGAATGCCATCTTGTCCGTATGCCTTGCTTGTGTCCAGAGAGAGGAGTACCTTTTGGACTGCATGAAAAGAGATTATGGGGAGGGGCATAGGATTGGTAAGGGGTGAATTAGAGGGAGATGGAATGTTGGAGTCATCAGGAGTGGAATTAGAGGAGAAAAGAGAACCAAAAAGAGTTGCTTTGTCAGTCGGAGAAACAGCTGTAGTACCGTCAGAACGGAACAGTGAAGGAAAGGTAGAGCAACAGAAGTTGTTGGAGATACTTTTGGCTAATGACCAGAAAGATCTATTAGTGGAAGAAGATGAGAGGTTGTCACATTTATTTTGGATAAAGGAATGCTTCGCCTCACGAATAACGTGTTTGCAATGGTTTGTAGCAGATATGAAAGCTGAATGTGAGTCAGAGGAAGAAGAGTTTCTCCATGTCCGACATGACGCTTCTCTTGCACAAATGGCTGCAGAGCAGGAATTATTGAACCAAGAGTTGGTAGGAGAGGTAAACTTGAAAGAGAAGGGGATATAAACCTCCATTCCTGCAACAATAACCTCAGCTATACGTTCAGCAGAGATAGAGGCATCGGCCGAGGAGAGGCACTAGTCTTTCCAGGGAAAGTCAGAATTTTTTTTCCATAAACCAGTCAAGTCAGCGCTATTGAAATGCCAATACTGGCGTTTAGTCGGAGCAGTTGCCGATGGAGTGCTGGTAAGTAAAGTGATGTTTACACGATTGTGGTCAGAAGAACCAATTGGAGGTGAGATTGCGTAGCTGTAACGCAACGGATTGGAGGTAAATAACAAATCCAAAGTATTGGACGAGTGGTCATGGGTGGGTGATCATTTGTTCCAAATCATTGAGAATGGAAAATGTAAGAGCTTCAACTCCCCCGACATCCGTGTGGGATGATTTCAACCACTCCCTGTGGTGCATATTGAAGTCTCCTAAATAGAGGAATTCTGCTTGAGGGTGTTCGGATGTCATGGTCTCATGGCAGGAATTAAGATAGTCAAAGAAAGCTGTGGAGTTGGTAGAGTTGGGAGAGCAGTAACTCCTCAGTCACATTTGCTCTACGGCTAGGATACGGCGGCCGTACCCCCCCTAAATTGACAGAAACGTGCGGCGGCCGCAGAGTTTCTGAGGTGGCCTCAGGGTGGCCCTAGGGCGTATGGCTATCTTTTACAGGCCGTAGGGGTCGCCGTGGAATTATAGCGCGGAGTTATAACTTTTTTCATTTCTAGGTTGGCCGTAGCAATTCGACAAGCCGTAGCCATGACAACTGTAAGTGCTGTTATACATATGAAAAAGAACTGGTATATATACCCACTCGTTACCGTCCGTCTGGCCGCACGTTCGCCTTAGGGCCGCCCTGCGGTCGCCTTGCGGGCACCTTGAGGCTACCTTGCGTCTGCCTTGAAAATTATATGGCCGCCGCAGGGACGCCCTAAGGTCACCGTGCGACATCAAATCAAAGACCGTACGGCACCCCCACGTTTTCGGTCTCCACAATTTCTAAATACCCCATGCGGCTACCCAAAAAATAAAAACATATGTGACTGCTACATTGTGTGACCGTGGAAATACTGCGGCCACCCTATAATTGCTAGTGGCCGTAGATTTGTTAGACCCTACGGCCGCCGAGCCAAATGTGACTGAAGCATAAGTGAAACAGAGAAAAATAGTGCTGGTCGGGAGACAAACCTTAAGGCAGATGACATCAAAGTTTGGAGATTCGAGGTCCGCAAGGCGTACGGCAGGTGTGTTGATGTTGGAGTCGATACACACTCCTCCTTTAGAGTGGAATCGTGAGTGAAGGTTGTAGTTTGAAATGTTAAAGGAGTTAAGAAGAACGTCGTGTGACAATTGGGTCTCTGAGAGAGCAATATATTAGGAGAGTAACTTGCAAAATGATATTCAACAGAGGAAAGATTTGAAGAAAGACCACGAATGGTGGTGAAATGAATTGAAAAAGAGTCACGTTCATTCAACAGGCAAGGGTCTTTGGAGGGACCGATGCTACAACTGTCTGAGCCCCCCCTCTCGTTGGTAGCAGAGACAGGCAGGTCATCGGAGATTCTTTGCACTCCATAATGCCGGGAACTAGGGGCCATTAACTTTTTAGACTTTTTCATATTTAGTTGGACAATGTGAGGAAATGAGAGGAAAGAGAAGTAAAGAGAGAATGTAAAGGTGAGGAGTGAAAATGAGTGAGAAAAGTGTTTGAAGAAAAGTGTATGATGTTTGTTTGCAAGAGAGAGAGAGATTGCAGCGAGCCCGGTAGCGATATAGCTGAGTGGGAGTTTTGAGAGTGACCAGTAAAGTTGATTTGAGAACTTCAGGGCTTTGTGATGGTGAAGAGTCGCCCCTGGTGTGTTGTCTGGTTGGGATTTTAAAGATCCGATTCCCCATGGGTCTGTGCTCTCCATTTGTACCATGAAGGCAATGGCCTTCACTCTTGACTCCTTTACCCATTTAATCCCAATCACGCACTGTCTTCCATACGACAATAAAGAGTTTGAGATGTTGTCTTCACGTGAATTTTCATAAAACCACGTGACCTTTAAGCACACATTAACACACTCGGGGATGTATTTTCAATACTTGTGGTAATTTGCGTCTGTCTTTTCCACCAGGATTGAACTCCATAAACGTCCTGAACCGACTGCTAAAGCTGTTTTCGGTACGACAACATCTTTTATTAACCTGTTTTCGGTACGCCATTTATTTTTTTTTATTTTTTTTTTGTATACAGAGTCGAGGCTCGTGAAAGAGCTAACATTTATCAAACAAACAAATCAAACAAACAAGTAAACAAAGTATATAAAAATGGGAGCGGTCGACAAGATGGGGAGAGAAGGGGAGGAAGCACACAAACGCAACATTTGAGGGCAGGGACATCGGGAGATGTGTGGGAGGCAGAGGGCCTAAGGGGAGGCAGGATAGGTATACAACGCAAGGACACCAAGGACTTCCAGGAAAGAAGACAAAAGTCACCTCAAAAAAGTGGAATTGGGGTGAAATTAGCGGGGGTAGAAAAGATCAAGGTTTTGGATTGGGGAAGATAAGAGATGGTGGTGAACAGCCGTTTTAAAGACCTGGAGGGAGGAGTGGGATTGAAGAGAGTGAGGGAGTTTGTTCCAGAGGCGGGAGAAAAGAGGAATGAAGGAGTGAAGGTGAGCAGAGAGTCTTGATTTCGGCAGTTTAACCATAAGAGGGTTGCAGGCAGATCTTGTGCGACCTGCAGGAATATTTGGGAGACAGAGCTCAGAGAGAGCTGGGGGAGCAAGGCCGGAGAGGAGTCGGTAGAAGACGGAAAGACCACCAACCTGCCTGCGGTGAGTAAGTGAAAGGCCCTCGGAGATAGCGTCTTCGCGGGAGATTCCAATGATTCTGAATGCTTTGCTTTCAACAGCGTGAAGACGAGTTAGGTGTGAGGCAGGAGCACCAGCCCAGAGGGGAGAGCAGTATTCCATTGATCTGCGGATGAAAGCCTTGTATGTGGTGAAGAGCGCAGGTGTGCCAAGGAAGGACTTCGCACGACGGAGGATGCCCAGTCGGCGACTGGCTTTGGAGGCCAGCTTGGAAATGTGGTTTTCCCAGGAAAGATCATGGCAGATAGTGAGACGCAAAAGCTTGAGTGACAGAACTTCTTGGAGAGGATTATTCAGAAAGTAGATGGGAGGGTTGTCCAGTCGGTCTTTTCGGAGAGCATCGTAAGAGTGTGAGATTTGTCAGGATTGAAAGACATGTTCCACTTGTTTGCCCAGTCTGTGATTTTGTCCAGGTCTGCAGAGAGTGAGGAGGCTGTACACTGCCGATCTGAGGGATGAGGAATGGAGCGGCAGAGAGTGGAGTCATCAGCAAAGAGATAGAGAGGATTTTCAAGAGAGTCAGAGAGATCATTGATGAAGACCAGAAAAAGCACAGGGCCCAGAACACTGCCTTGGGGAACTCCAGCCTGAACAGGAAGAGGAGATGAGAGAAACCCATTCAGGGCCACACGTTGACTACGACCAGAGAGGAAGTCCGCCAGCCATGCGTGGAGATTTCCATGGATACCAAAGGAGGAGAGTTTGGTCAGCAGAGCGGGGTGCCAGACCGTATCGAAGGCACGTGATATGTCGAGAGAGACAGCTCTAATTTCCTGTTTGGCATTGAGGACCTCCATCCATTGTTGAGACAGCAGAAGCAGCATGTCCAGAGTAGAGTGACCTGGTCTGAAACCAAATTGATGATCAGAGATCAAGCCATTGGAGAAGAGGAAAGATTTCATATCCGAAGCAATGATGGATTCCATGACTTTGCTGATAATTGGGAGAAGGCTGATTGGTCTGTAGTTGCTAGGATCTGTTTTTGCACCTTTTTGTGCAAAGTGGTGATGTTGGCTGATTTCCAAGCAGATGGCAGTTGACCTTGAGCAAAAGAGAGGGTGAAGAGAACAGAGAGAGGGAGTGAAAGAGCGGAAGAACAGGATTTTAGGACCCGTGGGCTGATGCCGTCAGGTCCAGTTGCAGAATCAGAGTCGAGGGTTGACAGAAACTTTTCCACCTTGTCAGGAGGAAAGGACCCGGAGTCCAGGAGCAGCTGGGTACGACTGGGTACGGTGGGTACAGAGAGGGATGGGTTTGGGACACAAGATTTAGAGGCAAACACAGAGTTGAGGCATTCAGCTTTTTCACGTGCGGAGTCAGCCGTGTGGCCATTTGAGGTGAGGGAGGGGATGGAGGGGGAACAAACACCAGAAACAGATTTGACCAGACGCCACCAGGATTTGGAAGAGGGAGACAGATAAGAGAGTTCGGTCCTGAGAACGGAGAGAGATTGTTTCCTGGCTCTCCTGAGGGTGGACACACACTTGTTTCGGGCTTTCTGAAAGGAAATGAGATTTCCTTCCGTTGGATTTGCTTTCCAGGAGACGAAGGCAAGTTGTTTCTGGGCAATAGCCTCACCACAAGATTCCGTGTACCATGGACGGGAGGAAGGGTATGACAACTGAAGACGAGATGGGATAAATCTGTGCATGAGAGAGAGCAACCTGTTTAACCTGTTAACATTAACCTGTTTTCGATGTTTAACTTGTTAACAAAACATTAACCTGTTTTCGGTACGACAACATCTTTTATTAACCTGTTGTGCTAATAAGTAACAAAAGAAAATGCATTTTTTGCATACTTGGCCAATGCTATGAATTCCTTTTTATTTGTCAAACAATCATGGTGTTTTTGGAACAGAGCAACGAAAGTCCTTCTCAAAATGTGCAACTACGATGAGTTCTGTGTTGGACCATTCTGTGGAGGTGAGGATCAATGCACCGCGGATGATGAATTCTCACTAACACGTGCAAAGCCTCAACATTATCCACATCTACACGGACATTATCCACATCGACACGGATTACACGGATATCCACATCTACACGGACATTATCCACATCGACACGGATTACACGGATATCCACATCTACACGGACATTATCCACATCGACACGGATTACACGGATATCCACATCTACACGGACATTATCCACATCGACACGGATTACACGGATATCCACATCTACACGGACATTATCCACATCTACACAGACATTATCCACATCTACACGGACATTATCCACATCGAAACGGATTACACGGATATCCACGTCTACACGGACATTATCCACATCGACACAGATTACACAGATATCCACATCTACACGGACATTATCCACATCGACACGGATTACACGGATATCCACATCTACACGGACATTATCCACATCTACACAGACATTATCCACATCTACACGGACATTATCCACATCTAAACGGATTACACGGATATCCACATCTACACGGACATTATCCACATCTACACGGACATTATCCACATCTACACGGACATTATCCACATCTACACGGACATTATCCACATCTACACGGACATTATCACATCTACACGGACATTATCCACATCTACACGGACATTATCCATATCTACACAAAGACATTATCCACATCTACACGGACATTATCCACATCTACACGGACATTATCCACATCTACACGGACATTATCCACATCCACACGGACATTATCCACATCTACACGGATTTCTGATTTTAATTTTAAAGAATTGATTGGAGATAGCTAGGCCTGTAGGACTGTAACACAGCCAAAGGTCTTTCTGAACTATTTTATCATTATCTTCTCCACTACCTAAGGTTATGTTTTCACCCCTGTTTGTTACTTGCAAAATCGAAGATTTTTCAAGTATATTGGTCGGTTGTGTTTGTGACTCTGTTTGTTTGTTTGCTTGTTTGTTTGCTTGTTTGTTTGCTTGTTTGTTTGTCACCGGCCTACAGGTCACAATTTTCAACCGATCTTCACCAAACTTCACCAAATGGTAGAGTTGGTCAAATGCCAGAAGCCTATTGTGTTTGGGGTCAATAGGTCAAAAGGTCAACATAGGCCAAAGGTCACCAAATTTGCTAAATTTCTAAAATCCCCAATTTTCATCCGATTGACTTGACATTTGAAGACCACTTGCATATCTGGTCACTGAATTCAACCACTAAGTAATTTTGAGGTCAACATAGGCCAAATGGTCAACATAGGCCAAATTTCTAAAATTCTCAATTTTCATCCAATTGACTTGAAATTTGGAGAGGACTTGCATTGAATTCAACCACCAAGTATTCTTGAGGTCAACATAGGCCAAATGGTCAACATAGGCCAAATTTCTAAAATCCTCAATTTTCATCCAATTGACTTGAAATTTGAAAAGGACTTGCATATCTCGTCACTGAATTCAACCACAAATTATATTTTAGGTGAACATAGGTCAAAAGGTCAACATAGGCCAAATTTCTAAAATCCTCAATTTTCATCCAATTGACTTGAAATTTGAAGAGGACTTGCATATCTGGTCACTGAATTCAACCACCAAGTATCTTTGAGGTCAACATAGGCCAAAAGGTCAACATAGGCCAAATTTCTAAAATCCTCAATTTTCATCCAATTGACATGAAATTTGAAGAGGACTTGCATATCTGGTCACTGACTTCAACCACCAAGTATTTTTGAGGTCACCATAGGCCATCATGTCACATTGAAAACTTTTGGGGGAGGGCGTATTTTGCAAGTATCGTGCTACGCATGACGTTTTCTTGTTACTTGCAAAATCGAAGATTTTTCAAGTATATTGGTCGGTTGTGTTTGTGACTGTCTGTCTGTTTGTTTGTTTGTTTGTTTGTCACCGGCCTACAGGTCACAATTTTCAACCGATCTTCACCAAACTTCCCCAAATGTTAGAGTTGGTCAAAAGCCAGAAGGCTATTGTTTTTGGGGTCAATAGGTCAAAAGGTCAACATAGGCCAAAGGTCACCAAATTTGCTAAATTTCTAAAATCCCCAATTTTCATCCGATTGACTTGAAATTTGAAGACCACTTGCATATCTGGTCACTGAATTCAACCACCAAGTATTTTTGAGGTCAACATAGGACAAATGGTCAACATAGGCCAAATTTCTAAAATCCTCAATTTTTATCCAATTGACTTGAAATTTGAAGAGGACTTGCATATCTGGTCACTGAATTCAACCACCTCGTATTCTTGAAGTCAACTTTGGCCAAAAGGTCAACATAGGCCAAATTTCTAAAATCCTCAATTTTCATCGAATTGACTTGAAAATTGAACAGCATTTGCACATTGAGTCACTAAATAGGGAAACGAACTATTTTTGAGGTCAAAAGGTCAAAGGTCAACTCAAGGTCAACCTTCCAAAATCATCATTTTTCATCTGAAAAATCGTCACTTTTCATCCTGTTGACCCGAGCTTTGATCAAGATTGTAAATTTTAATCTTCATGAAATGGACAATTTGCTGTATCAATGGTAAACTTTTGGGGGAGGGCGTATTTTGCAAGTATCGTGCTACGCATGACGTTTTCTTGTTTGTTTGTTTGTTACTTGCAAAATCGAAGATTTTTCAAGCATATTGGTCGGTTGTGTTTGTGACTCTGTTAGTTTGTCACCGGCCTACAGGTCACAATTTTCAACCGATCTTCACCAAACTTCACCAAGTGGTAGGGTTGGTCAAATGCCAGAAGCCTATTGTTTTTGGGGTCAATAGGTCAAAAGGTCAACATAGGCCAAAGGTCACCAACTTTGCTAAATTTCTAAAATCCTCAATTTTCATCCGATTGACTTGAAATTTGAAGACCACTTGCATATCTGGTCATTGAATTAAACCACCAAGAATTTTTGAAGTCAACATAGGCCAAATGGTCAACATAGGCCAAATTTCTAAAATCCTCAATTTTCATCCAATTGACTTGAAATTTGGAGAGGACTTGCACATCTGGTCACTGAATTCAACCACCAAGTATTCTTGAGGTCAACATAGGCCAAAAGGTCAACATAGGCCAAATTTCTAAAATCCTCTATTTTCATCGAATTGACTTGAAAATTGAACAGCATTTGCACATTGAGTCACGAAATAGGGAAACTAACTATTTTTGAGGTCAAAAGGTCAAAGGTCAACTGAAGGTCAACCTTCCAAAATCATCATTTTTCATCTCAAAAATCGTCACTTTTCATCCTGTTGACCCGAGCTTTGATCAAGATTGTAAATTTTAAACTTCATGAAATGGACAATTTGCTGTATCAATGGTAAACTTTTGGGGGAGGGCGTATTTTGCAAGTATCGTGCTACGCATGACGTTTTCTTGTTTGTTTGTTTGTTTGTCGGTCTGTTTGGCACTTGTGAAAATCGAAGATTTTTCAAGTAGTGTATATTGGTTGGTCTTATGTGCTATTCTGTCTGTCTGTCAATCGCCTACAAGTCAGAATTTTAAACCGATCTTTACGAAACCTCACCAAATGGTAGACTTGGTCATAAGGAAAAACCTATTGATTTTGAGGTCAAAGGGTCAACATAGGTCAAAGGTGAACAACTTTGTCAAATATCTAAAATCCTCAATTTTCCTCCGATTGACTTGAAATTTGAAGAGGATGTACATATCAGGTAAATGAATTCAACCACCAAGTATTTTTGAGGTCAACCTCGGCCAAAAGGTCAACATAGGTCAATTTTCTAAAATCCTAAATTTTCCTCCGATTTACTTGAAATTTGAAGAGGATTTACAAATCAGCTAACTGAATTCAACCACCAACTATTTTTGAGATCAACATAGGCCAAAAGGTCAACATAGGCCACATTTCTAAAATCCTCAATTTTCATCCAATTGACTTGAAATTTGAAGAGGACTTGCAGATCTGGTCACTGAATTCAACCACCAAGTATATTTGAGGTCAACATCGGCCAAATGGTCAACATAGGCCACATTTCTAAAATCCTCAATTTTCACCCAATTTACTTGAAATTTGAAGAGGACTTGCAGATCTGGTCACTGAATTCAACCACCAAGTACTCTTGAGGTCAACATAGGCCAAAAGGTCAACATAGGCCAAATTTCTAAAATCCTCAGTTTTCATCCAATTGACTTGAAATTTGAAGAGGACTTGCAGATCTGGTCAATGAATTCAACCACCAAGTATTTTGAGGTCAACATAGGCCAATTTTCTAAAATCCTCAATTTTCCTCCGATTTACTTGAAATTTGAAGAGGATTTACATATCAGCTAACTTAATTCAACCACCAACTATTTTTGAGATCAGCATAGGCCAAAGGGTCAACATAGGCCAAAGGTCAACAACAATTTCAAATATCTAAAATCCTCAATTTTCCTCCGATTGACTTGAAATTTGAAGAGGATTTACATATCAGCTAACTGAATTCAACCACCAACTATTTTTGAGGTCAACATAGGCCAAAGGTCAACAACCTATTTTAGGGATTTCACAAGTATCATGCTACGCACGACATATTTCTTGTTTGTTTGTTTGCCTGTCTGTTTGTTTGTCTGTCTGGGAGCAGGATATTTCAAAAAGTTATGGATCTATTCAGACAAAACTTGTTGGATGATTTGGGTAAGCGACAAGAACAAGCCGATTCGATTTTGGTTCAGGTCGGAATCCAGATCCGGCCCATCAGTGAATACAAAACATAAACTGTTCAACCTGGCGGAGGTGTGCGCTCTATCAAGTGTCGTTCTCATTTTCTATTTCTACTACATTTTGATTAAAAAAAACAAGCTGTAATTTCAAAAATTGAGAATTACTATCTGTGATATTTATTAAAATGTGCACTTCACTTCCTTCCATGAAAAGATAAAACTGCAACGTTTGAATTGCCAAAGGATTTGTGTGGAGGATGCCATGTGTTACCGTTCGAGCTCCCTGATTGGCTGTGGAAGTGCACATGACGTTTCATGATCTGTCTTTCTCCATCATTCCCTTATTTAGCATCAGACAACCTTCAAGCTGTCCAAGGAGGGCGGAGGGATAGCTTCAATAGCCGAGGGAGTTCTTAAGTTACGAGTGCTTCAGGATAAGGGTCACGTGTGGGCCCAGAAACTAAGACTGCGGCTAAATCAAGATAGCCTCTTGCTCCTCGATCCCGAGAGCCAGGTGGGCAATAGGTACCGTCAACTTGTGTTCAAGTAGATAAATCAAACTGAAAACCATTGTAAATTTCAGTTACAACACCAAAGGCCAAAATGTTTCCAATTCTTGTTCGTAGGCCCACTTTGGGCCTCATTTTCATCAGTGCTCGCTTGTTCTTGTAAAACTAGACCTGACTTGGTATTTATTTTAATCCTATAACAACGTGATTTATTTATTTATTTTTATTTACTTATATATTTATTTATTATATATTTTTATTTTTTTATTTTGATTTATTTATTTATTTTTATTTATTTATGTATTATATTTATTTATTATTTATGATATTTATTATTTATTATTTATTATTTATTATTTATATTTTATTATATAATTTATTTATTATTTATTTATTATTATTATTTATTATTATTATTTATTATTATTATTATTTTATTATTATTATTATTATTTATTATTATTTATTGGCCATCCTGCATATTGACCATCTGCATATTGACATATTGACCATCTGCATATTGACATATTGACCATCTGCATATTGACATATTGACATATTGACATCATTGACATCACATTTTGACATATTGACATCACATTGACATATTGACATCACATAATTTGTGATGACATCACATCATCATCACATCATCATCACATCATCATCATATTGACATCATATCATCATCACATCACATCATCACATCACATATTGACATATTGACATATTGACATATTGACATCATTGACATCACATTTTGACATATTGACATCACATTGACATATTGACATCACATCATTTGTGATGACATCACATCATCATCACATCATCATATTGACATCACATCATCATCACATCACATCATCACATCACATATTGACATTTCACATCATTGACATATATTGACATCACATCACATATTGACATATTGGCATCACATCACATATTGACATCCTGACCATCTGCATATTGACATATTGACATATTCACCCATCTGCATATTGACATATTGGCCATCCTGCATATTGGCCATCCATCCTGCCATCCATCCTGGCCATCCTGCATATTATTAATTATTATTATTATTATTATTATTAATTATTTATTATTATTATTATTATTATTTATTTATTTATAATTTATTATTTATTTATTATTTTTATATTTATTTATTATTTATTATATAAATTTATTATTATATAATTATTTATTATATTTGTTTATTATTTATTATATTTATTTATTATATTTATTTATTTATTATATTTATTTATTATTTTTATTTATTTATTTATATTTATTTATTTATTTTATTTATTTATTTATTTTTACCTCATTTTCATCAGTGCTCGCTTGTTCTTGTAAAACTAGACCTGACTTGCTATTTATTTTAATCCTATAGCAACGTGACGTCATCACGTTGCTGTTTCTCACAATGCCCTTTGTTCGTTACATTAGGCTTGTGGAATTAAGAGGAAACTCACCATCAAACTATGTATGGAAGATATTATAATCAAAAAATTGAGGAAGAAGAACCCAGAGTTTCATTTTATTCATCGTCCAGGTTAATGTTCACTCCACATTGGCAGTGCTGGACCAAGTCTACCACTTCTACACCTTGTTTACGCATCACTAGTTGGTTTGATTTTGTTGGGAAATGCAGACAATATTGTGCTCAAACCTCAATGGCTCATTGTACGGATGAAGGCCTTTGGAGGTAAACTTCGGAGCCCCGTAGGGTTTCTGCTGGAGGCCTTAAGCACACCTGGTCTGTGTTAGACCCAGGTGAAGGCTACCCTGTGGCTGAAACGTTGAACTTACTGAATCTTTGTTCTTTAAGACAAAACCACGTGTCAGTTGTGAATTTATAGGTTTTATGATTATGGTGGTCATAAAAATAGAGGGCAGGAGAGGAGTGAGTGAGAAGGAGATCTGGGGCGGGAGAGGAGTGAGTGAGAAGGAGATCTGGGGCGGGAGAGGAGTGAGTGAGAAGGAGATCTGGGGCGGGAGAGGAGTGAGTGAGAAGGAGATCTGGGGCGGGAGAGGAGTGAGTGAGAAGGAGATCTGGGGCGGGAGAGGAGTGAGTGAGAAGGTGATCTGGGGTGGGAGAGGAGTGAGTGAGAAGGAGATCTGGGGTGGGAGAGGAGTGAGTGAGAAGGAGATCTGGGGCGGGAGAGGAGTGAGTGAGAAGGAGATCTGGGGCGGGAGAGGAGTGAGTGAGAAGGAGATCTGGGGCGGGAGAGAAGTGAGTGAGAAGGAGATCTGGGGCAGGAGAGTAGCGAGTGAGAAGGAGATCTGGGGCGGGAGAGGAGCGAGTGAGAAGGAGATCTGGGGCGGGAGAGGAAGGAGTGAGAAGGAGATCTGGGGCAGGAGAGGAGCGAGTGAGAAGGAGATCTGGGGCAGGAGAGGAGCGAGTGAGAAGGAGATCTGGGGCGGGAGAGGAGTGAGTGAGAAGGAGATCTGGGGCAGGAGAGGAGTGAGTGAGAAGGAGATCTGGGGCAGGAGAAGAGGGAGTGAGAAGGAGATCTGGGGCGGGAGAGGAGTGAGTGGGAAGGAGATCTGGGGCAGGAGAGGAGCGAGTGAGAAGGAGATCTGGGGCGGGAGAGGAGTGAGTGAGAAGAAGATCTGGGGCGGGAGAGGAGGGAGTGAGAAGGAGATCTGGGGCAGGAGAGGAGCGAGTGAGAAGGAGATCTGGGGCAGGAGAGGAGTGAGTGAGAAGGAGATCTGGGGCGGGAGAGGAGTGAGTGAGAAGGACATCTGGGGCGAGAGAGGAGTGAGTGAGAAGGAGATCTGGGGCGGGAGAGGAGTGAGTGAGAAGGAGATCTGGGGCGGGAGAGGAGTGAGTGAGAAGGAGATCTGGGGCGGGAGAGGAGTGAGTGAGAAGGAGATCTCGGGCGGGAGAGGAGCGAGTGAGAAGGAGATCTGGGGCGGGAGAGGAGTGAGTGAGAAGGAGATCTGGGGCGGGAGAGGAGTGAGTGGGAAGGAGATCTGGGGCGGGAGAGTAGCGAGTGAGAAGGAGATCTGGGGCGGGAGAGGAGCGAGTGAGAAGGAGATCTGGGGCGGGAGAGGAGGGAGTGAGAAGGAGATCTGGGGCAGGAGAGGAGCGAGTGAGAAGGAGATCTGGGGCAGGAGAGGAGCGAGTGAGAAGGAGATCTGGGGCAGGAGAGGAGTGAGTGAGAAGGAGATCTGGGGCAGGAGAAGAGGGAGTGAGAAGGAGATCTGGGGCGGGAGAGGAGTGAGTGGGAAGGAGATCTGGGGCAGGAGAGGAGCGAGTGACAAGGAGATCTGGGGCGGGAGAGGAGTGAGTGAGAAGAAGATCTGGGGCGGGAGAGGAGGGAGTGAGAAGGAGATCTGGGGCAGGAGAGGAGCGAGTGAGAAGGAGATCTGGGGCAGGAGAGGAGTGAGTGAGAAGGAGATCTGGGGCGGGAGAGGAGTGAGTGAGAAGGACATCTGGGGCGAGAGAGAAGTGAGTGAGAAGGAGATCTGGGGCGGGAGAGGAGTGAGTGAGAAGGAGATCTGGGGCGGGAGAGGAGCGAGTGAGAAGGAGATCTGGGGCGGGAGAGGAGTGAGTGAGAAGGAGATCTCGGGCGGGAGAGGAGCGAGTGAGAAGGAGATCTGGGGCGGGAGAGGAGTGAGTGAGAAGGAGATCTGGGGCGGGAGAGGAGTGAGTGGGAAGGAGATCTGGGGCGGGAGAGGAGTGAGTGAGAAGGACATCTGGGGCGAGAGAGGAGTGAGTGAGAAGGAGATCTGGGGCGGGAGAGGAGTGAGTGAGAAGGAGATCTGGGGCGGGAGAGGAGTGAGTGAGAAGGAGATCTCGGGCGGGAGAGGAGCGAGTCAGAAGGAGATCTGGGGCGGGAGAGGAGTGAGTGAGAAGGAGATCTGGGGCGGGAGAGGAGTGAGTGGGAAAGGGATCTGGGGCGGGAGAGGAGTGAGTGAGAAGGACATCTGGGGCGAGAGAGGAGTGAGTGAGAAGGAGATCTGGGGCGGGAGAGGAGTGAGTGAGAAGGAGATCTGGGGCGGGAGAGGAGTGAGTTGGAAGGAGATCTGGGGCGGGAGAGGAGTGAGTTGGAAGGAGATCTGGGGTGGGAGAGGAGTGAGTTGGAAGGAGATCTGGGGTGGGAGAGGAGTGAGTTGGAAGGAGATCTGGGGCGGGAGAGGAGTGAGTTGGAAGGAGATCTGGGGTGGGAGAGGAGTGAGTTGGAAGGAGATCTGGGGTGGGAGAGGAGTGAGTTGGAAGGAGATCTGGGGTGGGAGAGGAGTGAGTTGGAAGGAGATCTGGGGCAGGAGAGGAGTGAGTTGGAAGGAGATCTGGGGCGGGAGAGGAGTGAGTTGGAAGGAGACCTGGGGTGGGAGAGGAGTGAGTTGGAAGGAGATCTGGGGCAGGAGAGGAGTGAGTTGGAAGGAGATCTGGGGTGGGAGAGGAGTGAGTTGGAAGGAGATCTGGGGCAGGAGAGGAGTGAGTTGGAAGGAGATCTGGGGTGGGAGAGGAGTGAGTTGGAAGGAGACCTGGGGTGGGAGAGGAGTGAGTTGGAAGGAGATCTGGGGTGGGAGAGGAGTGAGTTGGAAGGAGATCTGGGGCAGGAGAGGAGTGAGTTGGAAGGAGATCTGGGGTGGGAGAGGAGTGAGTTGGAAGGAGATCTGGGGTGGGAGAGGAGTGAGTTGGAAGGAGATCTGGGGCGGGAGAGGAGTGAGTTGGAAGGAGATCTGGGGCGGGAGAGGAGTGATTGAGAAGGAGATTTTGGGGTGAGTGTGAGAGGAATTATTCATAAAGAGATTATGGGTTGAGTGGGGGAGGGGAGGAGGAAGTGTGAAGAAGATTGGGGGTTGGGGGGCGGGAGAGGAGTGAGTTGGAAGGAGACCTGGGGTGGGAGAGGAGTGAGTGAGAAGGAGATCTGGGGTGGGAGAGGAGTGAGTTGGAAGGAGACCTGGGGTGGGAGAGGAGTGAGTTGGAACGAGATCTGGGGCGGGAGAGGAGTGAGTTGGAAGGAGATCTGGGGCGGGAGAGGAGTGATTGAGAAGGAGATTTTGGGGTGGGAGAGGAGTGAGTTGGAAGGAGATCTGGGGCGGGAGAGGAGTGATTGAGAAGGAGATTTTGGGGCGGGAGAGGAGTGAGTTGGAAGGAGATCTGGGGCGGGAGAGGAGTGATTGAGAAGGAGATTTTGGGGCGGGAGAGGAGTGAGTTGGAAGGAGATCTGGGGCGGGAGAGGAGTGATTGAGAAGGAGATCTGGGGCGGGAGAGGAGTGAGTTGGAAGGAGATCTGGGGTGGGAGAGGAGTGAGTGAGAAGGAGATTTTGGGGTGAGTGTGAGAGGAATTATTCATAAAGAGATTATGGGTTGAGTGGGGGAGGAGGAAGTGTGAAGAAGATTGGGGGTTGGGGGGTGGGAGAGGGTGAGTTGGGGTGGAGCTTGGGTTGGCGGGGGTGGAGCTAGAGTTGGCGGAGGTGGAGCTCCGGTTGGCGGGGGTGGAGCTTGGGTTGGCAGGGGTGGAGCCCGGGTTGGTGGGGGTGGAGTTCGGGTTAGCATGGGTGGAGCTAGAGTTGGTGGTGGTGGAGCTCGGGTTGGCATGGGTGGAGCTCTGGGTGGTGGGGTGGAGTTCGGGTTGGCGGGGGTGGAGCTCGGGTTGGTGGGGGTGGAGCTCGGGTTGGCGGGGGTGGAGCTAGAGTTAGCGGGGGGTGGAGCTCGGGTTGGCGGTGGTGGAGCTAGAGTTGGTGGGGGTGGAGGTTGGGTTGGTGGGGGTGGAACTTGGGTTGGCGGGGGTGGAGCTAGAGTTGGTGGAGCGAGAGCTTTTTAAGGTGTTGACGATTTCTCGCCTGCTTTTGGGGGGCAGGAGAGGAAGGGGGTTCATATATATGCTGGTGGGTGAATGTGGCGTTCATCACGTTTCTGAGTTAAGTGTGTTGTCCTACAGGAAGAAGAAGAAGCCATACTACCAACTTCGTCCACTTCCGGAATTGTTTGATTTATTTGTATTCAAATGTCTGGTAATTGTTCTGTATTTATTTATGCCAATGTGTACTTGTACATAACTGTCATTAATTTAAAAAGGCTTCGGGACTATCGAGCGATCTTTTTTTCTTTAACTCCAAAAAAACGACCTTTTTTTTTCAATTTATTTGTTTTTTGTTTTTTTGTTTTTGTTTGCCGAAAACACTCCCAGGGCCTTAGTGATGAATCTCTGAAAGTTTGATGAAGATCCGTTCAGCCATCTCTGAATAAAATGCGCACACACAAAAACTGGGCACACACACACACACACACACACACACACACACACACACACACACACACACACACGCACACACACACACACACACACACACACACACACACACACACAAACTGGACACGCACACGTACACAGACAACTCGCGTTTATATAATTATATATAGATGTATGTTTATAAATAATGATGTAGGAAAATACCTGAAGAGGTTCATGAATGACCTTTATATGAGGAAACGGATTTATTGATGTCCTCCCGGAAGTGCTCAACCTCAGGCTCTCAATCCTGGTGTCTTTAACCACGAGGAATGTGTTGGAAAATCTAAACCTCTGTCCACCTGCCGCGTGACAACAGGACGTGGTTGAGAGAATATTGTTGGAAGACGTCATCTCGTGCCAGGAAATACCAGGCACCGATTGTGACCCCGCCATCTTGGCTCTCACCTGGCAACCCCAAGATGAGGCGGCTCCCGATGTGTACTTCTTCTCCTGCGGTGATGCCAGGGTGGGTATAATGACGTCACAGTTCAATGGCAATAATTATGACACCTTACAAACCCCCCTCCCCTCCAGCATTAGGTGGATGGAGGTTATGTTTTCACACCTGTCTGTTGGTCTGTTTGTGACAGGATATCTCAAAAAGTTGTGGACGGATTCGGACTAAATTTGGTGGACCGGTTGTGTGTTTGACAAGGACAAATTGATTCGATTTTGGTGAAGATCCGAATCCAGATTCGGCCTATCAGTGGGATACAAAACGTAAACTGTTCACCTGGCGGAGGTATGCGCTCTACCGAGTGCCCTTCTAGTTACCCTCGCCTGGGGAGAGGGTATTGCATTTGAGTCCGTTTGTCTGTTTGTCTGTCTGTCTGTTAGTCTGATGACGTCATCGGTCACGTGGTTCGGCCGCCATATTTGTTTTAACACTAAAAACCATTGAAAATACAACCTGGTGAGGGTTTGCGAACTCTGATTGCTCTTTTTCTTGTTACCTATGCTTTGGAGTGAAACGGATGAGGTTTTGTGAAAGGTTGTCCTCATTACCTGCTTGCCCTTCAGGATCAACCATTAGGTCCATGTGTCTTACAGACGGATCTCATTCAAGCAGACATCCAGGGATCTATCCAGGCATATCGAGGCATCATAAAGTAAGGAAACCCTCCTCTTCCTCATTGTTTGCCATTAACCTTCCTCTCCATCTGCTTCTGACGGTGTAACCTTTGCCCTTTCAAACGACATTTGTTATTTCAGAGAAGAAGAAAAAGAAGAAGAAGAAGAAGACGATGAAAGTGTATTTGAGGGTGAAACACTCTCGCGACCCTCTACTCCCCCTTTAAATACACCAAGAAGTGCAACACCTCCTCCCTCGCCCAAACCGACCAAGGCAGACAGATCAAGAAGTCCGACACCACATTCGTCTCTCATTTACTCCTCTATACCAGATCGAACAGGTGAACGGCTCAGGTGACCAAACTGTGAGATACCACGAACCAGTCAGATTTACACATTCCCTTTACCTTCCTGGTGTTCTGTCTCACATCTTCATCAGTCTTTTACCTTTCATTTTCTTCCTCCTCTGCCCCATCATCCTTGTCTGTGAGCAAATTAGAAGAAATATTCTCTACTTTAACGCGATCTCTTCCTCTTCCATTTTGTCCACTCCATATTGACCGTCATCCTCTTCTCTCTTTCATCTCCTCAGGCCAGCATCTTCTGAGGTCAGACACCTTCTCCTTCATTTTGTCGCTCTCATCCTCCCTCTTGTCTCCATATCCTTTGAGCCGCCATTATTCCTCTTCTATAAAAGTTTTTCCTGATTGTCCACTCCATTTCCTACTTGAAATCCTTAATCAAAATGGATGATTTTGAGGACATCATAGAATGAAACAAGTTTTTTTTTGTGTTTTCTCGAGTTAATTCGAACATCAATCAATCGCATTTGAAATGACCATCCATATCTCTCTCTCTCTCTCTCCCTCTCCCACTCCCTCTCCCACCCTCTCTCCCTCCCACCCTCTCTCCCTCTTCCCCCCTCTCTCCCTCTCCCACTCCCTCTCCCACCCTCTCTCCCTCCCACCCTCTCTCCTTCTTCCTCCTTCTCTCCCTCTCCCACTCCCTCTCCCACCCTCTCTCCCTCTCCCCCCCCCTCTCTCCCTCTCTATCTCTGTGTCTCATCTGTATTGCAAGCCAAATGGCTGGCACAGTCGGTGGTTCTGTAACAGTTGCAGTTGCACATGGAGTCACAATTTATGCTTCATGAGTCATGTGTGTCCAACTCATTCGGCCGACCGTTCTGGATATCAAGAGTGTGGAGATTTACAACCCGTCGGACATAGGTTCTAATTGGCCATTGGACATTTTGTGTGCTCTGTGCAGAGATGTTGAGAAACGACCAGAACACGGGTGAGAGATACCAGCATGCCATGGACACGGTGAGTGACGTCTTGTGTTGTTCTGGTTTGGAGTTGTAAACAAGGTAATTGTGCGACACCTTTTACCCTTTATCTACTGCGCACGCACCTGCTTGGTTATCCATAGGATGTTTGTTTGATCTTGACATCGATAGAAGGCAGGTGGGATAGACTCTACCTGTATCTGCATCTACTTTAATAGCTGTACATCCCCAATGTCGAAAGCGGTCCCTTCGGCCAGATTCTCAGCCAACCGGTTTTACTCTCGTCCGTCACAACTCCATTACTCAGGAGGTTATCAACCGAATAATCGAGGAGATCGAATTGTTCTTGGAGAAGATTCAGACTGTGGGAGAAGCTCATGCAAAGCAGACCCAAAAAGGAAAAGGATCGAAGAACCCAAAAACAAAGGAGGAAGGTAAAAGGAATAAAGGATCAACACAAGGACATCAAATTGAGCGTCAGGTGGAGTTTACGTATTCTCCATTTCATTTCCCTCAATCTCTCCCTGCTGTCATAGGAAATAACCAAGACAATGTCAAACCACTTTCCAAGGAGGAGTTTGAGGACATTCTACGGAAGTTCAAGCATGCTTTCAACCTGCTGGTGGGTTTTGGGGGAGAACCCATTGGGTTTTGGGTTTGAGTGGATACAACATGTCGGACGTACGCCAACACGTTCACCTCTTTGTTTGCCTGCTGCAGGGTCGTCTGAATGGTCATATTAAAGATCCAAACGCCGAGGAACTGGTCCAATGCCTGATGGAACCGCTTACCAAGGTGAGCAAAAGGGCGTCAGGTCCTCAGGTCTTCATCAGGCATCGGTTGCAAAGAGCATCGGGTCTTCAACTCCCAGACTAGGTCCACATCGGTTTGCGCGTCTCCCAACAGATTGCACACGTTGGTGGTCCGAATGTCGCGGCCTCCATCATCCAGCCACTGCTGTCCGATCCGGCGCTTACCCTAATCGAGAATTCCCTTCCGCATGTGGAGCGGGGACTTTGGAAGGCCATGGGGCCGGCGTGGTGCATTCAAAGGTCAGTTGGACTTCAGGCTTTGGGATTCCATTATGGCTAACCTCAGGGCCTTTCCTTGATCCCTTCGAGTAGTTGACATTTTATTACCCTCGCCAGAAGAGAGGGTATTGCAATTGAGTCCGTTTGTCTGTTTGTTTGTCTGTCTGTCTGTCTATCCGTTTGTTTGTATGTTTGTTTGTTTATTTGTCTGTTTGTCTGTTTATTTGTCTGTTTGTCTGTTTATTTGTCTGTTTGTCTGTTGGTCTGTCTGTCTGTCTGTCTGTCTGTCTGTTTGTGTTTGTTTGTTTGTCTGTTTGTTTGTTTGTTTGTTTGTGTTTGTCTGTTTGTTTGTTTGTTTGCCCACGCAGAATAAATATGATTTTCTCTGCAACCTTTGGTCCGATTGACAGGAAATTTTCACCATAGGTGCAACTCCACCTGTATAATTTTTTATGGCAATTATGACGTCATAGGTGACGTGATTCGGCCGCCATCTTGGAAAAATCGAAAACCTTTGCACCTCCATATCTCGGAAAGTGCTGAATAGAAAAAATTGACACATGGCTCATTGTAAAGAACACTCCATGGGGAATAAAATATGTTAATGATGATGTCATCGGTGCCTCAATTATGACGTCATAATTCGACAAGTACAAAACTTCATCCAATCAACATGAAATTTCTTGAGCACCATGTCGGCATAAACTGGTGGAGAATAAAAATAATGATGTCATCGGTCACGTGTTCGGCCGCCATCTTTGTTTTAACACAAAAGCCTTAAAAACCACTGAAAATACATCCTGGCGAGGGTTTGCAATCTCTGATTGATCTTTTTCTTGTTAATATTGTAATACAATCCTTCGGTAAATCCCGGACACCTCTCTGTCTCGCAGGGACAAATGGCCTGCGGACCAAATGCCAAAGGGACTGTTTGCCCCAACGTTTGCTGATGGTTGGACGGCCCCACCATTCGTTTACGAAGAGGTCAGAAGTCAATTACCTCGGTCAGGCTGGCAAAGGTGTCAAGATGTGTTACTGCTGATTAAAGTTTAATACCATAAATAGGAAATGTAATACAGGTGAATGGTGAGAAGCTTCAGATTTACACTATGGAGTGAAAAGGTAAACATTTGAACTAGAAACAAGGAAGTGTCACATTTAGAATTCAACTTGTATCACTCTGATAACACCTGTTACCTCTTACCTGGGACCAACAGACACTTCGCATTATTCAACCTGATTAGGAACATCATATCGTTTAGGCAAACCAATGCCTGATGAAGCCTGGTGGTAAACCTCAGCCAAGCACCTGGCAGGGAATGCTCCTATCAGATAGGTATTGTCCTTAATGATGGTGATCTTCCAGCTGGGAGTAATCTATCTATAATTCCAGCAATCTCTGTGTGTCTGTGTGTCTGTGTGTCTGTGTGTCTGTGTGTCTGTGTGTCTGTGTGTCTGTGTGTCTGTGTGTCTGTGACCGCTGTTTCTCGACAACCACGGGTCCGATATACTTGAAACTTGCCAGGTATATTGCTGGGGACCCGAGGATGTGCCTTTTCAAGGTTTCATATTAATCGGACAATTACTTACCGAGCTATGTCCAAAAAACGCTTCAACCAATCAGAGAGCAGCGAGCTATCACGTGTGCCGAACGTGGCGATCAGACTCTGCCTCGGACGGCACATTTGACAGCGTATTCATTTATTTCACGTTGGAAAACTATGTTGCCGTTAAACTATGTTTTAAAACGAATTCAAACTGCGATTAAATTAAAACGATTCATCCTAACTGCGATTTGCGAACTTCCGGACAGTGACGACTTATCTTCCGGCAGCCAATCACAGAACGCTCTGTTGCGTAGGCGTGGCCGATGTGAGACGAGCGGAGCTGAGCGCGTTACGAGCTGACCGCCATTACGGTACGTAATTCGATTTCTTATGCGCATTATTTCTCCCAATTCAGTCAGAGCGAAGGGCGGAAGCGAAGAGCGTTGTTTTTTTTGTTTACGGGCGTACGGGCGGGGTAGAGCGTACGGGTAGCGTTTTTTTTTTTTTTTTGGCCACGGAACGGGCACCCACGTACGGGCAATGCCCTAGTCTATCTATAATTCCAGTAATCTCTGTATGTGTGTTTGTTTGTTTGTTTGTTTGTTTGTCTGTGACCGCTGTTTCTCGACAACCACGGGTCCGATATACTTTAAACTTGCCAGGTATATTGCTGGGGACCCGAGGATGTGCCTTTTCAAGGTTTCATATTAATCGGACAATTACTTACCGAGCTATGTCCAAAAAACGATTCAACCAATCAGAGAGCAGCGAGCTATCGCGTGTGCCGAACGTGGCGAACACACTCTGCCTCGGACGGCACATTTGAGAGCGTATTCATTTATTTCACGTTGGAAAACTATGTTGCCGTTAAACTATGTTTTAAAACTAATTAAAACTACTATCTATAATTCCACGGGTCCGATAAAAAACACCGTACTCGCAAGCCGTTCGCTTTGGACCAAACCATTTCATGTAAATAGAGGGGGGGGATTGTCACCACTCGCAAGCCGTTCGCTTTGGACCAAACCATTTCATGTAAATAGAGGGGGGGGATATAATTTTAGATATATATATAGTACGGGCATGCCCTAGTCTATCTATAATTCCAGTAATCTCTGTGTGTGTGTGTGTCTGTGTGTGTGTGTGTGTGTGTGTGTGTGTGTGTGTGTTTGTCTGTGACCGCTGTTTCTCGACAACTACCGGTCCGATATACTTGAAACTTGCCAGGTATATTGCTGGGGACCCGAGGATGTGCCTTTTCAAGGTTTCATATTAATCGGAGAAGTAGTTACCGAGCTATGGCGATTTCTTTACCAAACTCCGCAAGCCGTTCGCTTTGGACCAAACCATTTCATGTAAATAGAGGGGGGGGGGGGGGGTTCTGTGGTCGTTGCGAATGGACCAAACCATTTCATGTAAATAGAGGGGGGGGGGTTCTGTGGTCGTTGCGAATGGACCAAACCATTTCATGTAAATAGAGGGGGGGGGTTCTGTGGTCGTTACTGCCACGTGGTTTCAAAGTTTTTTTTTGTTGTTGTTGTTTGCACGCATGCTTTTTTGCACGCACGTACGGGCACCCACGTACGGGCACGTCCTAGTCCTTAGAATTCCTTCAAATGTCATACATGTGAGTGGTGGGAAATGGAAGATGGGAATAATCGCAGAGGAGCTGAAATGGAAAAGGAAGAGACGGGAAAGGGAACGGAGGGACAGCAGGTTGGATAGTGGGGGTTCAGGTACAGGAAATGTGTGTGGAAGGGGAGTAAGATGTAGATTACCTTCGTCTGTGGTGCCCATTGGCCTGCAGCTGATGAGGTCATTGGTTGGGTCGACCGACGTTTGCTCAGTAAGTGGACGATGCCTCCTGTTGGTGCAAGATCAGGTCGATGGATGAGGTCGTGTTGATTCACCTTATCAATTTGGAGTGATTAATGAAGCCCGATTCCTGGGATAAACATCCAAGTGGACTTTTCCAATGAGCTGTTGCTGTCCAGCTGGACTTTTAAACAACGTTAGGCAATCTTGAAGAGTTTGTTGCTGATCTGATGTCATCAGTGTCCCACTTGTTGAAAACAAGGTTGAACTAACCCGGAACCATCATGGTGTTTTCAGTGTTCCAAAGAGACTTGGGGGGGGGGGGGGGGGGGGGGTTGAAGCTTTGAGAATGGGAAAAGTTTTCAGGCAGAAATGAACTTTCCTCTTCCAAGTGGCCATGGAGACGTCAGTGGCGGTCCAAGAGAAAGTCCATGAGTTTGGGAATTATAAACATGTGACTAGTTGAGTTTGATTCAGGAATACTACATGTATTTGTACCATACTCACTACGAAGAGTACGTGGAGCCCTCTAATTAAACATCCGTTACCCTATAGAAGTTACCCTATAGAAGTTACCCTATAGAAGTTACCCATTAGAAGTTACCCATTAGAAGTTACCCTATAGAAGTTACCCATTAGAAGTTACCCTATAGAAGTTACCCATTAGAAGTTACCCATTAGAAGTTACCCTATAGAAGTTACCCTATAGAAGTTACCCTATAGGAGTTACCCTATAGGAGTTACCCTATATGAGTTACCCCATAGGAGTTACCCTATAGAAGTTACCCATTAAAATTTACCCTATAGAAGTTACCCTATAGAAGGCGTGTTGCATCAGAGGCACAGCTGTGCCTTCAGGGAATGATGCTGCCCCGCAGGCTTTGGCTGCAGATAAAGAAGAAGATTCGTAGTTTGTCCCACCACCCCGTAACCATGGTAGTTTGGTAGTTGGTTGAGGTTGATGATCTATTGTATTGCATGGAAACACATGGAAGGCCTGGGTTTGAATACCTCATCATATACCACGTGAATTGCCCACTTACCTGCTGTGCATCTCATGGAGGGGGTTTTGCTGGTTACCAGGAGGTCTGATTTAGTTATCGTACTATAACATGTAATAACAATGCTCATTGTTCTCTTCTTTATCTTTTCTTTTAGAGCCAGAATGCAGACGTTAAAGAAAGGTGAGGAGAAACAACATGGAGACCATCGTTTGTTCGTCATTCAGTGTTTGCACACATGATTGGAGCCATGTTAACCAGAGTGATAACCGGCGTAATCAGTACATGTTTGTTGTTGGATTGGTCTTTTTATACAGTCGAGACTCATGGAAGAGCGAGAGGACGGAGGGGAAAAAGTCAACGCACTGGACTGTGGGTCAAACACCAGGATCAAGGGAATGAATGAACAGGATAAGAGGAGTGAGAGAGGAGGAGAAACACGAGAACCTGCTGGTAAACTTAGGTTGGAATAATGGGGGTAAAAATGATCTCCAGGAGGGATTCGGATGACGTCATGGGATGGTGGTGCCCCTCCTCTTTTGAATCCCCAGAGAGAATTAGAGAAATGAGGAATTAAAGAGGAGGTGTGCGTCAAACCTGGATGTTAGAGAAACGAGGAATTAAAGAGAGGAGGTGTGCGTCAAACCTGGATGTTAGAGAAACGAGGAATTAAAGAGAGGAGGTGTGCATCAAACCTGGATGTTAGAGAAACGAGGAATTAAAGAGGGGAGGTGTGCATCAAACCTGGATGTTAGAGAAACGAGGAATTAAAGAGAGGAGGTGTGCATCAAACCTGGATGTTAGAGAAACGAGGAATTAAAGAGAGGAGGTGTGCGTCAAACCTGGATGTTAGAGAAACGAGGAATTAAAGAGAGGAGGTGTGCGTCAAACCTGGATGTTAGAGAAACGAGGAATTAAAGAGAGGAGGTGTGCGTCAAACCTGGATGTTAGAGAAACGAGGAATTAAAGAGAGGAGGTGTGCGTCAAACCTGGATGTTAGAGAAACGAGGAATTAAAGAGAGGAGGTGTGCGTCAAACCTGGATGTTAGAGAAACGAGGAATTAAAGAGAGGAGGTGTGCGTCAAACCTGGATGTTAGAGAAACGAGGATTTAAAGAGAGGAGGTGTGCGTCAAACCTGGATGTTAGAGAAACGAGGAATTAAAGAGAGGAGGTGTGCGTCAAACCTGGATGTTAGAGAAACGAGGAATTAAAGAGAGGAGGTGTGCATCAAACCTGGATGTTAGAGAAACGAAGAATTAAAGAGAGGAGGTGTGCGTCAAACCTGGATGTTAGAGAAACGAGGAATTAAAGAGAGGAGGTGTGTGCCAAACCTGGATGTTAGAGAAACAAGGAATTAAAGAGAGGAGGTGTGCGTCAAACCTGGATGTTAGAGAAACGAGGAATTAAAGAGAGGAGGTGTGCGTCAAACCTGGATGTTAGAGAAACGAGGAATTAAAGAGAGGAGGTGTGCATCAAACCTGGATGTTAGAGAAACGAGGAATTAAAGAGAGGAGGTGTGCGTCAAACCTGGATGTTAGAGAAACGAGGAATTAAAGAGAGGAGTTGTGCATCAAACCTTGATGTAAGAGAAACGAGGAATTAAAGAGAGGTGTGTGTCAAACCTGGATGTTAGAGAAACGAAGAATTAAAGAGAGGAGGTGTGCGTCAAACCTGGATGTTAGAGAAATGAGGAATTAAAGAGAGGAGGTGTGTGTCAAACCTGGACGTTAGAGAACCGAGGAATAAAAGAGAGGAGGTGTGCGTCAAACCTGGACATTAGAGAAACGAGGAATTAAAGAGAGGAGGTGTGCGTCAAACCTGGATGTTAGAGAAACGAGGAAGTAAAGACAGGAGGTGTGCGTCAAACCTGGATGTTAGAGAAACGAGGAATTAAAGAGAGGAGGTGTGCGTCAAACCTGGATGTTAGAGAAACTAGGAATTAAAGAGAGGAGGTGTGCGTCAAACCTGGACGTTAGAGAAACGAGGAATTAAAGAGAGGAGGTGTGCGTCAAACCTGGATGTTAGAGAAACGAGGAATTAAAGAGAGGAGGTGTGCGTCAAACCTGGATGTTAGAGAAACGAGGAATTAAAGAGACGAGGTGTGCGTCAAACCTGGATGTTAGAGAAACGAGGAATTAAAGAGAGGAGGTGTGCGTCAAACCTGGATGTTAGAGAAACGAGGAATTAAAGAGAGAAGGTGTGCATCAAACCTGGATGTTAGAGAAACGAGGAATTAAAGAGAGGAGGTGTGCATCAAACCTGGATGTTAGAGAAACGAGGAATTAAAGAGAGGAGGTGTGCATCAAACCTGGATGTTAGAGAAACGAGGAATTAAAGAGAGGAGGTGTGCGTCAAACCTGGATGTTAGAGAAACGAGGAATTAAAGAGAGGAGGTGTGCGTCAAACCTGGATGTTAGAGAAACGAGGAATTAAAGAGAGGAGGTGTGCATCAAACCTGGATGTTAGAGAAACGAGGAATTAAAGAGAGGAGGTGTGCGTCAAACCTGGATGTTAGAGAAACGAGGAATTAAAGAGAGGAGGTGTGCATCAAACCTGGATGTTAGAGAAACGAGGAATTAAAGAGAGGAGGTGTGCGTCAAACCTGGATGTTAGAGAAACGAGGATTTAAAGAGAGGAGGTGTGCGTCAAACCTGGATGTTAGAGAAACGAGGAATTAAAGAGAGGAGGTGTGCGTCAAACCTGGATGTTAGAGAAACGAGGAATTAAAGAGAGGAGGTGTGCGCCAAACCTGGATGTTAGAGAAACAAGGAATTAAAGAGAGGAGGTGTGCGTCAAACCTGGATGTTAGAGAAACGAGGAATTAAAGAGAGGAGGTGTGCGTCAAACCTGGATGTTAGAGAAACGAGGATTTAAAGAGAGGAGGTGTGCGTCAAACCTGGATGTTAGAGAAACGAGGAATTAAAGAGAGGAGGTGTGCGTCAAACCTGGATGTTAGAGAAACGAGGAATTAAAGAGAGGAGTTGTGCGTCAAACCTTGATGTTAGAGAAACGAGGAATTAAAGAGAGGTGTGTGTCAAACCTGGATGTTAGAGAAACGAAGAATTAAAGAGAGGAGGTGTGCGTCAAACCTGGATGTTAGAGAAATGAGGAATTAAAGAGAGGAGGTGTGTGTCAAACCTGGACGTTAGAGAACCGAGGAATAAAAGAGAGGAGGTGTGCGTCAAACCTGGACATTAGAGAAACGAGGAATTAAAGAGAGGAGGTGTGCGTCAAACCTGGATGTTAGAGAAACGAGGAAGTAAAGACAGGAGGTGTGCGTCAAACCTGGATGTTAGAGAAACGAGGAATTAAAGAGACGAGGTGTGCGTCAAACCTGGATGTTAGAGAAACGAGGAATTAAAGAGAGGAGGTGTGCGTCAAACCTGGACGTTAGAGAAACGAGGAATTAAAGAGAGGAGGTGTGCGTCAAACCTGGATGTTAGAGAAACGAGGAATTAAAGAGAGGAGGTGTGCGTCAAACCTGGATGTTAGAGAAACGAGGAATTAAAGAGACGAGGTGTGCGTCAAACCTGGATGTTAGAGAAACGAGGAATTAAAGAGAGGAGGTGTGCGTCAAACCTGGACGTTAGAGAAACGAGGAATTAAAGAGACGAGGTGTGCGTCAAACCTGGACGTTAGAGAAACGAGGAAGTAAAGAGAGGAGGTGTGCGTCAAACCTGGATGTTAGAGAAACGAGGAATTAAAGAGTGGAGGTGTGCTTCAAACCTGGATGTTAGAGAAACGAGGAATTAAAGAGAGGAGGTGTGCGTCAAACCTGGATGTTAGAGAAACGAGGAATTAAAGAGAGGAGGTGTGCATCAAACCTGGATGTTAGAGAAACGAGGAATTAAAGAGAGGAGGTGTGCGTCAAACCTTAATGTTAGAGAAACGAGGAATTAAAGAGAGGTGTGTGTCAAACCTGGATGTTAGAGAAACGAAGAATTAAAGAGAGGAGGTGTGCGTCAAACCTGGATGTTAGAGAAATGAGGAATTAAAGAGAGGAGGTGTGCATCAAACCTGGACGTTAGAGAACCGAGGAATAAAAGAGAGGAGGTGTGCGTCAAACCTGGACATTAGAGAAACGAGGAATTAAAGAGAGGAGGTGTGCGTCAAACCTGGATGTTAGAGAAACGAGGAAGTAAAGACAGGAGGTGTGCGTCAAACCTGGATGTTAGAGAAACGAGGAATTAAAGAGACGAGGTGTGCGTCAAACCTGGATGTTAGAGAAACGAGGAATTAAAGAGAGGAGGTGTGCGTCAAACCTGGACGTTAGAGAAACGAGGAATTAAAGAGAGGAGGTGTGCGTCAAACCTGGACGTTAGAGAAATGAGGAATTAAAGAGAGGAGGTGTGCGTCAAACCTGGACGATAGAGAAACGAGGAGAGGAGGTGTGCGTCAAACCTGGATGTTAGAGAAACGAGGAATTAAAGAGAGGAGGTGTGCGTCAAACCTGGACGTTAGAGAACCGAGGAATTAAAGAGACGAGGTGTGCGTCAAACCTGGATGTTAGAGAAACGAGGAATTAAAGAGAGGAGGTGTGCGTCAAACCTGGACGTTAGAGAAACGAGGAATTAAAGAGAGGAGGTGTGCGTCAAACCTGGATGTTAGAGAAACGAGGAATTAAAGAGAGGAGGTGTGCGTCAAACCTGGACGTTCGAGAAATGAGGAATAAAAGAGAGGAGGTGTGCGTCAAACCTGGACGTTAGAGAAACGAGGAATTAAAGAGAGGAGGTGTGCATCAAACCTGGACGTTAGAGAAACGAGGAATTAAAGAGAGGAGGTGTGCGTCAAACCTGGACGTTAGAGAAACGAGGAAGCAAAGAGAGGAGGTGTGCGTCAAACCTGGACGTTAGAGAAACGAGGAATTAAAGAGAGGAGGTGTGCGTCAAACCTGGATGTTAGAGAAACGAGGAATTAAAGAGAGGAGGTGTGCGTCAAACCTGGATGTTAGAGAAACGAGGAATTAAAGAGAGGAGGTGTGCGTCAAACCTGGATGTTAGAGAAACGAGGAATTAAAGCGAGGATGTGTGCGTCAAACCTGGATGTTAGAGAAACGAGGAATTAAAGAGAGGAGGTGTGCGTCAAACCTGGATGTTAGAGAAACGAGGAAATAAAGAGAGGAGTTGTGCGTCAAACCTTCATGTTAGAGAAACGAGGAATTAAAGAGAGGTGTGTGTCAAACCTGGATGTTAGAGAAACGAAGAATTAAAGAGAGGAGGTGTGCGTCAAACCTGGATGTTAGAGAAATGAGGAATTAAAGAGAGGAGGTGTGCGTCAAACCTGGACGTTAGAGAACCGAGGAATAAAAGAGAGGAGGTGTGCGTCAAACCTGGACATTAGAGAAACGAGGAAGTAAAGACAGGAGGTGTGCGTCAAACCTGGATGTTAGAGAAACGAGGAATTAAAGAGACGAGGTGTGCGTCAAACCTGGATGTTAGAGAAACGAGGAATTAAAGAGAGGAGGTGTGCGTCAAACCTGGACGTTAGAGAAACGAGGAATTAAAGAGAGGAGGTGTGCGTCAAACCTGGATGTTAGAGAAACGAGGAATTAAAGAGAGGAGGTGTGCGTCAAACCTGGACGTTAGAGAAACGAGGAATTAAAGAGAGGAGGTGTGCGTCAAACCTGGATGTTAGAGAAACGAGGAATTAAAGAGAGGAGGTGTGCGTCAAACCTGGATGTTAGAGAAACAAGGAATTAAAGAGAGGAGGTGTGCGTCAAACCTGGACGTTAGAGAAACGAGGAATTAAAGAGAGGAGGTGTGCATCAAACCTGGACGTTAGAGAACCGAGGAATAAAAGAGAGGAGGTGTGCGTCAAACCTGGACATTAGAGAAACGAGGAATTAAAGAGAGGAGGTGTGCGTCAAACCTGGATGTTAGAGAAACGAGGAAGTAAAGACAGGAGGTGTGCGTCAAACCTGGATGTTAGAGAAACAAGGAATTAAAGAGAGGAGGTGTGCGTCAAACCTGGACGTTAGAGAAACGAGGAATTAAAGAGAGGAGGTGTGCATCAAACCTGGACGTTAGAGAACCGAGGAATAAAAGAGAGGAGGTGTGCGTCAAACCTGGACATTAGAGAAACGAGGAATTAAAGAGAGGAGGTGTGCGTCAAACCTGGATGTTAGAGAAACGAGGAAGTAAAGACAGGAGGTGTGCGTCAAACCTGGATGTTAGAGAAACGAGGAATTAAAGAGACGAGGTGTGCGTCAAACCTGGATGTTAGAGAAACGAGGAATGAAAGAGAGGAGGTGTGCGTCAAACCTGGACGTTAGAAAAACGAGGAATTAAAGAGAGGAGGTGTGCGTCAAACCTGCATGTTAGAGAAACGAGGAATTAAAGAGAGGAGGTGTGCGTCAAACCTGGACGTTAGAGAAACGAGGAATTAAAGAGAGGAGGTGTGCGTCAAACCTGGATGTTAGAGAAACGAGGAATTAAAGAGAGGAGGTGTGCATCAAACCTGGACGTTAGAGAAACGAGGAATTAAAGAGACGAGGTGTGCGTCAAACCTGGATGTTAGAGAAACGAGGAATTAAAGAGAGGAGGTGTGCGTCAAACCTGGACGTTAGAGAAACGAGGAATTAAAGAGAGGAGGTGTGCGTCAAACCTGGATGTTAGAGAAACGAGGAATTAAAGAGAGGAGGTGTGCGTCAAACCTGGACGTTAGAGAAACGAGGAATAAAAGAGAGGAGGTGTGCGTCAAACCTGGACGTTAGAGAAACGAGGAATTAAAGAGAGGAGGTGTGCTTCAAACCTGGACGTTAGAGAAACGAGGAATTAAAGAGAGGAGGTGTGCATCAAACCTGGACGTTAGAGAAACGAGGAAGTAAAGAGAGGAGGTGTGCGTCAAACCTGGATGTTAGAGAAACGAGGAATTAAAGAGAGGAGGTGTGCGTCAAACCTGGACGTTAGAGAAACGAGGAATTAAAGAGAGGAGGTGTGCGTCAAACCTGGTTGTTAGAGAAAAGAGGAATTAAAGAGAGGAGGTGTGCATCAAACCTGGACGTTAGAGAAACGAGGAATTAAAGAGACGAGGTGTGCGTCAAACCTGGATGTTAGAGAAACGAGGAATTAAAGAGAGGAGGTGTGCGTCAAACCTGGATGTTAGAGAAACGAGGAATTAAAGAGAGGAGGTGTGCGTCAAACCTGGATGTTAGAGAAACGAGGAATTAAAGAGAGGAGGTGTGCGTCAAACCTGGATGTTAGAGAAACGAGGAATTAAAGAGAGGAGGTGTGCGTCAAACCTGGATGTTAGAGAAACGAGGAATTAGAGAGGAGGTGTGCATCAAACCTGGATGTTAGAGAAACGAGGAATTAAAGAGAGGAGGTGTGCATCAAACCTGGATGTTAGAGAAACGAGGAATTAAAGAGAGGAGGTGTGCGTCAAACCTGGATGTTAGAGAAACGAGGAATTAAAGAGAGGAGGTGTGCGTCAAACCTGGATGTTAGAGAAACAAGGAATTAAAGAGAGGAGGTGTGCGTCAAACCTGGATGTTAGAGAAACGAGGAATTAAAGAGAGGAGGTGTGCGTCAAACCTGGATGTTAGAGAAACGAGGAATTAAAGAGAGGAGGTGTGCGTCAAACCTGGATGTTAGAGAAACGAGGAATTAAAGAGAGGAGGTGTGCGTCAAACCTGGATGTTAGAGAAACGAGGAATTAGAGAGGAGGTGTGCATCAAACCTGGATGTTAGAGAAACGAGGAATTAAAGAGAGGAGGTGTGCGTCAAACCTGGATGTTAGAGAAACGAGGAATTAAAGAGAGGAGGTGTGCGTCAAACCTGGATGTTAGAGAAACGAGGAATTAAAGAGAGGAGGTGTGCGTCAAACCTGGATGTTAGAGAAACAAGGAATTAAAGAGAGGAGGTGTGCGTCAAACCTGGATGTTAGAGAAACGAGGAATTAAAGAGGAGGTGTGCGTCAAACCTGGATGTTAGAGAAACGAGGAATTAAAGAGAGGAGGTGTGCGCCAAACCTGGATGTTAGAGAAACAAGGAATTAAAGAGAGGAGGTGTGCGTCAAACCTGGATGTTAGAGAAACGAGGAATTAAAGAGAGGAGGTGTGCGTCAAACCTGGATGTTAGAGAAACGAGGAATTAAAGAGAGGAGGTGTGCATCAAACCTGGATGTTAGAGAAACGAGGAATTAAAGAGAGGAGGTGTGCGTCAAACCTGGATGTTAGAGAAACGAGGAATTAAAGAGAGGAGTTGTGCATCAAACCTTGATGTAAGAGAAACGAGGAATTAAAGAGAGGTGTGTGTCAAACCTGGATGTTAGAGAAACGAAGAATTAAAGAGAGGAGGTGTGCGTCAAACCTGGATGTTAGAGAAATGAGGAATTAAAGAGAGGAGGTGTGTGTCAAACCTGGACGTTAGAGAACCGAGGAATAAAAGAGAGGAGGTGTGCGTCAAACCTGGACATTAGAGAAACGAGGAATTAAAGAGAGGAGGTGTGCGTCAAACCTGGATGTTAGAGAAACGAGGAAGTAAAGACAGGAGGTGTGCGTCAAACCTGGATGTTAGAGAAACGAGGAATTAAAGAGAGGAGGTGTGCGTCAAACCTGGATGTTAGAGAAACTAGGAATTAAAGAGAGGAGGTGTGCGTCAAACCTGGACGTTAGAGAAACGAGGAATTAAAGAGAGGAGGTGTGCGTCAAACCTGGATGTTAGAGAAACGAGGAATTAAAGAGAGGAGGTGTGCGTCAAACCTGGATGTTAGAGAAACGAGGAATTAAAGAGACGAGGTGTGCATCAAACCTGGATGTTAGAGAAACGAGGAATTAAAGAGAGGAGGTGTGCGTCAAACCTGGATGTTAGAGAAACGAGGAATTAAAGAGAGAAGGTGTGCATCAAACCTGGATGTTAGAGAAACGAGGAATTAAAGAGAGGAGGTGTGCATCAAACCTGGATGTTAGAGAAACGAGGAATTAAAGAGAGGAGGTGTGCATCAAACCTGGATGTTAGAGAAACAAGGAATTAAAGAGAGGAGGTGTGCGTCAAACCTGGATGTTAGAGAAACGAGGAATTAAAGAGAGGAGGTGTGCGTCAAACCTGGATGTTAGAGAAACGAGGAATTAAAGAGAGGAGGTGTGCATCAAACCTGGATGTTAGAGAAACGAGGAATTAAAGAGAGGAGGTGTGCGTCAAACCTGGATGTTAGAGAAACGAGGAATTAAAGAGAGGAGGTGTGCATCAAACCTGGATGTTAGAGAAACGAGGAATTAAAGAGAGGAGGTGTGCGTCAAACCTGGATGTTAGAGAAACGAGGATTTAAAGAGAGGAGGTGTGCGTCAAACCTGGATGTTAGAGAAACGAGGAATTAAAGAGAGGAGGTGTGCGTCAAACCTGGATGTTAGAGAAACGAGGAATTAAAGAGAGGAGGTGTGCATCAAACCTGGATGTTAGAGAAACGAGGAATTAAAGAGAGGAGGTGTGCGTCAAACCTGGATGTTAGAGAAACGAGGAATTAAAGAGAGGAGGTGTGCGCCAAACCTGGATGTTAGAGAAACAAGGAATTAAAGAGAGGAGGTGTGCGTCAAACCTGGATGTTAGAGAAACGAGGAATTAAAGAGAGGAGGTGTGCGTCAAACCTGGATGTTAGAGAAACGAGGATTTAAAGAGAGGAGGTGTGCGTCAAACCTGGATGTTAGAGAAACGAGGAATTAAAGAGAGGAGGTGTGCGTCAAACCTGGATGTTAGAGAAACGAGGAATTAAAGAGAGGAGTTGTGCGTCAAACCTTGATGTTAGAGAAACGAGGAATTAAAGAGAGGTGTGTGTCAAACCTGGATGTTAGAGAAACGAAGAATTAAAGAGAGGAGGTGTGCGTCAAACCTGGATGTTAGAGAAATGAGGAATTAAAGAGAGGAGGTGTGTGTCAAACCTGGACGTTAGAGAACCGAGGAATAAAAGAGAGGAGGTGTGCGTCAAACCTGGACATTAGAGAAACGAGGAATTAAAGAGAGGAGGTGTGCGTCAAACCTGGATGTTAGAGAAACGAGGAAGTAAAGACAGGAGGTGTGCGTCAAACCTGGATGTTAGAGAAACGAGGAATTAAAGAGACGAGGTGTGCGTCAAACCTGGATGTTAGAGAAACGAGGAATTAAAGAGAGGAGGTGTGCGTCAAACCTGGACGTTAGAGAAACGAGGAATTAAAGAGAGGAGTTGTGCGTCAAACCTGGATGTTAGAGAAACGAGGAATTAAAGAGAGGAGGTGTGCGTCAAACCTGGATGTTAGAGAAACGAGGAATTAAAGAGACGAGGTGTGCGTCAAACCTGGATGTTAGAGAAACGAGGAATTAAAGAGAGGAGGTGTGCGTCAAACCTGGACGTTAGAGAAACGAGGAATTAAAGAGACGAGGTGTGCGTCAAACCTGGACGTTAGAGAAACGAGGAAGTAAAGAGAGGAGGTGTGCGTCAAACCTGGATGTTAGAGAAACGAGGAATTAAAGAGTGGAGGTGTGCTTCAAACCTGGATGTTAGAGAAACGAGGAATTAAAGAGAGGAGGTGTGCGTCAAACCTGGATGTTAGAGAAACGAGGAATTAAAGAGAGGAGGTGTGCGTCAAACCTGGATGTTAGAGAAACGAGGAATTAAAGAGAGGAGGTGTGCGTCAAACCTGGATGTTAGAGAAACGAGGATTTAAAGAGAGGAGGTGTGCGTCAAACCTGGATGTTAGAGAAACGAGGAATTAAAGAGAGGAGGTGTGCGTCAAACCTGGATGTTAGAGAAACGAGGAATTAAAGAGAGGAGGTGTGCGTCAAACCTGGATGTTAGAGAAACGAGGAATTAAAGAGAGGAGGTGTGTGTCAAACCTGGATGTTAGAGAAACGAGGAATTAAAGAGAGGAGGTGTGTGTCAAACCTGGATGTTAGAGAAACGAGGAATTAAAGAGAGGAGGTGTGCGTCAAACCTGGATGTTAGAGAAACGAGGAATTAAAGAGAGGAGGTGTGCATCAAACCTGGATGTTAGAGAAACGAGGAATTAAAGAGAGGAGGTGTGCGTCAAACCTTAATGTTAGAGAAACGAGGAATTAAAGAGAGGTGTGTGTCAAACCTGGATGTTAGAGAAACGAAGAATTAAAGAGAGGAGGTGTGCGTCAAACCTGGATGTTAGAGAAATGAGGAATTAAAGAGAGGAGGTGTGCATCAAACCTGGACGTTAGAGAACCGAGGAATAAAAGAGAGGAGGTGTGCGTCAAACCTGGACATTAGAGAAACGAGGAATTAAAGAGAGGAGGTGTGCGTCAAACCTGGATGTTAGAGAAACGAGGAAGTAAAGACAGGAGGTGTGCGTCAAACCTGGATGTTAGAGAAACGAGGAATTAAAGAGACGAGGTGTGCGTCAAACCTGGATGTTAGAGAAACGAGGAATTAAAGAGAGGAGGTGTGCGTCAAACCTGGACGTTAGAGAAACGAGGAATTAAAGAGAGGAGGTGTGCGTCAAACCTGGACGTTAGAGAAACGAGGAATTAAAGAGAGGAGGTGTGCGTCAAACCTGGATGTTAGAGAAACGAGGATTTAAAGAGAGGAGGTGTGCGTCAAACCTGGATGTTAGAGAAACGAGGAATTAAAGAGAGGAGGTGTGCGTCAAACCTGGATGTTAGAGAAACGAGGAATTAAAGAGAGGAGGTGTGCATCAAACCTGGATGTTAGAGAAACGAGGAATTAAAGAGAGGAGGTGTGCGTCAAACCTGGATGTTAGAGAAACGAGGAATTAAAGAGAGGAGGTGTGCGCCAAACCTGGATGTTAGAGAAACAAGGAATTAAAGAGAGGAGGTGTGCGTCAAACCTGGATGTTAGAGAAACGAGGAATTAAAGAGAGGAGGTGTGCGTCAAACCTGGATGTTAGAGAAACGAGGATTTAAAGAGAGGAGGTGTGCGTCAAACCTGGATGTTAGAGAAACGAGGAATTAAAGAGAGGAGGTGTGCGTCAAACCTGGATGTTAGAGAAACGAGGAATTAAAGAGAGGAGTTGTGCGTCAAACCTTGATGTTAGAGAAACGAGGAATTAAAGAGAGGTGTGTGTCAAACCTGGATGTTAGAGAAACGAAGAATTAAAGAGAGGAGGTGTGCGTCAAACCTGGATGTTAGAGAAATGAGGAATTAAAGAGAGGAGGTGTGTGTCAAACCTGGACGTTAGAGAACCGAGGAATAAAAGAGAGGAGGTGTGCGTCAAACCTGGACATTAGAGAAACGAGGAATTAAAGAGAGGAGGTGTGCGTCAAACCTGGATGTTAGAGAAACGAGGAAGTAAAGACAGGAGGTGTGCGTCAAACCTGGATGTTAGAGAAACGAGGAATTAAAGAGACGAGGTGTGCGTCAAACCTGGATGTTAGAGAAACGAGGAATTAAAGAGAGGAGGTGTGCGTCAAACCTGGACGTTAGAGAAACGAGGAATTAAAGAGAGGAGGTGTGCGTCAAACCTGGATGTTAGAGAAACGAGGAATTAAAGAGAGGAGGTGTGCGTCAAACCTGGATGTTAGAGAAACGAGGAATTAAAGAGACGAGGTGTGCGTCAAACCTGGATGTTAGAGAAACGAGGAATTAAAGAGAGGAGGTGTGCGTCAAACCTGGACGTTAGAGAAACGAGGAATTAAAGAGACGAGGTGTGCGTCAAACCTGGACGTTAGAGAAACGAGGAAGTAAAGAGAGGAGGTGTGCGTCAAACCTGGATGTTAGAGAAACGAGGAATTAAAGAGTGGAGGTGTGCTTCAAACCTGGATGTTAGAGAAACGAGGAATTAAAGAGAGGAGGTGTGCGTCAAACCTGGATGTTAGAGAAACGAGGAATTAAAGAGAGGAGGTGTGCGTCAAACCTGGATGTTAGAGAAACGAGGAATTAAAGAGAGGAGGTATGCGTCAAACCTGGATGTTAGAGAAACGAGGATTTAAAGAGAGGAGGTGTGCGTCAAACCTGGATGTTAGAGAAACGAGGAATTAAAGAGAGGAGGTGTGCGTCAAACCTGGATGTTAGAGAAACGAGGAATTAAAGAGAGGAGGTGTGCGTCAAACCTGGATGTTAGAGAAACGAGGAATTAAAGAGAGGAGGTGTGTGTCAAACCTGGATGTTAGAGAAACGAGGAATTAAAGAGAGGAGGTGTGTGTCAAACCTGGATGTTAGAGAAACGAGGAATTAAAGAGAGGAGGTGTGCGTCAAACCTGGATGTTAGAGAAACGAGGAATTAAAGAGAGGAGGTGTGCATCAAACCTGGATGTTAGAGAAACGAGGAATTAAAGAGAGGAGGTGTGCGTCAAACCTTAATGTTAGAGAAACGAGGAATTAAAGAGAGGTGTGTGTCAAACCTGGATGTTAGAGAAACGAAGAATTAAAGAGAGGAGGTGTGCGTCAAACCTGGATGTTAGAGAAATGAGGAATTAAAGAGAGGAGGTGTGCATCAAACCTGGACGTTAGAGAACCGAGGAATAAAAGAGAGGAGGTGTGCGTCAAACCTGGACATTAGAGAAACGAGGAATTAAAGAGAGGAGGTGTGCGTCAAACCTGGATGTTAGAGAAACGAGGAAGTAAAGACAGGAGGTGTGCGTCAAACCTGGATGTTAGAGAAAGGAGGAATTAAAGAGACGAGGTGTGCGTCAAACCTGGATGTTAGAGAAACGAGGAATTAAAGAGAGGAGGTGTGCGTCAAACCTGGACGTTAGAGAAACGAGGAATTAAAGAGAGGAGGTGTGCATCAAACCTGGACGTTAGAGAAACGAGGAATTAAAGAGAGGAGGTGTGCGTCAAACCTGGACGATAGAGAAACGAGGAGAGGAGGTGTGCGTCAAACCTGGATGTTAGAGAAACGAGGAATTAAAGAGAGGAGGTGTGCGTCAAACCTGGACGTTAGAGAACCGAGGAATTAAAGAGACGAGGTGTGCGTCAAACCTGGATGTTAGAGAAACGAGGAATTAAAGAGAGGAGGTGTGCGTCAAACCTGGACGTTAGAGAAACGAGGAATTAAAGAGAGGAGGTGTGCGTCAAACCTGGATGTTAGAGAAACGAGGAATTAAAGAGAGGAGGTGTGCGTCAAACCTGGACGTTAGAGAAATGAGGAATAAAAGAGAGGAGGTGTGCGTCAAACCTGGACGTTAGAGAAACGAGGAATTAAAGAGAGGAGGTGTGCATCAAACCTGGACGTTAGAGAAACGAGGAATTAAAGAGAGGAGGTGTGCGTCAAACCTGGACGTTAGAGAAACGAGGAAGCAAAGAGAGGAGGTGTGCGTCAAACCTGGACGTTAGAGAAACGAGGAATTAAAGAGAGGAGGTGTGCGTCAAACCTGGATGTTAGAGAAACGAGGAATTAAAGAGAGGAGGTGTGCGTCAAACCTGGATGTTAGAGAAACGAGGAATTAAAGAGAGGAGGTGTGCGTCAAACCTGGATGTTAGAGAAACGAGGAATTAAAGCGAGGATGTGTGCGTCAAACCTGGATGTTAGAGAAACGAGGAATTAAAGAGAGGAGGTGTGCGTCAAACCTGGATGTTAGAGAAACGAGGAAATAAAGAGAGGAGTTGTGCGTCAAACCTTCATGTTAGAGAAACGAGGAATTAAAGAGAGGTGTGTGTCAAACCTGGATGTTAGAGAAACGAAGAATTAAAGAGAGGAGGTGTGCGTCAAACCTGGATGTTAGAGAAATGAGGAATTAAAGAGAGGAGGTGTGCGTCAAACCTGGACGTTAGAGAACCGAGGAATAAAAGAGAGGAGGTGTGCGTCAAACCTGGACATTAGAGAAACGAGGAATTAAAGAGAGGAGGTGTGCATCAAACCTGGATGTTAGAGAAACGAGGAAGTAAAGACAGGAGGTGTGCGTCAAACCTGGATGTTAGAGAAACGAGGAATTAAAGAGACGAGGTGTGCGTCAAACCTGGATGTTAGAGAAACGAGGAATTAAAGAGAGGAGGTGTGCGTCAAACCTGGACGTTAGAGAAACGAGGAATTAAAGAGAGGAGGTGTGCGTCAAACCTGGATGTTAGAGAAACGAGGAATTAAAGAGAGGAGGTGTGCGTCAAACCTGGACGTTAGAGAAACGAGGAATTAAAGAGAGGAGGTGTGCATCAAACCTGGATGTTAGAGAAACGAGGAATTAAAGAGAGGAGGTGTGCGTCAAACCTGGATGTTAGAGAAACGAGGAATTAAAGAGAGGAGGTGTGCGTCAAACCTGGATGTTAGAGAAACAAGGAATTAAAGAGAGGAGGTGTGCGTCAAACCTGGACGTTAGAGAAACGAGGAATTAAAGAGAGGAGGTGTGCATCAAACCTGGACGTTAGAGAACCGAGGAATAAAAGAGAGGAGGTGTGCGTCAAACCTGGACATTAGAGAAACGAGGAATTAAAGAGAGGAGGTGTGCGTCAAACCTGGATGTTAGAGAAACGAGGAAGTAAAGACAGGAGGTGTGCGTCAAACCTGGATGTTAGAGAAACGAGGAATTAAAGAGACGAGGTGTGCGTCAAACCTGGATGTTAGAGAAACGAGGAATGAAAGAGAGGAGGTGTGCGTCAAACCTGGACGTTAGAGAAACGAGGAATTAAAGAGAGGAGGTGTGCGTCAAACCTGCATGTTAGAGAAACGAGGAATTAAAGAGAGGAGGTGTGCGTCAAACCTGGACGTTAGAGAAACGAGGAATTAAAGAGAGGAGGTGTGCGTCAAACCTGGATGTTAGAGAAACGAGGAATTAAAGAGAGGAGGTGTGCATCAAACCTGGACGTTAGAGAAACGAGGAATTAAAGAGACGAGGTGTGCGTCAAACCTGGATGTTAGAGAAACGAGGAATTAAAGAGAGGAGGTGTGCGTCAAACCTGGACGTTAGAGAAACGAGGAATTAAAGAGAGGAGGTGTGCGTCAAACCTGGATGTTAGAGAAACGAGGAATTAAAGAGAGGAGGTGTGCGTCAAACCTGGACGTTAGAGAAATGAGGAATAAAAGAGAGGTGTGCGTCAAACCTGGACGTTAGAGAAACGAGGAATTAAAGAGAGGAGGTGTGCTTCAAACCTGGACGTTAGAGAAACGAGGAATTAAAGAGAGGAGGTGTGCATCAAACCTGGACGTTAGAGAAACGAGGAAGTAAAGAGAGGAGGTGTGCGTCAAACCTGGATGTTAGAGAAACGAGGAATTAAAGAGAGGAGGTGTGCGTCAAACCTGGACGTTAGAGAAACGAGGAATTAAAGAGAGGAGGTGTGCGTCAAACCTGGTTGTTAGAGAAAAGAGGAATTAAAGAGAGGAGGTGTGCATCAAACCTGGACGTTAGAGAAACGAGGAATTAAAGAGACGAGGTGTGCGTCAAACCTGGATGTTAGAGAAACGAGGAATTAAAGAGAGGAGGTGTGCGTCAAACCTGGATGTTAGAGAAACGAGGAATTAAAGAGAGGAGGTGTGCGTCAAACCTGGATGTTAGAGAAACGAGGAATTAAAGAGAGGAGGTGTGCGTCAAACCTGGATGTTAGAGAAACGAGGAATTAAAGAGAGGAGGTGTGCGTCAAACCTGGATGTTAGAGAAACGAGGAATTAGAGAGGAGGTGTGCATCAAACCTGGATGTTAGAGAAACGAGGAATTAAAGAGAGGAGGTGTGCGTCAAACCTGGATGTTAGAGAAACGAGGAATTAAAGAGAGGAGGTGTGCGTCAAACCTGGATGTTAGAGAAACGAGGAATTAAAGAGAGGAGGTGTGCGTCAAACCTGGATGTTAGAGAAACAAGGAATTAAAGAGAGGAGGTGTGCATCAAACCTGGATGTTAGAGAAACGAGGAATTAAAGAGAGGAGGTGTGCGTCAAACCTGGACGTTAGAGAAACGAGGAATTAAAGAGAGGAGTTGTGCGTCAAACCTTGATGTTAGAGAAACGAGGAATGAAAGAGAGGTGTGTGTCAAACCTGGATGTTAGAGAAACGAAGAATTAAAGAGAGGAGGTGTGCGTCAAACCTGGATGTTAGAGAAATGAGGAATTAAAGAGAGGAGGTGTGCGTCAAACCTGGACGTTAGAGAACCGAGGAATAAAAGAGAGGAGGTGTGCATCAAACCTGGACATTAGAGAAACGAGGAATTAAAGAGAGGAGGTGTGCGTCAAACCTGGATGTGAGAGAAACGAGGAAGTAAAGACAGGCGGTGTGCATCAAACCTGGATGTTAGAGAAACGAGGAATTAAAGAGACGAGGTGTGCGTCAAACCTGGATGTTAGAGAAACGAGGAATTAAAGAGAGGAGGTGTGCGTCAAACCTGGACGTTAGAGAAACGAGGAATTAAAGAGAGGAGGTGTGCATCAAACCTGGATGTTAGAGAAACGAGGAATTAAAGAGAGGAGGTGTGTGTCAAACCTGGACGTTAGAGAAACGAGGAATTAAAGAGAGGAGGTGTGCGTCAAACCTGGATGTTAGAGAAACGAGGAATTAAAGAGAGGAGGTGTGCATCAAACCTGGACGTTAGAGAAACGAGGAATTAAAGAGACGAGGTGTGCGTCAAACCTGGATGTTAGAGAAACGAGGAATTAAAGAGAGGAGGTGTGCGTCAAACCTGGACGTTAGAGAAACGAGGAATTAAAGAGAGGAGGTGTGCGTCAAACCTGGATGTTAGAGAAACGAGGAATTAAAGAGAGGAGGTGTGCGTCAAACCTGGACGTTAGAGAAACGAGCAATAAAAGAGAGGAGGTGTGCGTCAAACCTGGACGTTAGAGAAACGAGGAATTAAAGAGAGGAGGTGTGCGTCAAACCTGGACGTTAGAGAAACGAGGAATTAAAGAGAGGAGGTGTGCGTCAAACCTGGACGTTAGAGAAATGAGGAAGTAAAGAGAGGAGGTGTGCATCAAACCTGGATGTTAGAGAAACGAGGAATTAAAGAGAGGAGGTGTGCGTCAAACCTGGATGTTAGAGAAACGAGGAATTAAAGAGAGGAGGTGTGCGTCAAACCTGGATGTTAGAGAAACGAGGAATTAAAGAGAGGAGGTGTGTGTCAAACCTGGATGTTAGAGAAACGAGGAATTAAAGAGAGGAGGTGTGCGTCAAACCTGGATGTTAGAGAAACGAGAAATTAAAGAGAGGAGGTGTGCATCAAACCTGGATGTTAGAGAAACGAGGAATTAAAGAGAGGAGGTGTGCGTCAAACCTGGATGTTAGAGAAACGAGGAATTAAAGAGAGGAGGTGTGCGTCAAACCTGGATGTTAGAGAAACAAGGAATTAAAGAGAGGAGGTGTGCGTCAAACCTGGATGTTAGAGAAACGAGGAATTAAAGAGAGGAGGTGTGCGTCAAACCTGGATGTTAGAGAAACGAGGAATTAAAGAGAGGAGGTGTGCGTCAAACCTGGATGTTAGAGAAACGAGGAATTAAAGAGAGGAGTTGTGCGTCAAACCTTGATGTTAGAGAAACGAGGAATTAAAGAGAGGGGTGTGTCAAACCTGGATGTTAGAGAAACGAAGAATTAAAGAGAGGAGGTGTGCGTCAAACCTGGATGTTAGAGAAATGAGGAATTAAAGAGAGGAGGTGTGCGTCAAACCTGGACGTTAGAGAACCGAGGAATAAAAGAGAGGAGGTATGCGTCAAACCTGGACATTAGAGAAACGAGGAATTAAAGAGAGGAGGTGTGCGTCAAACCTGGACGTTAGAGAAACGAGGAATTAAAGAGAGGAGGTGTGCGTCAAACCTGGATGTTAGAGAAACGAGGAATTAAAGAGAGGAGGTGTGCGTCAAACCTGGATGTTAGAGAAACGAGGAATTAAAGAGAGGAGGTGTGCGTCAAACCTGGATGTTAGAGAAACGAGGAATTAAAGAGAGGAGGTGTGCGTCAAACCTGGACGTTAGAGAAACGAGGAATTAAAGAGATGAGGTGTGCGTCAAACCTGGATGTTAGAGAAACTAGGAATTAAAGAGAGGAGGTGTGCGTCAAACCTGGACGTTAGAGAAACGAGGAATTAAAGAGAGGAGGTGTGCGTCAAACCTGGACGTTAGAGAAACGAGGAATTAAAGAGAGGAGGTGTGCGTCAAACCTGGATGTTAGAGAAACGAGGAATTAAAGAGAGGAGGTGTGCGTCAAACCTGGACGTTAGAGAAACGAGGAATTAAAGAGAGGAGGTGTGCGTCAAACCTGGACGTTAGAGAAACGAGGAATTAAAGAGAGGAGGTGTGCGTCAAACCTGGACGTTAGAGAAACGAGGAAGTAAAGAGAGGAGGTGTGCGTCAAACCTGGACGTTAGAGAAACGAGGAATTAAAGAGAGGAGGTGTGCGTCAAACCTGGATGTTAGAGAAACGAGGAATTAAAGAGAGGAGGTGTGCGTCAAACCTGGATGTTAGAGAAACGAGGAATTAAAGAGAGGAGGTGTGCGTCAAACCTGGATGTTGAAAGTTTAAACAAGAGGAGGTTACTGGGAGAACCAATCACCCTGGAGTGGCGAGGGAGGGTCGGAGGACAGAGAGAGTAGAGGGACGTACATTGGAGGAGAGCAGTAAAACAGAGGGACCCCCGACCTGTCTGATAAGTCAAAACAAGGGGCCCAGTACTTCGGTCTCGTCACGAGGATAAGAGCTTCCAGGTCCACATAATCCAGGAGAGACACATATGATACTGGGCGCGTCATACGGGGGGGGGGGGGCGGGGGGCACGTAGGACGGGCATAGCACGGGGTGCGTAGTACGGGCATAGTACGGGGGGCATAGTATGGGGCGTATTACGGGGCACGTAGTACGGGCATAGTACGGGGGGCGTAGTATAGGGCGTATTACGGGGCACGTAGTACGGGCATAGTACGGAGTGCGTAGTATAGGGCGTATTACGGGGCACGTAGTACGGGCATAGTACGGGGGGCGTAGTATGGGGTGTATTACGGGGCACGTAGTACGGGCATAGTACGGGGGGCGTAGTATAGGGCGTATTACGGGGCACGTAGGACGGGCATAGTACGGAGTGCGGAGTACGGGCATAGTACGGGAGGCATAGTATAGGGCGTATTACGGGGCATGTAGTACGGGCATAGTACGGAGTGCGGAGTACGGGCATAGTACGGGGGGCGTAGTATGGGGCGTATTACGGGGCACGTAGGACGGGCATAGTACGGAGTGCGGAGTACGGGCATAGTACGGGAGGCATAGTATAGGGCGTATTACGGGGCACGTAGTACGGGCATAGTACGGAGTGCGTAGTACGGGCATAGTATGGGGCGTATTACGGGCATAGTATGGGGGGCGTAGTACGGGGGGCATAGTATAGGGCGTATTACGGGGCACGTAGGACGGGCATAGCACGGAGTGCGTAGTATGGGCATAGTACGGGAGGCATAGTATGGGGCGTATTACGGGCATAGTACGGGGGGCGTAGTACGGGGGGCATAGTATAGGGCGTATTACGGGGCACATGCTCCAGGGGGTGTGTACACTCTAGGGGGTGTGTACACTCCAGGGGGTGTGTACTCCAGGGGGTGTGTACTCCAGGGGGTGTGTACTCCAGGGGGTGCGTACTCCAGGGGGTGCGTACTCCAGGGGGTGCGTACTCCAGGGGGTGCGTACTCCAGGGGGTGCGTACTCCAACCTGAGCTCCCATAAACTGAGAAGGGTACTGCCGCCCTGAGGGTGGTGGTGCCCGTTCGTGATTGTAATGATCTTCCATGAATGCAACTTTCATCAAAATTGGCACAAAAGTTCAAAACCACAACTCTGAGTCTTTGGTAAAGAATAAAGAATAAAATTTATTGCAATCTCAGAGGAGTTACCTTTGCCACCGAAGGTGGATGGAGGTTGTGTTCTCACCTCTATGTGTCTGTTTATCTGTGAGCAGGACATCTCAAAAAGTTGTGAACGGATTTGGCCAAACTTTGGTGGACAGGTTGGGTGTGTGACAAGGACGAGATTTGGTGGACAGGTTGGGTGTGTGACAAGGACGAAATTTGGTGGACAGGTTGGGTGTGTGACAAGGACGAGATTTGGTGGACAGGTTGGGTGTGTGACAAGGACGAGATTTGGTGGACAGGTTGGGTGTGTGACAAGGACGAGATTTGGTGGACAGGATGGGTGTGTGACAAGGACGAGATTTGGTGGACAGGTTGGGTGTGTGACAAGGACGAGATTTGGTGGACAGGTTGGGTGTGTGACAAGGACGAGATTTGGTGGACAGGTTGGGTGTGTGACAAGGACGAGATTTGGTGGACAGGTTGGGTGTGTGACAAGGACGAGATTTGGTGGACAGGTTGGGTGTGTGACAAGAACGAGATTTGGTGGACAGGTTGGGTGTGTGACAAGGACGAGATTTGGTGGACAGGTTGGGTGTGTGACAAGGACGAGATTTGGTGGACAGGATGGGTGTGTGACAAGGACAATATTTGGGTGTGTATGACAAGGTATCGGGATATTGGCAGGAATGGTAGGTAGCTGTGTGATTGTTTACCTGTGCAGTGATTGTGATGTCTGTCAATCATATCATGTCTGGTCCTATCAAAAGGTGAATGTGCTGTCTGTGTTTCTTCATTCTACCCTCACCCTCTTCCCCCTAAAATATATAATACAAGTACAAAGTCAAAACAAACACCATGGTGATAATGAAGGTGTTGAATTCAAGAATAATCGGCAGGTAAAGTGTAATACAATGCAGACAAGGTGGATTTGTAGTACGTTACCAGGAGTTGGCATGGACAGGTCAGCGATTGATGCATTAATTATATATATATATATTTAACTATGTACCAGGAGAGCAGAAGAGGAGGAAGAAGTTCCCAAGTACGCCAAGGTGTGCACCAACTTCATGTCGAGGAACAAGAGGGAGCTGTCCGTTTCACAGGGACAAATAGTAAAGGTGAGGCCTACAGGGTGTATCGCAATTGGGTAACCTGCCCCGGATCACCTCATATTTAGGGAATTGTCCCAGGTCTGCTGGGTCTGCACAGTTTGGTTGTTCCTTACACGAGAGCGCACATGGCAAGGTATACTTTCTGTCACGTGATCTCATCTCCAAATCCCTCCAGGTTCTGGACAACACCAAACGTTGGTGGCGTGTTTGTGGGCAAGGTGGAGATGTGGGATATGTACCTGGGAATTTTCTCACACTCACAAACGAACCAATGAATGAAGGTTTGGACGACTACGTGATTGAAGCCAAGGTAGGCCCAACATCGGTTCCACAGCCGAGTGGTCTTCAGTCTTAACCTGTGAGGGGGGAAAAAGGTGTCATTGTGAACTCCAAAGCCCTGTTCCTCCCAACTGCTTGTCTGTGCAGAAAGATGGAGATAGACGGCGGAGCAGTGTCATCAGCTACATCATCCAAGGCAGTCCACAACTTCAGCGCCATTCGACCACGGTACTTCCGGGTCTACACGGACCAATCTGAGTCGGTGATGACAATTCGTGGAAAGAAAGATTTGGTGAAGGAATCTGGAAATGTCCACAACCTGTCCCTGTCCCCCACCCATAGTCTGTCGATGTACGTAATCTGGAGACCACGGACCTGGACCTACAGCGCAGATCCTCGTACGCGGGCGCAGCTCGTGTAAGACGTCCGTCCCGTGTCGGACGACTACAACCCAACAGCACCTTGGCACCTTCTTTCAACCCCGACGAGACCCGTTTATGGCTGCTGGCGAATGGCTTCAGCCTTACGTGAGTTAACCTGACATGTCTTTTCAACTGGAGTTGCTGATGGAAGGATGGGTCATCTGATGGGGTCCTCACGGTGACCTGTAGGTGATGTAGAGGTAAAGCGACTGTCAGGCCACCCTGTGGTGTAGCTGCCCAGCAAGCAAGGCTAGGGTCTGACATCTCAACCAATGAGTGGTCTTCACCTGGCCTTGTAAACTGTGAGTGAAATCCGTAATTCCGAACTCCAAATCATTTCCCCTGATGTTCCGATTAAAGCCCACTCCTTGGTAGAAACGTCCCACCTGGGCCTTACCTGCTGGACAACTGTGCCAGTTGGTGGTGCCTTCAATTTTTAATATGGATCTTCTCAACGTGACCGGGTTTATTGAGATACGACGCACCAATCATGGAGGTTAAATGGTGTTCTGACTTGTTCGTTTGAATGCGCATTTGATGAATAGGAGGAAATGATGTTACACATACAAAGAGCTTTGTGCACGTCATGTTAACTATAAAATGGCAGAATGTTTAACCACCTCGTCACCCACATGTCCCAAGCTCTACCCTCTACACCCACATGTCCCAACCCTCCACCTCGTCACCCACATATCCCAACCCTCCACCTCGTCACCCACATGTCCCAAGCTCTACCCTCTACACCCACATGTCCCAACCCTCCACCTCGTCACCCACATATCCCAACCCTCCACCTCGTCACCCACATATCCCAACCCTCCACCTCGTCACCCACATGTCCCAACCCTCCACCTCGTCACCCACATGTCCCAAGCCTCCACCTCATCACCAGCCTATTCCAAGCCTCCACCTCGTCACCCACATGTCCCAAGCTCTACCCTCTACACCCACATATCCCAACCCTCCACCTCGTCACCCACATGTCCCAAGCCTCCACCTCGTCACCCACATGTCCCAAGCCTCCACCTCGTCACCCACATGTCCCAAGCTATATCCTCTACACCCACATATCCCAACCCTCCACCTCGTCACCCACATGTCCCAACCCTCCACCTCGTCACCCACATGTCCCAAGCCTCCACCTCGTCACCAGCCTATTCCAAGCCTCCACCTCTTCACCCACATGTCACAAGCCTCCACCTTGTCACCAGCCTATTCCAAGCCTCCACCTCGTCACCCACATGTCCCAAGCCTCCACCTCGTCACCCACATGTCCCAAGCCTCCACCTCGTCACCCACATGTCCCAAGCCTCCACCTCGTCACCCACATGTCCCAAGCCTCCACCTCATCACCCACATGTCACAAGCTTTACCCTCTACACCCACATATCCCAACCCTCCACCTCGTCACCCACATGTCCCAAGCCTCCACCTCTTCACCCACCTATTCCAAGCCTCCACCTCTTCACCCACATGTCACAAGCCTCCACCTCGTCACCAGCCTATTCCAAGCCTCCACCTTGTCACCCACATGTCCCAAGCCTCCACCTCGTCACCCACATGTCCCAAGCCTCCACCTCGTTACCCACCTATTCCAAGCCTCCACCTCGTCACCCACATGTCCCAAGCCTCCACCTCGTCACCCACATGTCCCAAGCCTCCACCTCTTCACCCACCTATTCCAAGCCTCCACCTCTTCACCCACATGTCACAAGCCTCCACCTCGTCACCCACATGTCCCAAGCCTCAACCTCGTCACCCACATGTCCCAAGCCTCCACCTCGTCACCCACATGTCCCAAGCCTCCACCTCGTCACCCACATGTCCCAAGCCTCCACCTCGTCACCCACATGTCCCAAGCCTCAACCTCGTCACCCACCTATTCCAAGCCTCCACCTCGTCACCCACATGTCCCAAGCCTCCACCTCGTCACCACATGTCCCAAGCCTCCACCTCGTCACCCACATGTCCCAAGCCTCCACCTCGTCACCCACATGTCCCAAGCCCCACCCACATGTCACAAGCATCCGTTTTCGTTTCTCTTACTCATCCCAACCTCCTTTTCCAAATTATCCCAAATGGCAATCACCCTCTGCATAACAATTGGCTCATCATGATTGGGATTTCAAAGAATCTGTCTGTCATGTGCACAGTTAAAGCTCCATGAACGGATAGTTGCAGAACACAAAAGATTCCTTTTAAGAGGGAAGGTTGAACCTCCACAGGTCCAGACGATGGCCACCGTGTCACCAAAACATTGACCTGAGCATTGTTGGAGTTTGTTATGGTGTTTGGGTTAAGGGTCTGGATCGGTCACATGTTGGTGGAGGGAAAGACGAGTAAAGATGACCAATGGAGCCATGACGGCTATATTTGGGTTGTACCCACAGAGCTGTGGAGAGCTTGTCGACCCTGGGCGGTGAGGAGGTCATGTCCCTAACTAGCGAGGAGCTACAGGAGGTGTGCGGAAGAGAAGGAGCTCGTCTTTATCGCCTCATCCAACTGAACGAGAACCGCGAAGGAACCCAGGCTGATTCTACCGGACAACTCAGAATAATTCCACAAATCAAGCACAACGATGACCCAGTAAAGGTCAAGGGTCAAATCCCTTACCTCAAGGGTCTCAGGGGTTCATTTGAGTAGTTGATGCTTAAAACAAATTAGAATACCTTTTTATTATAAGATTGAATGTTATCATAACAGTGAGTCCTCCAAATCATCAAATTACAAAACGCACATTCAAACAGTCAGTGTAATGATGGAGAGATAACTAGTTAACCTCAACTAGTCTCACCCAAAACATGACCATAATAACAAAGTGGCCACATAGTGCAGGTTTCATTTAACCTAAACTAGTCTCACCCAAAACCTGGCCATTATAACAAAGTATAACACCATCATCAAACAACCATCATTGCACCACAAAACAAACACCAAACACCATTACACCACAAAACAAACACCATTGCACCACAAAACAAACACCAAACACCATTACACCACAAAACAAACACCATTGCACCACCAAACGAACACCATTGCACCATCAAACAAACACCATTGCACCATCAAACAAACACCATTGCACCATCAAACAAACACCATTGCACCATCAAACGAACACCATTGCACCATCAAACAAACACCATTGCACCATCAAACGAACACCATTGCACCATCAAACAAACTCCATTTCACCATCAAACAAACACCATTGCACCATTAAACGAACACCATTGCACCATCAAACAAACACCATTGCACCATCAAACAAACACCATTGCACCATCAAACAAACACCATTGCACCATCAAACAAACACCATTGCACCATCAAACAAACACCATTGCACCATCAAACAAATACCATTGCACCATCAAACAAACACCATTGCACCATCAAACAAACACCATTGCACCATTAAACGAACACCATTGCACCATCAAACAAACACCATTGCACCATCAAACAAACACCATTGCACCATCAAACAAACACCATTGCACCATCAAACAAACACCACTGCACCATCAAACAAACACCATTGCACCATCAAACAAACACCATTGCACCATCAAACAAACACAATTGCACCATCAAACAAACACCATTGCACCATCAAACAAACACCATTGCACCATCAAACGAACACCATTGCACCATCAAACAAACTCCATTTCACCATCAAACAAACACCATTGCACCATCAAACAAACACCATTGCACCATCAAACAAACACCATTGCACCATTAAACAAATACCATTGCACCATCAAACAAACTCCATTTCACCACCAAACAAACACCATTGCACCACAAAACAAACACCATTGCACCACCAAACGAACACCATTGCACCAACAAACAAACGCCATTGCACCATTAAACAAACACCATTGCACCATTAAACAAACACCATTGCACCACCAAACGAACACCATTGCACCATTAAACAAACGCCATTGCACCATTAAACAAACACCATTGCACCACCAAACGAACACCATTGCACCACAAAACAAACACCATTGCACCACCAAACGAACACCATTGCACCAACAAACAAACGCCATTGCACCATTAAACAAACACCATTGCACCATCAAACAAACACCATTGCACCACAAAACAAACACCATTGCACCACCAAACGAACACCATTGCACCACGAAACAAATACCATTGCACCATTAAACAAACACCATTGCACCACTAAACAAACGCCATTGCACCATTAAACAAACGCCATTGCACCATTAAACAAACACCGTTGCACCATTAAACAAACACCATTGCACCATTAAACAAACACCATTGCACCATCAAACAAACTCCATTTCACCATCAAACAAACACCATTGCACCACAAAACAAACACCATTGCACCACCAAACGAACACCATTGCACCATCAAACAAACACCATTGCACCATCAAACAAACACCATTGCACCATCAAACAAACACCATTGCACCATCAAACAAACACCATTGCACCATTAAACAAATACCATTGCACCATCAAACAAACTCCATTTCACCATCAAACAAACACCATTGCACCACAAAACAAACACCATTGCACCACCAAACGAACACCATTGCACCATCAAACGAGCACCATTGCACCATCAAACAAACACCATTGCACCATTAAACAAACACCATTGCACCATTAATCAAACACCATTGCACCATCAAACAAATACCATTGCACCACTAAACAAACACCATTGCACCATCAAACAAACACCATTGCACCATTAAACAAACACCATTGCACCACCAAACAAATACCATTGCACCATTAAACAAACACCATTGCACCATTAATCAAACACCATTGCACCATTAATCAAACACCATTGCACCATCAAACAAATACCATTGCACCACTAAACAAACACCATTGCACCATTAAACAAACACCATTGCACCATCAAACAAACACCATTGCACCATTAAACAAACACCATTGCACCACCAAACAAACACCATTGCACCATCAAACAAACACCATTGCACCATCAAACAAACACCATTGCACCATCAAACAAATACCATTGCACCATCAAACAAACACCATTGCACCATCAAACAAACACCAATGCACCATTAAACAAATACCATTGCACCACCAAACAAACACCATTGCACCATCAAACAAACACCATTGCACCATTAAACAAACACCATTGCACCATCAAACAAACACCATTGCACCACTAAACAAATACCATTGCACCATTAAACAAACACCATTGCACCACTAAACAAACGCCATTGCACCATTAAACAAACACCGTTGCACCATTAAACAAACACCATTGCACCATTAAACAAACACCATTGCACCATCAAACAAATACCATTGCACCACTAAACAAACGCCATTGCACCATTAAACAAACACCGTTGCACCATTAAACAAACACCATTGCACCATTAAACAAACACCATTGCACCATCAAACAAACACCATTGCACCATCAAACAAACACCATTGCACCATCAAACAAACACCATTGCACCACTAAACAAATACCATTGCACCATCAAACAAACACCATTGCACCATCAAACAAACACCATTGCACCATCAAACAAACACCATTGCACCATCAAACAAACACCATTGCACCATCAAACAAACACCATTGCACCATCAAACAAACTCCATTGCACCATCAAACAAACACCATTGCACCACCCAGCTACATTTCATCACCACTTTCACAAAAAAATAATTTCTACCCAAATGCCGCACATTCTCGTTTTTGCAACAATCGTGGAATCCAATTTTTATTACTGATAGTTTATTGTTTTAAGTTTATGCAGGTGATGTATTTGTCATTTTGCTTTCAACTATTTTTTTATTGAGTAATAAAAATATGTCAACGTCACCACCTTTCAGGTGATGTGGCACACAATTGGATGGTTAGCACAGGATGTAGTCTTTGGCCGACAACATTGTACAAAGTTATGATTAAAACTGATACGGCAGGTTATGACGATGTTCATAACCTGCCGTATCAGAACAGGTGTTCACACGCTTACCTGCACACACCACCGTCAATCCCAAACGACAAGTGCATACTTACCCCGATTTCCTTGTGCTTCACCTGCCGCCCGACTCGACCCTCGTGCGTTTCCCCCAGCTTACCACCTGCACCACTTTCCATGTGCCCCCAGGCTCCCCCCTGTGCCAGCTAACATGCCCCCCGGCTCGCCTCCTCACTGCGCATGCACTCGCACCAGATCATGGATTCACTCCGACAACTTCTTTCACATGATTGACATCAAGACAACAACAACAACAGGCGTTTTAAGGCCATTTTCCCTGCAAGAGCGGGGGTTAGCCTTGCGGTCCCCATGACGATCTTCTCCATTTTGCCCTATTTTCTGCATCTCTCCTTGTTAACCCCCTTGCCCGCATTTCTTCTTCCACCATCTTTAGCCAAGTCTTTCTCGGTCTTCCCCGTCCTCCACTTCCTTCTACATTCATTTCCATCACTCTTCTCAACGAGTCACTTTCATCCTTCCTCAACACATGACCAAACCATCTCAACCTGTTTCTCTTCACAGCATCAATCACAGGCTCTATTCCCATCATCTTTCGCATTTCATCATTTGTCTTCCTCTCTCTCAACGATACTCCACACACCCACCGAACCATTCGCATTTCCACCCTTTCCAGCCTTCGTTGCTGCTCTACGTTCATTACCTATGTCTCGCTCCCATAAACCATAACACTTCTCACACATGCAGCATACACCTTTCCCTTCAGCTTCAACGACACTCCCCTCATCATCAGCACGCCACTCAATTCCCGAAACTTCTTTCATGCACATCGACCGCTCCCACTTTTATATACTTTGTTTACTTGATTGTTTGATTTGCTTGTTTGATAAATGTTAGCTCTTTCACGAGCCTCGACTCTGTATACAAAAAAAATTAAAAAATAATCTCGCTCAAGCAACCGTTGCCGAGTCTGATCCACCTTCTCCATTCAGCATGTCTCCGAGGTAACAAAATGTTTTCACACCTTCCAGCTTCACGCCGTCTCCAAGATCCAACTCAACATTTCCTCCATCTGCAGCTCCCTTTGTGCACACCTTACACTTGAATGTAGCTGCCACACTGGTTAATGACCCTCTCAAACCACTACATTTTTGATGAAACCACTCTGCGCACATTGTACATTGAATGGAATTCACTCCGACACCCTTCCTGCACACAGCACACGGCCACTTCCCAGTTCTTTCCACCTCACCACATGCTTTACCACTTGCCATCACCTTAGTTTTTCCGATATTCACCTTCAGATCTTTTGTCTCCATACATTCATTCCACTTGTTCATAGTCTCCTTCAGTCCATCCATACTTTCCGCAATCAACACCAGATCATCTGCATACAACTCCCACGGTAAACCCTCCTTTTCGTTCCAAGCCAGCACCTCCATCCCAGCTACAAATAGTAGTGGACTTAGTACCGACCCCTGATGCACTCCCTCCTTCACCTCAAACTCACCACTGGTCCTGTCCTTCGTCCTTACAGCTGTGCGTGCTCTTTTGTACATTGCCATCACTACTCTGATCAACCACTCCTGCACTCATAACTTCCTCAATGCCCATGTCACTACTTCACGTGGAACCCGATCGAATGCTTTCTCCAGATCAACAAACCCAAGAAACAACTTCGTCCTCTTCTCCATGTACTTCTCCTGCAACTTCCTCACAATAAACAGCGCGTCTGTCGTTCCTCTTCCTGGCATAAATCCAAACCGCATTTCGTCGATCTTCACTTTCTTCCTTATCCTCCTCTCCAACACCCTTTCCAATACCTTCATTCCATGCTCCAATAACTTTATCACTCGATACGAGCCACAGTCCAGAGGGTCACCTTTCCCCTTGTATAGAGGGACGAGGGTACTCAGTTCCCAATCCACTGGAATGCGGCCTTCTTTCACCACCAGATTGCAGATCTCTGTCATTCTCTTCACACCCCAACTTCCTGCTGCCTTCAACATATCTCCCACAACTCCCGTCGACCCTCCCGCTTTTCTACTCTTCATTGCTTTTATCGCTTCCTCAACTTCCTTCTCGGTTATCTTCTCTGCCGGGCCTAAAACTGGATTACTCTCTATGTTGCCATCCCATTCATTCTCTGCATTCAACAGCATTTCCATATATCTCTTCCATCTTCCTTTAATTCCATCTGGGTCCACAACGATTTGTCCCACTTCATCCTTCAAGCAACTCACCCCCATCACACCTCTCTTTTGCTATCTGCTTTGCAATCCTGAATACCGTTCTCTGACTCTCTTCCGAATCCAAGCGTTCTCCGAACATTTTCCTTCATGCCTCATGCGCCTTTGCTACCTCTTTCTTTGCAGCCTTCTTGGCTGCCTCATAACTTTCATGCTCTGCCTTTTCTGCCCCCATACCCTACGCCTTCTGCCACTCCTTGAACTTCTTCCTCTTCTCGGAAAGTATGGATGGACTGAAGGAGAACACCTGCATTCTCAGTTGGTACTTCACCCGCCGAGCTCTCCACGCACCTTTAACCCTTATGTCGCAGACAACCAAGTGGTGCTGTGAAACAGCCTCCTCCCCCGGGATCACCTTTGTGTCCCGGAGGTGCCCCCTATCTCGCCTACGCACGAGCAGGCAGTCAACGGTTGTCGTCGACCCACCTGACGTGTATGTAACAAGCTTATTATCCTCTTTCTGGAACTGAGTATTACAAATCAACAAATCAGCTCCATCAGCAAACTCCAAAATCCTTTCACCTTCTCCATTTCTCACACCATATCCGTAACCCCCCATGAACTCCCTCAAAACCATCCATACTCCTTCCCACATGTCCATTTAGGTCTCCTCCCACCACAGCAACTTCCTCATCTTTCACGTTTTCCATCAGCTTCTCTATCGCACACCAGAACTTGTCCTTCTCTTCATCGCTCCGACCAACCTGCGGAGCATATCCCGAGATGACGTTCACCAAGAGCTTTCCAATCATAATTTTCACCATCATCAACCTATCACTCACACACCACCACTTCCCTTCCATCTCGTCTCCTGCACACAACATATGTCCACTCTTCTTCTGACCAATACTTCCACCACTTCTCCTGATCTCCCTGTCATTGTCCCTACATTCCATGTCCCAAACCTCAGAAACCGATCTACACGTCGGGCATCAGACGTTTCGTCGTCATAAATGGAGTGATTTCCACCCTTGCTTCGATCGGGTTCCCCACCTTGAGTTTTGACGAGAGGGAGTGGGGTCCCCCACGGGGTACTTCGGGCTATACCCTGCCCATATGTAGTTGTAATTGTCATGGTTCTCTTTTTGAGGCAATGTTTTATGGCCGATGCCCTTCCTGACGCCAACCCTTTTAGTCGCCTCTTATGACACGCAGGGATACGGTGTACCTCTTTTAAACCGGGGTACACACCGGTAATTGACATCAAGAATACAAATTTAATAAATATTTAACAATTCCAAATGACATTTGAAGCAATGTCAATCTTCCGTGTAACTACACAAATGTGTTTCTCAACATTTTTGAATATCAAATCCATCCAATTTGCACAAACTCATTTGTTTTATGATTTGTGGAGACATTGCACCAAAGTGATGGATTTGTTAATCGCAAAACCGGGGATCTGCCCGAAAAGTATAATGCAAAAGTCTCAACTCTGTGCTTACCTGTACCAATAAAAATCACCTGTATTTGTTTGTGATGTTCACTTTATATTAACTACGAAGCATCCATAAACTGAAACAAGGTAGGAAGAGTATCATTGAAAAAAAAAAAAAACCTACAACGATACTCGGTAGGGCGCAAACCGGTAGACTGAACAGTTTACGTTTTGTATATATATATATTTTTTGGATACAGAATCGAGGCTCGTCAAAGAGCTAACATTTATGACACAAACAAATCAAACAGACAAACAAACAAAGTATATAAAAAGGGGAGCGGTAGACAAGATGGGGAGAGAAGGGGAAGCACATAAACACAACATTTGAGAGCAGGGACATCGAGAGATGTGTGGGGGGGAGAGGGCTTGGGGGGAGGCGGCGTGGGAAGGAGGGGGGGGGGGATGGGAGAAGTATAAAACACATGGACACTGTAAGGACTTCCAGGAAAGAAGTTGGAATTTCAAAAAAGTGGATTTGGGGTGAAATTAGCGGGGGTAGAAAAGATCAAGGTTTTGGATGGGGGAAGATAAGAGATGGTGGTGAACAGCTGTTTTAAACACCTGGAGGGAGGAGTGGGATTGAAGAGAGTGAGGGAGTTTGTTCCAGAGGCAGGAGAAAAGAGGAATGAAGGAGTGAAGGTGAGCAGAGAGTCTTGATTTTGGCAGTTTAACCATAAGAGGGTTGCAGGCAGATCTTTTGCGACCTGTAGGAATATTTGGGGGACAGAGTCCAGAGAGAGCTGGAGGAGCAAGGCCGGAGAGGAGTCGGTAGAAGACAGAAAGACCACCAACCTGCCTGCGGTGAGAAAGTGAAAAGCCCTCGGAGGTAGCTTCATCGCGGGAGATTCCAATGATTCTGAACGCTTTGGTTTCAACAGCGTGAAGACGAGCTAGGTGTGAGGCAGGAGCACCAGCCCAGAGGGGAGAGCAGTATTCCATTGAGCTGCAGATGAAAGCCTTGTATGTGGTGAGGAGCTCAGGTGTGCCAAGGAAGGACTTCGCACGACGGAGGATGCCCAGTCGGCGACTGGCTTTGGAGGCCAGATTTGAAATGTGGTTTTCCCAGGAAAGATCATGGCAGATAGTGAGACCCAAAAGCTTGAGTGACAGAACTTATTGGAGAGGATTATTCAGAAAGTGGATGGGAGGGTTGTCCAGTCGGTCTTTTCGGAGAGACATCGTAAGAGTGTGAGATTTGTCAGGATTGAAAGACATGTCCACTTGTTTGCCCGGTCTGTGATTTTGTACAGGTCTGCAGAGAGTGAGGAGGCTGCAGACTGCCGATCTGAGGGATGAGGAATGGAGCGGCAGAGAGTGGAGTCATCAGCAAAGAGATAGAGAGGATTTTCAAGAGAGTCAGAGAGATCATTGATGAAGACCAGAAAAAGCACAGGGCCCAGAACACTACCTTGGGGAACTCCAGCCTGAACAGGAATGGGAAATGAGAGAAACCCATTCAGGGCCACACGTTGACGACGACTAGAGAGAAAGTCCGCCAGCCATGCGTGGAGATTTCCATGGATACAAAAGGAGGAGAGTTTGGTGAGCAGAGCGGGGTGCCAGACCGTATCGAAGGCACGTGATATGTCAAGGGAGACAGCTCTAATTTCCTGTTTGGCATTGAGGACCTACATCCATTGTTGAGACAGCAGAAGCAGCATGTCAAGAGTAGAGTGACCTGGTCTGAAACCAAATTGATGATCAGAGATCAAGCCATTGGAGAAGAGGAAAGATTTCATATCCGAAGCAATGATGGATTCCATGACTTTGCTGATAATTGGGAGATGGCTGATTGGTCTGTAGTTGCTAGGATCTGTTTTTGCACCTTTTTTGTGTAAAGCGGTGATGTTGGCTGATTTCCAAGCAGATGGCAAATGACCTTGAGCAAAAGAGAGGGTGAAGAGAACAGAGAGAGGGAGTGAAAGAGCGGCAGAACTGGATTTTATGACCCGTGGGCTGATGCCGTCAGGTCCAGTTGCAGAATCAAAGTCGAGGGTTGACAGAAACTTTTCCACCTTGTCAGGAGGAAGGGACACAGAGTCCAGGAGCAGCTGGGTACGGTGGGTACAGAGAGGGATGGGTTTGGGACACAAGATTTAGAGGCAAACACAGAGTTGCGGCATTCAGCTTTTTCACGTGCGGAGTCAGCTGTATAGCCGTTTGACGTAAGGGAGGGGATGGAGGGCGAACAATCACCAGAAACGGATTTGACCAACCGCCACCTGGATTTGGAGGAGGGAGACAGGTTTGACAGTTCATTCTTGAGTGTGGAGAGATCATGCTTCCTGGCATTCCTGAGGGTAGACACACACTTGTTCCGAGCTTGGTGGAAGGAACTGAGATTGCCTTCAGTTGGATTTGCTTTCCAAGAGGCAAAGGCAAGTTACTTTTAGGGCAACTGCCTCACCACAAGATTCAGTGTACCATGGATGGGAGGAAGGGTAAGACAACTGAAGACGAAATGGGATAAATCTGTGCATGAGAGAGAGCAGTTTGCTTTGGAAGAATTCCCAGGATGAGTTGATGTCAGAGGCAGTAGAGATGGAAGACCAGTCCAGATGATTGATGGCTGCTTGAAGACCGTGCCAGTCGGCCTGAGTGAAATGCCAGACTCGTCGGCGCTGAGGAGGCTCTCTGAGAATGGCCAGAGCGATGTCCACTTTAACAAGCACATGATCAGAAGAAGAGCAGCAGGCATTTGCAGGGAAGTTTGTCATAACCAAGTCTAGAAGAGAAGATATTCCATTGACTGAGATCCGGGTCGGGAAATTGACAGATTGTGTCAGTCCCAATGAGTCGCAGAAGTCCTGTGCTGAGGTGCCATGGCTGGTGAGAGAGGAACCCACACCCAGCCAGCTGGCATGATGACAGTTGAAGTCGCCACATATGAGGAAGAGAGAGTTTGGATGAGTTGATAGAAGTTGGTCCATGTTGTCAGACAGTGAAATGTAAATCGAGTCATCACTGTTTGGAGGACGGTACAGAACACATATGAACAAAAGGTGGGAGCAGAGACGTAGCCGTAGCCATAGGTACTCCTGGGGGTGTGGTGGAGAGGGGGCAGTGCAAGAAGAGTGAGGAAGAGAGTTTTTGATAAAGATAGCAACCTTACCACCAGGACGAGGCTTATGTCTATCATACCGGAGGAGGGAGTAACCAGTTTCCATTCTGCTCTCGCTCTTCCTAGAGCCTCGATCATGAATAAAAAATAAATAAAAAACACCTTTAGAGGCCATTTTTCCCCGCAAGCGGGGGTTGGCCTTTTTCGGGAACTGTGGTTGTTGTTGTTTTTCGGTCCCCTTTTTGAAGCAATGTTTTACGGCCGGATGCCCTTCCTGACGCCAACCATTTTTGCCGCCTTTAACGACAAGCAGGGAATTACCAGTGAACTGGTACTCAATTTGCCGACCTCGGAAGGATGACAGGCTGAGTCAACCCCCCTGGCGTTAATTCAGCGATTGACCGGGATTCGAACCCAGGATCCTAGGATCCTTAGCCGGCACCCTAGCCACTAGCCCAACACCAGGGATTGTTACAGACGCGGTTTTAGATGTTAGTTTACCGAGCGGTTTGGTATTACCGCGTCCGCACAGGTACTCCCCGATTAGAACCCTATCCCGCCCGATTCCACTCGAACGTTGGCCAAATCGCGCTATGCTAAATCAATGAAGGAAAGGACACAACGGCTGGGATTAAGGCAACGACACAAGGGGTACAGTTCTCAAGACCTCCGGAGGAGGATATCGATCATGAATGCAAAAAGCAAAACAGCCATGATCTCAACCATTGGTGGACAACAAGCCACGATCAAACCTTAAATCAGAACGGATGCAGAAATAGACAAAAATATTGTAAATGAAGAGACGATGCAATTATGAGGCAAATCAAGACCTCACTTCCTGTTTCCTGTGTCAACCATACCAAGTTGCCATCTCCGAAGCACCCAAATCACACTTGTCTAAGCTCCCCTTCCAACCCCCTTGAGAAGGTTTCGATCCAACCAACTGGAGGTGAACAGACAGCACAACATATTCTGTACAAATGGAATGCCACATTATCGTCCATTGTTCCATCCAATAGGATTGAACAATCCGTCACATGATCTGCAGTGAACAGACGCAGCACAATCCTCAGCAGTCTCCAAGGTGATGGCACACGCTCTTTCTCTCCACTCTTCCACCGAGCTTTATTCATTCAACACCTCAACACAGCTTGGAACCCTAAATTAAACTCTGAATCTTTCTTTGTGAGACTTGTTTATTTCCTCTCATGCGCACACGCACGCACGCACACACACACACAGGCTGATGGGCACAGGCCTCAATTGCCAGAATACTGGCGAGCGGATCTGGCGCACACGTGCAAACGAGGCAGGAAGCCCACGATCACACTAAACAGGGGACATGTGTGGCCTGTTGCATGTTAAAAATCCATACCTCCATTAATTAAACCTACACGATGGCACAAGAACCTCAGGAGAGAGAGAAAGAGAGATTCGCTTGCTCGTTGTCGTCACTCATGAGGCTTGTGTTCGTGGTGGCTTGTTCCACCACCCTCACTTCACATTCAAATCAACCGCCTCGAACCATGAACAACGTGGATTTACTTCAAATTAAAGATAACCGACAGGAGACGTTCAGCTTCCTCGCTTCCTCAATTAAAACCGCCAACAGAAAATCATTTATTGTTTACTGTCGGAGAGAGACAACTCTGAGGTTCGACATTGGTTAATCGCTTTCCAAGGCATTCGGTCACATTATGCAACAGAATGGGGGGCGGGGGGGAAATGGTGGGAAACGGAAATGATGGACAGAAAGATCCACGAACGAACGAGCGGGTTAAACAAAAGGAAGAGTTAACGAGGTGGGTGAAGGCCGGCTTGTAAGGCACGCACGATGGGGCGCTAGTTCTTTTCGTCGGTGCTGTCACGCGAGGCACGACGCCGAACCAGCTGCGGTGTTGCGGACAGCTCTGGCGTACGGATATTCCTCCTGTCTTTTGCGGCTTCTTCGTCTTCGTCATAACGTTCGTCGTCCTCGTCTACTCCGACGTAATCGTCTTCCGAGCCGGCCAGCGAGCTGGGAGCGCTGCTACTGCCTGCCAGGCTGCTTTCACCGACGCTGCTTCCACCTACGCCTCTGACTGCGGACCCCTCGGTGTCAGAGTGGGGGCTCGATGGACGAGACACGCTCGGTGAAGGTGGGACGGAAGCTGGGCGCGGGTAACTGAAGCCAGTGTTCTGGGGAGTGGGTAAGAGAAGGGGGTGAGAAGATGTGGGAAGGTTCCTCGATTATCCCGGAATGGTAGGTATTTGGCTTGGATGAATTTGGTGCGATGCTTTGGGAAGCTAGGAAGGACACAGGAAAGAGTTGGTAAAGACAAAAGGAAGGAAAGGTACACAAACCTCCACTTCGTCGAGCGAGTACGAGAACACGTCTGGATAGGTTTTGGAGAGAGCCAGGTGTCGAGCTTGGCTATAGTACTGGGGAGTTGGAGGGGGTGGAGAGAATAAATGAAACACGGAGCAAATGAATGAATGAAAAGCAGGTGATTATTATGGTGAGCACCTTTCCCAGGTATCTCCAGTCGAGCAGGTCGGAGAGACGCTCGGTACGGTTTCGTTGGATGATCCTCTGCCTGCGCGTTTGCTGACAAAATCCAAACAGGAAGGATGTGAGCTGATTACAGGATTCATCCGCAGAACGGAACCGCCTGTCCACAATGTAGATCCCTGAAGGGTCGGTGAGGCAGGCATAGAGGAACAGGAACAATGGCGTCACGCAAGGAGGAATGGAAACTGTGCCCACGGATGCAAACCAAATCCTCAATACATTTCACGGAGCAAGACAAAGAATGAGTGAGTGTGTAAAGTTTGTGACAGGTGTACGTCTCCTAAAGCGTGTACCGTAAGATAAAGGATCAGCCACGTGCTCCGCCATGAAACAGCCAAAGCCAGACAGGTTGGTTGTCACACTTGGAATTCCCATAACGGTACACTCCGCTGGAGAAATCATAAAAATTGGGGAAGAGGTACTTTAGACCGATCTTGGAACTCACAATCAACCGCCCCTTTCCCCACTCCCAAAGTCCATGAAAGTTGTCCCACCTGGGGTGTAACCCCAAGGTTCATAGTATGAAGGGAAGACTCCCAGGTGGCAGCCTCGAACAAACTCTTCGTAGTCCATGGGCAGCAGGGGGCTGGTGGAAGACAGAAACTCCGGGTGGAAGATCACCTACAGAAAATGGGGAAAGAAGAAAGGGGTGGTTGGATGAGCCACATGACTTTTGGTAAAACAGGAAGTGAGAATTGTAGGGATAAGGGTCATCTTTCATCATCAGGTATTCAGGCCTCCTTATGGATACATGTCTGACTGCTCAGATGAAATACAGGGGAATGAAACCCTGTACACGACGTGGACACGGACACGGACACACACACGGACACACACACACACACACTGTAGTGGATCGTGTTGTGCAGGTGCACATGCCTTGACGCGCTCCGTGCGGCTGTTGAACAGGCCAATACGGCGGATGTTGGTGAGGACTGGGTCAGTGGCGTCATCCAGCATGTTGTGAGTGCACACAGGTGGAAGGGATTGTCTCTAGAGGAGAAACAATGGGTTCGGAAGTATATCGTGTTCTCGGTGCAAGATGGAAACACAAGGATAAACAACAATGCGATGCCAGAGATCATAATAACAATAGCCTCATTGGATCCCTATTGTCATTGTCATCGTTAATCCCATACCAACCTGTTAACCGTATAAATGCCCCGTTAACCCTACACCCCCAGGTTAAACCTATTACTGCCAGATCAACACTGCAAGCGCCCTGCCAACCCGACACTAACATGGTTACGATGACCAGTTACAAAGGCAAGGCCTCATGATGGGAGTTTGCAATTGGACGGAGAAACAAAGCCACGCCAGACAGATCATAGGTGAGCTCACTACACCACAGCGATACCGTCAGCACCCCCTCCCTCCCCAAACTGAGATAAGTCCCAAATTCACCAATATCTGCGCTCATGGCACCAAACTTTCCAACACAATTCTCTGGTTGAATCACGTGCGTCACTTTAGAGAAGCATGCTGGGTAACAATGATGAACTGGTGTTGATCATGAATGTTAGGGTCATTTTGCATCAGCGAACGGGTAGAACAATGGACGAAACCAACAGGACGTTGATTTTAGGTATGCTAACCTCTGTTAGTTTCAACCATTATTTTTGGGTAAGCACCGCCACGTAAAGGCCAATCACACGAGTAAATGACAAGAGACATCAAGGCCAGGGGTACCTGTGTGGCAAAGATGGCACGTTTCATCAAGGTAAGGTCCTCCTTATCCATAATCTTCCCCAAGTCTGGCATTTCCCCACTGTTTAGGGACAAAAAGTCAGGAAATGAATGGTTGGGTTCCATTCTTCGGGGCCTTGGGGAGGTGCAGGACATTGTCCATCCAAAGTGCAAAGTCGCACCAAGAGGAGAGAATTGCGCCACATGAAAATGGAGACCACACCGCTTCCCGATGTGACGTTAAGCAATATGTTGTGAAACCGCAATCAATGGGAAACAAAATCCGGATTGCGAAAGAGAGGGCCAGGTATGGAAAAAACATTCACACAATGGAAAAGGGCCAAAGAAGTAGTCCCATTCGAGGAGGGTAAAGGATTCAACAAAATGGCCGCAGACGTACCAGGGGTGTGTTCAGTTACCAAGCAGCTTGCTAACGCTTCTGTGTTCAGTTACCAAGCAGCTTGCTAGCGTTTGTGTGTTCAGTTACCAAGCAGCTTGCTAACGTTTGTGTGTTCAGTTACCAAGCAGCTTGCTAACGTTTGTGTGTTCAGTTACCAAGCAGCTTGCTGGCGTTTGTGTGTTCAGTTACGAAGCAGCTTGCTAACGTTTGTGTGTTCAGTTACCAAGCAGCTTGCTAACGTTTGTGTGTTCAGTTACCAAGCAGCTTGCTAACGTTTGTGTGTTCAGTTCCCAAGCAGCTTGCTAACGTTTGTGTGTTCAGTTACCAAGCAGCTTGCTAACGTTTGTGTGTTCAGTTCCCAAGCAGCTTGCTAACGCTTGTGTGTTCAGTTACCAAGCAGCTTCCTAACGTTTCTGTGTTCAGTTACCAAGCAGCTTGCTAACGCTTGTGTGTTCAGTTACCAAGCAGCTTGCTAACGTTTGTGTGTTCAGTTACCAAGCAGCTTGCTGGCGTTTGTGTGTTCAGTTACCAAGCAGCTTGCTAACGTTTGTGTGTTCAGTTACCAAGCAGCTTGCTAACGTTTGTGTGTTCAGTTACCAAGCAGCTTGCTAACGTTTGTGTGTTCAGTTACCAAGCAGCTTGCTAGCGTTTGTGTGTTCAGTTACCAAGCAGCTTGCTAACGTTTGTGTGTTCAGTTACCAAGCAGCTTGCTAACGTTTGTGTGTTCAGTTCCCAAGCAGCTTGCTGGCGTTTGTGTGTTCAGTTACCAAGCAGCTTGCTAACGCTTCTGTGTTCAGTTACCAAGCAGCTTGCTAGCGTTTGTGTGTTCAGTTACCAAGCAGCTTGCTAACGTTTGTGTGTTCAGTTACCAAGCAGCTTGCTAACGTTTGTGTGTTCAGTTACCAAGCAGCTTGCTGGCGTTTGTGTGTTCAGTTACGAAGCAGCTTGCTAACGTTTGTGTGTTCAGTTACCAAGCAGCTTGCTAACGTTTGTGTGTTCAGTTCCTAAGCAACTTGCGAACGTTTGTGTGTTCAGTTACCAAGCAGCTTGCTAACGTTTGTGTGTTCAGTTACCAAGCAGCTTGCTGGCGTTTGTGTGTTCAGTTACGAAGCAGCTTGCTAACGTTTGTGTGTTCAGTTACCAAGCAGCTTGCTAACGTTTGTGTGTTCAGTTACCAAGCAGCTTGCTAACGTTTGTGTGTTCAGTTCCCAAGCAGCTTGCTAACGTTTGTGTGTTCAGTTACCAAGCAGCTTGCTAACGTTTGTGTGTTCAGTTCCCAAGCAGCTTGCTAACGCTTGTGTGTTCAGTTACCAAGCAGCTTCCTAACGTTTCTGTGTTCAGTTACCAAGCAGCTTGCTAACGCTTGTGTGTTCAGTTACCAAGCAGCTTCCTAACGTTTCTGTGTTCAGTTACCAAGCAGCTTGCTAACGTTTGTGTGTTCAGTTACCAAGCAGCTTCCTAACGTTTGTGTGTTCAGTTACCAAGCAGCTTGCTAGCGTTTGTGTGTTCAGTTACCAAGCAGCTTGCTAACGTTTGTGTGTTCAGTTACCAAGCAGCTTGCTAGCATTTGTGTTCAGTTACCAAGCAGCTTGCTAACGTTTGTGTGTTCAGTTACCAAGCAGCTTGCTATCGTTTGTGTGTTCAGTTACCAAGCAGCTTGCTAGCATTTGTGTGTTCAGTTACCAAGCAGCTTGCTAGCATTTGTGTGTTCAGTTACCAAACAGCTTGCTAACGTTTGTGTGTTCAGTTACCAAGCAGCTTGCTAACGTTTGTGTGTTCAGTTACCAAGCAGTTTGCTAGCGTTAGTGTGTTCAGTTACCAAGCAGATTGCTAACGTTTGTGTGTTCAGTTACCAAGCAGCTTGCTAACGTTGTGTTCATTTTTTATTATTATTATTATCTATATAATAATAGCGTAAGGACTCGACTTTGTTATCCCTTTTACGCCGCACCCAGTGACCCGATGCCCACGGCACTAATGGATTTACGATCTACGAACCGCGCTCTTTGTTTATCACGTACAGCCATACTCGAAAAATCTGAATTAGCCGACGTTTGGGCCCAAAAGCATCCGATTAACTGCCGATACGACGCCATCTTACGACGCCATCGTATTGGCGTCTGCTGGGCGAAGGCGAAGCAAGCCGTCCGCTGATTGGACAGTCGAAGGCGACAGCAAGCCGTCCACTGAGTGGACAATACTGAGCATGCATTTGTGCCGGTGTCGTCGATCGCGGTGTACGCTAACCTCATCAGGTGGGTTTACCATAATTTCTTCCAACCGTGCTCTTTGTTTATCACGTACAGCCATACTCGAAAAATCTGAGCAATAAATACGTTGTTCATATACGCACTCTTCATTCTCATCTTTCTTCCTAACTCTTACTCGGATAAGCAAATCCCCTATGCCATCCATAATGGTACACTCTATCCATACACCACATCCTCCCTTCCGTGGATGTTCCACGGGTTTCGGCTAGTTATTATTATTATTATTTTTTTTTTTGTATATAAGATCGAGGCTCATGAAAGAGCTATCATTAATCACACAAAAAGTCAAACCGACAAACAAAACACAAAAAACAAGGGGAGCGGCAGACAAGATGGGGAGAGAGGGGGAAGGACACAAACAACATTTGAGAGCAGGGACATCGGGAGAAATGTGGGAGGGGGAGGGCTTTGGGGGAGGTGGGAGAGGTATAAAACATATGAACACTGCAAGGACTCTGGGGTGAATTAGCGGGGGTAGAAAAGATCAAGGTTTTGGATGGGGGAAGATAAGAGATGGTGGTGAACAGCTGTTTTAAAGACCTGGAGTGAGAAGTGGGATTGAAGGGAGTGGGGGAGTTTGTTCCAGAGGCGGGAGAAAAGAGGAATGAAAGAGTGAAGGTGAGCAGAGAGCCTAGATTTTGGCAGTTTAAACATAAGAGGGTTGCAGGCAGATCTTGTGCGACCTGAAGGAATATTGGGGGGACAGAGCACAGAGAGAGCTGGGGGAGCAAGGCCAGAGAGGAGTCGGTAGAAGACGGAAAGACCACCAACCTGCCTGCGGTGAGTGAGTGAAAGACCCTCGGAGTTAGCTTCATCACAGGAGATTCCAATGATTCTGAAAGCTTTGGCCTCAACAGCGTGAAGCCGAGCTAGGTGTGAGGCAGGAGCACCAGCCCAGAGGGGGGAACAGTATTCCATTGAGCTGCGGATGAAAGCCTTGTATGTGGTGAGGAGCTCAGGTGTGCCAAGGAAGGACTTCGCACGACGGAGGATGCCCAGTCGGCGACTGGCTTTGGAGGCCAGCTTGGAAATGTGGTTTTCCCAGGAAAGATCATGGCAGATAGTGAGACCCAAAAGCTTGAGCGACAGAACTTCTTGGAGAGAATTGTTGAGAAAGTAGATGGGAGGGTTTTCCAGTCGGTCCTTTCGGAGAGACATTGTAAGAGTGTGAGATTTGTCAGGATTGAAAGACATGTTCCACTTGTTTGACCAGTCTGTGATTTTGTCCAGGTCTGCAGAGAGTGAGGAGGCTGCAGATTGCCGATCTGAGGGATGAGGAATGGAGCGGCAGATAGTGGAGTCATCAGCAAAGAGATAGAGAGGATTTTCCAGAGAGTCGGAGAGATCATTGATGAAGACCAGAAATAGCACTGGGCCCAGAACACTACCTTGGGGAACTCCAGCCAGAACAGGAAGGGGAGATGAGAGAAATCCATTCAGGGCCACACGTTGCCTCCGACCAGAGAGGAAGTCCGCAAGCCATGAGTGGAGATTTCCATGGATACCATAGGAGGAGAGTTTGGTGAGCAGAGCTGGGTGCCAGACCGTATCGAAGGCACGTGATATGTCAAGGGAGACAGCTCTGATTTCCTCTTTGGCATTGAGGACCTCCATCCATTGTTGAGACAGCAGAAGCAACATGTCCAGGACGCCACCAGGATTTGGAAGAGGGAGACAGATAAGAGAGTTCTGTCGTGAGAACGGAGAGATATTGTTTCCTGGCTCTCCTGAGGGTGGACACACACTTGTTTCGGGCTTTGTGAAAGGAAATGAGATTTCCTTCCGTTGAATTTGCTTTCCAGGAGACGAAAGCATTTTAGATTTTTATGACAATTTTACTTCAGATTAGCAACAATCTTTTTACGACAATCCATCAATTTGCATCAACTTCGACTCCAAAGAAAACAAACCAGAGCAATTGACCGAAGGAAGCGTACTTTAAGATTCATGACGTTCATAAAGTGATCAGGATCAGATAAAGTAGGGACCGTGAGAGATGTGCCGAAGGTTCGTGAAGCACCAGAGAGTGGTCGTGAAGGTGATGACGTAATACTTACACTAATAGGGATTCGTAAAGCTTCTTGCCAAACTTTTCCTTTATCACATGTGCCGTGTCCCTACAGAACACAAGGAAGGAACACAAAGCATAGGTGAGTGTGTAAGATGTTGGATCAAGTTCGCCGAGGGTAGGAAAATCAACAAAACGTCACATTTAACGTTTCTATCGTTATCCATGCAGAAGGCTCTACCTTTTGTCTTGTGAATAAAATACATTGGATGTGGAAGAGCCATGAACTTAATCGGAAACCGACCAGAGTTGGAAATCACGACGGCACCTGCCGCTGTTTGAAACGTTGAACATAAACATTTCTCAGTTGTTCCTCGATCATAAACTGACGTTTACAGACGGACAGACATAAACCAATTGCTTAACCCTGCTTCTCACTTTGCGTGCTTGGGGTAATAACCGAGCTCATCTAAAATGCTTGTTCAATTCCCTTTTTAAATAAAAGTATTCCCTTCATCCCTTGCATGAAATGGGGCAATTCCATTGGATAAAATACAATAAAACAAGCAATGGTAGAGCGTGTATCGCATTGCCTAATTTTCATTCGGACATATGAGCCGCTATTTGCCATGTGTAAGAAAAAGAAGAAGAATCACCTCGTAAAAGAATTGATGTGGAGGATTCTTATTGCATTAAAACAAGTGAATCCACTTGGATTCCGCCCAGGTTGGCACATGGAAATTATGATGTAGCATAATTATCATCTCGGGTCAAGATTTGAAATTATGCCATGGTTTTTGTAAAATTGCTACTAGTATTCACATTATGTACTTTTCTTTTGATTTAAACATCCATAAATACAAAACAAATAGTTTTGTAATCTTAAAAATTTATTAAATGTACAAAATTCCTATCCTATAACATATATATCCTATAACCTATCCTATATATATCCTATATCATATAACATATATCCTATATATCCTATAACATAACATATAACAAATATATCCTATATTATGTACTAGCGAGCGGCCGCGTACCAGCCAAAGGGGTAGCCCATGGTTAGCCTAAATATAGATTTGATGACGTCATGTTTACACATCTGAGCGACAGAAACTGTCTACACATCTGAGCGACAGAAACGTCTACACTGTTGGAGCTTCACTTTTGGAGAGACAGAAATTCTGGGTCATTTGGGTCCTCTGGGTCATTTGGGTCATTTGGGTCCTCTGGGTCATTTGGGTCCTCTGGGTCATTTGGGTCCTCTGGGTCATTTGGGTCCTCTGGGTCATTTGGGTCCTCTGGGTCATTTGGGTCCTCTGGGTCATTTGGGTCCTCTGGGTCATTTGGGTCATTTGGGTCATTTGGGTCCTCTGGGTCATTTGGGTCATTTGGGTCCTCTGGGTCATTTGGGTCCTCTGAGTCATTTGGGTCCTCTGGGTCATTTGGGTCATTTGGGTCCTCTGGGTCATTTGGGTCCTCTGGGTCATTTGGGTCCTCTGGGTCATTTGGGTCCTCTGGGTCATTTGGGTCCTCTGGGTCATTTGGGTCATTTGGGTCATTTGGGTCATCTGGGTCATTTGGGTCCTCTGGGTCATTTGGGTCCTCTGGGTCATTTGGGTCCTCTGGGTCATTTGGGTCCTATATTCCTATCCTATAACATATATATCCTATAACCTATCCTATATATATCCTATATCATATAACATATATCCTATATATCCTATAACATAACATATAACAAATATATCCTATATTATGTACTAGCGAGCGGCCGCGTACCAGCCAAAGGGGTAGCCCATGGTTAGCCTAAATATAGATTTGATGACGTCATGTTTACACATCTGAGCGACAGAAACTGTCTACACATCTGAGCGACAGAAACGTCTACACTGTTGGAGCTTCACTTTTGGAGAGACAGAAATTCTGGGTCATTTGGGTCCTCTGGGTCATTTGGGTCCTCTGGGTCATTTGGGTCCTCTGGGTCATTTGGGTCCTCTGGGTCATTTGGGTCCTCTGGGTCATTTGGGTCCTCTGGGTCATTTGGGTCCTCTGGGTCATTTGGGTCCTCTGGGTCATTTGGGTCCTCTGGGTCATTTGGGTCATTTGGGTCCTCTGGGTCATTTGGGTCCTCTGGGTCATTTGGGTCCTCTGGGTCATTTGGGTCCTCTGGGTCATTTGGGTCCTCTGGGTCATTTGGGTCCTCTGGGTCATTTGGGTCCTCTGGGTCATTTGGTTCCTCTGGGTCATTTGGGTCCTCTGGGTCATTTGGGTCCTCTGGGTCATTTGGGTCCTCTGGGTCATTTGGGTCCTCTGGGTCATTTGGGTCCTCTGGGTCATTTGGGTCCTCTGGGTCATTTGGGTCCTCTGGGTCATTTGGGTCCTCTGGGTCATTTGGGTCCTCTGGGTCATTTGGGTCCTCTGGGTCATTTGGGTCCTCTGGGTCATTTGGGTCCTCTGGGTCATTTGGGTCCTCTGGGTCCTCTGGGTCATTTGGGTCCTCTGGGTCATTTGGGTCCTCTGGGTCATTTGGGTCCTCTGGGTCATTTGGGTCCTCTGGGTCATTTGGGTCCTCTGGGTCATTTGGGTCCTCTGGGTCCTATATTCCTATCCTATAACATATATATCCTATAACCTATCCTATATATATCCTATATCATATAACATATATCCTATATATCCTATAACATAACATATAACAAATATATCCTATATTATGTACTAGCGAGCGGCCGCGTACCAGCCAAAGGGGTAGCCCATGGTTAGCCTAAATATAGATTTGATGACGTCATGTTTACACATCTGAGCGACAGAAACTGTCTACACATCTGAGCGACAGAAACGTCTACACTGTTGGAGCTTCACTTTTGGAGAGACAGAAATTCCCAGGCAAACGCTATAACGCACCAGGTTTACAACCTGTGCGTTAATAAAGGGGCGACGTTAAGGAAGGAATGTATGTGGAGGATTATGTATGGGTAGAGATTAGAGATTGTAGAAACTTCAAGATACTTTTACTGTCGGATGTTTTTATAGAGTTTGTGGCACAAGAGAAGAGGGGGAAAGAGGAGCACGTGAACAATTCAGACGGGCATGCCGAAAGGGAAGAGTATCCATTATGGAGGATTTTAACTTGCCAGGAAGAGATTTCCTTTTTTGGTATACTAGGTCGAGGCTCATGTAAGAGCTAAATATTTTATCAGAGGATATTTGGTCCAGGAACAGGGAAAGGACAGAATAGATGAGGATTTCTCAGGTCTAGTCGAGGATTGCTTTTAACCAAATTTGTATATGGGCCCACGAGGAGGAGTGCAGGGTTAGACCTCCTTTTAAGTAACGATCCCAATATGGTGGAGGAGGTGGATGTAGGGGAGCATTTAGGATAAAGTGACCATAACGTCGTGTGTGTAAGGATTCTGTTGAGAGTTAGAGTTCGGGATAGTAGAGTAAGGTTGTTAGATTTCAGGAGGGTAAACCTTGCGGGTACGAGGAGGGATCTGGATGCTGGAGATTGGGAAAGGTTAACAAGACGACAATCATCATCAGAGAAATGGGAAATCTTCATGGAGTGAATGTGTGGAGTGGTACATTCGAATGAGGTATAAACATAGAGGCAGGAAAAGGTCAGGGTGGTTGAGTGGTGAGATAAGGAATGTTATTATGGAGAATCAGGAAAAGGTCAGGGTGGTTGAGTCATGAGATAAGGAATGTTATTATGGAGAATCAGGAATAGGTCAGGGTGGTTGAGTGGTGAGATAAGGAATGTTATTATGAAGAATCAGGAATAGGTCAGGGTGGTTGAGTGGTGAGATAAGGAATGTTATTATGAAGAATCAGGAATAGGTCAGGGTGGTTGAGTGGTGAGATAAGGAATATTATTATGGAGAATCAGGAATAGGTCAGGGTGGTTGAGTGGTGAGATAAGGAATGTTATTATGGAGAATCAGGAATAGGTCAGGGTGGTTGAGTGGTGAGATAAGGAATGTTATTATGAAGAATCAGGAATAGGTCAGGGTTGTTGAGTGGTGAGATAAGGAATGTTATTATGGAGAATCAGGAATAGGTCAGGGTGGTTGAGTCGTGAGATAAGGAATGTTATCAAGGAGAATCAGGAATAGGTCAGGGTGGTTGCGTGGTGAGACAATGAATGTTATTATGGAAAATCAGGAATAGGTCAGGGTGGTTGCGTGGTGAGACAAGGAATGTTATAATGGAGAATCAGGAATAGGTCAGGGTGGTTGCGTGGTGAGACAAGGAATGTTATTATGGAGAATCAGGAATAGGTCAGGGTGGTTGAGTAGTGAGATAAGGAATGTTATTATGGAGAATCAGGAAACGGTCAGGGTGGTTGAGCGGTGAGATAAGGAATGTTATTATGGAGAATCAGGAAAAGGTCAGGGTGGTTGAGTCGTGAGATAAGGAATGTTATTATGGAGAATCAGGAAAAGGTCAGGGTGGTTGAGTGGTGAGATAAGGAATGTTATTATGGAGAATCAGGAAAAGGTCAGGGTGGTTGAGTCGTGAGATAAGGATTGTTATTATGGAGAATCAGGAAAAGGTCAGGGTGGTTGAGTGGTGAGATAAGGAATGTTATTATGGAGAATCAGGAAAAGGTCAGGGTGGTTGAGTCGTGAGATAAGGAATGTTATTATGCAGAATCAAGAAAAGGTCAGGGTGGTTGAGTGGTGAGATAAGGAATGTTATTATGGAGAATCAGGAATAGGTCAGGGTGGTTGAGTGGTGAGATAAGGAATGTTATTATGGAGAATCAGGAATAGGTCAGGGTGGTTGAGTGGTGAGATAAGGAATGTTATTATGGAGAATCAGGAATAGGTCAGGGTGGTTGAGTGGTGAGATAAGGAATGTTGTCATGGAGAATCAGGAATAGGTCAGGGTGGTTGAGTCGTGAGATAAGGAATGTTATTATGGAGAATCAGGAATAGGTCAGGGTGGTTGAGTGGTGAGATAAGGAATGTTATTATGGAGAATCAGGAATAGGTCAGGGTGGTTGAGTGGTGAGATAAGGAATGTTGTCATGGAGAATCAGGAATAGGTCAGGGTGGTTGAGTGGTGAGACAAGGAATGTTATTATGGAGAATCAGGAATAGGTCAGGGTGGTTGAGTGGTGAGATAAGGAATGTTATTATAGAGAATCAGGAATAGGTCAGGGTGGTTGAGTGGTGAGATAAGGAATGTTGTCATGGAGAATCAGGAATAGGTCAGGGTGGTTGAGTGGTGAGACAAGGAATGTTATTATGGAGAATCAGGAATAGGTCAGGGTGGTTGAGTGGTGAGATAAGGAATGTTATCATGGAGAATCAGGAATAGGTCAGGGTGGTTGAGTGGTGAGACAAGGAATGTTATTATGGAGAATCAGGAATAGGTCAGGGTGGTTGAGTGGTGAGACAAGGAATGTTATCATGGAGAATCAGGAATAGGTCAGTGTGGTTGAGTGGTGAGACAAGGAATGTTATCATGGAGAATCATGAATAGGTCAGGGTGGTTGAGTGGTGAGACAAGGAATGTTATCATGGAGAATCAGGAATAGGTCAGGGTGGTTGAGTGGTGAGACAAGGAATGTTATTATGGAGAATCAGGAATAGGTCAGGGTGGTTGAGTGGTGAGACAAGGAATGTTATCATGGAGAATCAGGAATAGGTCAGTGTGGTTGAGTGGTGAGACAAGGAATGTTATCATGGAGAATCAGGAATAGGTCAGGGTGGTTGAGTGGTGAGACAAGGAATGTTATCATGGAGAATCAGGAATAGGTCAGGGTGGTTGAGTGGTGAGACAAGGAATGTTATCATGGAGAATCAGGAATAGGTCAGGGTGGTTGAGTGGTGAGATAAGGAATGTTGTCATGGAGAATCAGGAATAGGTCAGGGTGGTTGAGTGGTGAGACAAGGAATGTTATTATGGAGAATCAGGAATAGGTCAGGGTGGTTGAGTGGTGAGATAAGGAATGTTATTATAGAGAATCAGGAATAGGTCAGGGTGGTTGAGTGGTGAGATAAGGAATGTTGTCATGGAGAATCAGGAATAGGTCAGGGTGGTTGAGTGGTGAGACAAGGAATGTTATTATGGAGAATCAGGAATAGGTCAGGGTGGTTGAGTGGTGAGATAAGGAATGTTATCATGGAGAATCAGGAATAGGTCAGGGTGGTTGAGTGGTGAGATAAGGAATGTTATTATGGAGAATCAGGAATAGGTCAGGGTGGTTGAGTGGTGAGACAAGGAATGTTATTATGGAGAATCAGGAATAGGTCAGGGTGGTTGAGTGGTGAGACAAGGAATGTTATCATGGAGAATCAGGAATAGGTCAGTGTGGTTGAGTGGTGAGACAAGGAATGTTATCATGGAGAATCAGGAATAGGTCAGGGTGGTTGAGTGGTGAGACAAGGAATGTTATCATGGAGAATCAGGAATAGGTCAGGGTGGTTGAGTGGTGAGACAAGGAATGTTATCATGGAGAATCAGGAATAGGTCAGGGTGGTTGAGTGGTGAGACAAGGAATGTTATCATGGAGAATCAGGAATAGGTCAGGGTGGTTGAGTGGTGAGATAAGGAATGTTATTATGGAGAATCAGGAATAGGTCAGGGTGGTTGAGTGGTGAGACAAGGAATGTTATTATGGAGAATCAGGAATAGGTCAGGGTGGTTGAGTGGTGAGATAAGGAATGTTATTATGGAGAATCAGGAATAGGTCAGGGTGGTTGAGTGGTGAGACAAGGAATGTTATTATGGAGAATCAGGAATAGGTCAGGGTGGTTGAGTGGTGAGACAAGGAATGTTATCATGGAGAATCAGGAATAGGTCAGGGTGGTTGAGTGGTGAGACAAGGAATGTTATGTTTAAGAGATGTTTAAGATAATGAAGGTAACGACAAAATAAGTGCAGAAGAGTTCTTCAGCACAATAAACAGTGACAAGATCAGGGGCCATAGCCTGAGATTAAATAAGAGGAGAGTTAGCACACTCGGTAGTGTTATGGTTAGAGCAATTGCTCTGAGTGCAGGAGGTCGGCGGTTCGTACCCTGGCTGAGTCGTATCAAAATACTTCAAAATGGTGCGTGCTGCTTCTTCGCCTGATGTTCAGCATTTAAAAAGGATAGAGCATGGACAAACAACCACAAGTCGGTTTTGATAGGCCAAACGGCCTCATTCTGCAGCCAAGTTCTTGTAAGGGAACTCATATGATAAGACAAGGTCTTTCACTCGGAGTAGTTAATGCATGGAATGGTCTCCCTGGAAAGGTAGTGGCAGCATATACAATAGTTGGTGGTAGTGGCAGCAGATTGGTTTAAATACGAGCTAGATAGGTATCTAGAATAATTGGATATTGAGGGGTGTAGAGTACTTGGCAGGACTGGTAGGTATCTGTTAGAGGCCTTGTCAATGGATCATGTGTGGTCAGCGTTGTACATTCTTCATCCTAAAACCGCCTTTGCCCACTTCTCCGCCACCCCTCCTCCCCCACCCCCTCCATTCTCCACGTCCAAAAAGGAGATGAAATAATAATAATTGTAAAACTGTAAAACAATTGTAAAATTTTTAACCCCCTGGTGATATCTCCACGCCTGGCATGCTTTTATCACCCCCTGATAAATAAAATTAAGTCCCGAGCCTGATTTGAATGATTTACTCTGGTGTTGGTGTAGCACAGGCATGGTGGGCCAAATGGCCCCCTGCTACATCAAATTTCCTGATTAAATGAACCCATGTCTGTTATTCATTGGTGAACATGAAAGATCCCACGGTGTTCTTCGTGAAGAGTCGGCCTATTCCTATTACTTGTCTCACCACTCAACAACCCTGACCTATTCCTATTACCGACACCATGCCAAAATGACTAACTCCTCTCCTGACCAAATTACTAACTCCTCTCCTGATCAAATTACTAACTCCTCTCCTGACCAAAATGACTAACTCCTCTCCTGACCAAAATGACTAACTCCTCTCCTGATCAAAATTACTAACTCCTCTCCTGATCAAAATTACTAACTCCTCTCCTGATCAAAATTACTAACTCCTCTCCTGACCAAATTACTAACTCCTCTCCTGATCAAAATTACTAACTCCTCTCCTGACCAAATTACTAACTCCTCTCCTGATCAAAATTACTAACTCCTCTCCTGACCAAATTACTAACTCCTCTCCTGACTAAATCACTAACTCCTCTCCTGACCAAATTACTAACTCCTCTCCTGACTAAATTACTAACTCCTCTCCTGACCAAATTATTACCTCCTCTCCTGACCAAATCACTAACTCCTCTCCTGACCAAATTACTAACTCCTTTCCTGACCAAATTACTAACTCCTCTCCTGACCAAATTACTAACTCCTCTCCTGATCAAAATTACTAACTCCTCTCCTGACCAAATTACTAACTCCTCTCCTGATCAAAATTACTAACTCCTCTCCGGACCAAATTACTAACTACTCTCCTGATCAAAATTACTAACTCCTCTCCTGATCAAAATTACTAACTCCTCTCCTGATCAAAATTACTAACTCCTCTCCAGACCAAATTACTAACTCCTCTCCTGACCAAATTATTAACTCCTCTCCAGATCAAAATTACTAACTCCTCTCCTGATCAAAATTACTAACTCCTCTCCTGATCAAAAATACGAACTCCTCTCCTAATCAAAAATACTAACTCCTCTCCTGATCAAAATTACAAACTCCTCTCCTGACCAAATTACTAACTCCTCTCCTGATAAAAATTACTAACTCCTCTCCTGACCAAATTACCAACTCCTCTCCTGATCAAAATTAATAACTCCTCTCCTGACCAAATTACTAACTCCTCTCCTGATCAAAATTACAAACTCCTCTCCTGACCAAATTACTAACTCCTCTCCTGATAAAAATTACTAACTCCTCTCCTGACCAAATTACCAACTCCTCTCCTGATCAAAATTAATAACTCCTCTCCTGACCAAATTACTAACTCATCTCCTGATCAAAATTACTAACTCCTCTCCTGACCAAATTACTAACTCCTCTCCTGACCAAATTACTAACTCATCTCCTGACCAAATTACTAACTCCTCTCCTGACCAAATTACTAACTCCTCTCCTGACCAAATTACTAACTCCTCTCCTGACCAAATTACTAACTCCTCTCCTGATCAAAATTACTAACTCCTCTCCTGACCAAATTACTAACTCCTCTCCTGACCAAATTACTAACTCCTCTCCTGACCAAATTACTAACTCCTCTCCTGATCAAAATTACTAACTCCTCTCCTGATCAAAATTACTAACTCCTCTCCAGACCAAATTACTAACTCCTCTCCTGACCAAATTATTAACTCCTCTCCAGATCAAAATTACTAACTCCTCTCCTGATCAAAATTACTAACTCCTCTCCTAATCAAAAATACTAACTCCTCTCCTGATCAAAATTACAAACTCCTCTCCTGACCAAATTACTAACTCCTCTCCTGATAAAAATTACTAACTCCTCTCCTGGTAAAAATTACTAACTCCTCTCCTGACCAAATTACCAACTCCTCTCCTGATCAAAATTAATAACTCCTCTCCTGACCAAATTACTAACTCATCTCCTGATAAAAATTACTAACTCCTCTCCTGACCAAATTACTAACTCCTCTCCTGACCAAATTACTAACTCATCTCCTGACCAAATTACTAACTCCTCTCCTGACCAAATTACTAACTCCTCTCCTGATCAAAATTCCTAACTCCTCTCCTGACCAAATTACTAACTCCTCTCCTGATCAAAAATACTAACTCCTCTCCTGATCAAAATTACTAACTCCTCTCCTGACCAAATTACTAACTCCTCTCCAGATCAAAATTACTAACTCCTCTCCTGATCAAAATTACTAATTCCTCTCCTGATCAAAATTACTAACTCCTCTCCTGACCAAATTACTAACTCCTCTCCTGACCAAATTACTAACTCCTCTCCTGATCAAAATTACTAACTCCTCTCCAGACCAAATTATTAACTCCTCTCCTGATCAAAATTACTAACTCCTCTCCTGATCAAAATTACTAACTCCTCTCCTGATCAAAATTACTAACTCCTCTCCTGACCAAAATTACTAACTCCTCTCCTGATCAAAATTACTAACTCCTCTCCTGATCAAAATTACTAACTCCTCTCCTGACCAAATTACTAACTCCTCTCCTGATCAAAATTACTAACTCCTCTCCTGACCAAATTACTAACTCCTCTCCTGATCAAAATTACTAACTCCTCCCCTGATCAAAATTACTAACTCCTCTCCTGACCAAATCACTAACTCCTCTCCGGATCAAAATTACTAACTCCTCTCCTGACCAAATTACTAACTCCTCTCCTGACCAAATTACTAACTCCTCTCCTGACCAAATTACTAACTCCTCTCCTGACCAAATTACTAACTCCTCTCCTGACCAAATTACTAACTCCTCTCCTGACCAAATTACTAACTCCTCTCCTGATCAAAATTACTAACTCCTCTCCTGACCAAATTACTAACTCCTCTCCTGATCAAAATTACTAACTCCTCTCCTGATCAAAATTACCAACTCCTCTCCTGACCAAATTACTAACTCCTCTCCTGACCAAATTACTAACTCCTCTCCTGACTAAATTACTAACTCCTCTCCTGACCAAATTACTAACTCCTCTCCTGACTAAATTACTAACTCCTCTCCTGACCAAATTATTAACTCCTGTCCTAACTTCCTGTGTTGGAGAGGCAAACCGGTTAGGATTGTAACCCTAGTCAAGAAACTGCATCGGCAGAACCGACGCTCCGTATAGAACATGGTTCATGATCTGAACAGGCAGAGATCGACGTCACGTGACGTACAACCCGTGCCACGCGAGTGCCAGTCACACACAAGCTGTTTGCTCTGTAATATCAATGACAGGATAAGAGAATGATAAGAACAAATCGGGAATCATTTCATCACCATTTCTCACCATAGCTGTTTGCGGACCGCCTGACCCTTGAGCGTTTCCACGTTGAAGTTGTTGGTTCGTGCCGGCATGATGAAGAACACCACGACGGTGGTCTCACTGCGGTTCAACTGAACAGCATCCACGTGACTATTATAAAAGCACACAACGTGAGTGCACAAAGCCCGCTGGATGTGTATCCATAAGGAAACGTACCCGGAGAAGATAGTTGAGCCTTGCCAGAGACTCGAGGAAGATATCCGCACCCTTGTTCGAGAACTCGTAACGTCCGGCGATGAAGAAGTACAGCGTCTTGTCCAATGAAAAGTCAATGTGCCTGAGAAAATAGTAGTGACGTCACTACAGATCTAGTCTTTAGAAATACAATCATGTTTGGTGTCCAGATCTCATGTATCAGAGACAAAATGTTAAAATTTAACTAAAAGGGATGTTTTCCAGAAAACACAAAAAGCAATGTCCAGGGGACACTCCAGCAAGGGTCGAGGGGTGCGAGACAAACGGAATGGGGGGGGAGGACAAATGTGGGGGCACAAGACGAATGTGGGGGCACAAGACAAATGTGGGGGCACAAGACAAATGTGGGGGCACAAGACAAATGTGGGGGGTACATGACAAATGTGGGGGCACAAGACAAATGTGGGGGCACAAGACAAATGTGGGGGCACAAGACAAATGTGGGGTGTACAGGACAAATGTGGGGGCACAAGACAAATGTGGGGGCACAAGACAAATGTGGGGGCACAAGACAAATGTGAGGTGTACAGGACAAATGTGGGGGCACAAGACAAATGTGGGGGCACAAGACAAATGTGGGGGGTACAGGACAAATGTGAGGGCACAAGACAAATGTGGGGGCACAGGACAAATGTGGGGGCACAGGACAAATGTGGGGGCACAGGACAAATGTGGGGGCACAAGACAAATGTGGGGGCACAAGACAAATGTGGGGTGTACAGGACAAATGTGGGGGCACAGGACAAATGTGGGGGGTACAGGACAAATGTGGGGGCACAAGACAAATGTGGGGGCACAAGACAAATGTGGGGGCACAAGACAAATGTGGGGTGTACAGGACAAATGGGAGGGCACAGGACAAATGTGGGGGCACAAGACAAATGTGGGGGCACAAGACAAATGTGAGGGTACAGGACAAATGTGGGGGCACAAGGCAAATGTGGGGGCACAAGACAAATGTGGGGGCACAAGACAAATGTGGGGGCACAAGACAAATGTGGGGTGTACAGGACAAATGTGGGGGCACAAGACAAATGTGGGGGCACAAGACAAATGTGGGGGCACAAGACAAATGTGGGGGCACAAGACAAATGTGGGGGCACAAGACAAATGTGGGGGGTACAGGACAAATGTGGGGGCACAAGACAAATGTGGGGGCACAGGACAAATGTGGGGGCACAGGACAAATGTGGGGGGTACAGGACAAATGTGGGGGTACAAGACAAATGTGGGGGCACAAGACAAATGTGGGGGCACAAGACAAATGTGGGGGGTACAGGACAAATGTGGGGGCACAAGACAAATGTGGGGGCACAAGACAAATGTGGGGGCACAGGACAAATGTGGGGGGTACAGGACAAATGTGGGGGCACAAGACAAATGTGGGGGCACAAGACAAATGTGGGGGCACAAGACAAATGTGGGGGGTACAGGACAAATGTGGGGGCACAAGACAAATGTGGGGGCACAAGACAAATGTGGGGGCACAGGACAAATGTGGGGGGTACAGGACAAATGTGGGGGCACAAGACAAATGTGGGGGCAGAAGACAAATGTGGAGGCACAAGACAAATTTGGGGGCACAAGACAAATGTGGGGGCACAAGACAAATGGGTTGGGGAAGGAGGGTAGAGATAACTTGGCAATTAGAAGCAAAAAGGTTTTTGATTGGGTATCGGGCGTAGCCAATGAGAATCGCATATTATCAAAGACATACCTGCGTTCTCAGAGCTAGGTAAACGGAGGGGTCGTTGTACCCAACGTACCCGTAAAAATGGCCACGGATGAATTCCTGAATGCGTGCCTTGCTCTGCGCATGCATGTTTTGAAACTCGTGCATCGCGGAGAACTTTTTGAGGTTGAGGCCATTGGGAGTGATGATGTCTGAGGGTTGCAATCACAGTCAGATGGTCAGAGACAAATGGTTACCTCGCAGGCCACAAAATGCTCGCGGCGAGCACCCACCGGGCGTCCTCTTGAGAAGATGCTTGGCCTCGACACCCGTGATCTGCGACACCGTGGTGAACACGTGAGCGCAATTTGTGGCGGCGCGCTCCATACAGTAACGGTGATATATCTGACGGTCACCTGCTTCCTTGTCCACATTGAACTGAGACAAAGTGTGGGGAGACATGAATGAGTGGCACAAGTGAGCGGTAATGGAGTTGTCTAATCAATTCGTCATCCTTACACTCCCTCGTCCGAATCCATCCACAACCTTTTGAGATATCACTCTCACAGACAAACAGACAGGAGCAAAAACATAACTTCAATCCACCTTCAGTGGCAGAGGTAATAATCCCTCACGGGTAAGAAACAGTGCCTCTCCGAGGCAGTTTGGAATCAGTTCAACATGGCCATGTGGCCGGGTGTGCTAGGTACGGTCTTACATGTTGCAGCCCATTGTAGAAGTCCACGGCTCCGGCGCAGAGGTATCGTCCCAAGAGCGTGGCGTGCGTCGTGAATATCGTGGCCACGGGCAGGTGGCGCACGCGGCACATGATCAGGCCGATGCCGGCCAGCCACTCGTGAAAGTGCGCCACGACGTACGACACCTCGTCGCACTGCGCCGCAAACTGGAAGGCACACACATGGCGGCCAACGTGAGCTCGAGCTCAAGATGACAGACAAAGCGTCGCATATCGAAACGATTCGCAGTTCCCAAAAAATTGGTGAGCAGTGAGTTCGGGAAGCACCACCTTCGCACATCGCTCACTTCCCTGGCAGCAGGGTAAATCCGACCGAGATCCAACAACATCGCCGCAGGCCTCTGTCTAAGTCGCAAAGTATAAATAGCGTACGGTCGCAATGAAGTAAACTCAAACACCGAGTGTTAACAGCAAAAAACCCCCAAACAACGCACAGGGCCGGATAACGGGTTTCGTCATGGTCACACATCCTCTTCCTCTCAAATGTTCACTTGATGCATATCGTAGTGGAATTGCAGACAAGAACAGCGCGTGCAAAAACCTTTTATGTCTACAGGTGAGATGCTCGCCCATTCCCTATCCATTCCATAGAAATGCTCTTTTATTGGTGTGTGTAATGGTGTGTGTAATGGCATCAAACCCTTCGAGGGTGAGGAACAATTATGCGTGATGTGTGCAGGTAAGTGCGTCGAGGCTGCACGCTTCCGGGCTTGAGCCAGTGTCGATACACACGTCTGTATTCTGTCCTCGTATCAACTTTAACATCAGAAACTTGGGGGAAAGACGACACAAAGTTTGATTTGTCCGCCATCATTTGGTCAATTTGTGTTTGTAGATTTCAAACCCAACGATTTCCAGAAGTCTGGTACGTATGTGGGAGCTTGGTACTTTAATCAAACCTATCACAGCAAGAGGAAAGAAGGGAAAAAAGAAGGACACTAGAACACTCAGTAGAGAGCACACCTGCGCCTGGTTGGCCATATCACTCGATGGTGAAGAATCACTTTAAAAAATTCTACTGGCCGGATCCGAATCCGGATCTTCACCAAAATCTAATCATTTCCTCCTTGTCACATACGCTACCTCTCTGCCAAATTTCGTCCGAATCGGTCCACAACTTTTTGAGATATTTTGTTCCCAAACGGACGGACAGACAGACAAACCGACAGACAGGGGTGAACACACAACTTCCATCCACCTTTGGTGGCGGAGGTAAAAAAAGAAGACTAAAAGGAAGAGGAGGAAAACGAAGAAGAAGCAAACGGTAGAGCCTTTGTCATGCATTTCCGACCCACCCTCTCACCTCCCCAAGGAACCAGGTGGTAAGGAAGCCAAACAAGACGGCATCGTTGGCCTCACGATCGAACCACGGAACGCCGACTCCGGAACTCTCCCAAAGCTCAGCTTTCCACAAGTCCAAGCTCCAAGCGGCCGACTGTAGATCGAAAAGGACGACGCAGGGTCCTCCTTCAATGAGCCAGCGACCAAAATACACCTGCCAAACACGTCGGGAACCTTCAGTCACCGCTGTACCTTTTTGCACGTTACGCCACACGGCTAGACACATCTCGTTTGTTATTCTCCATCCTTGTGTTTGCGCATCTGTACCCTCTGGTCCTCAAGTCATGCTCCATCGGAGCAATGACAAATGTTGGGATTCGAAGCAATAAACATTAACAGGGTTGGCTCGAGGAGCCGTTCAAAATGCTTCAACCAATGGCAACAAAAACCAGGATTTATTAGGGTACGAGCTGGGAAGGACTCGCAGGGTGCCAAAAAACCACATCGGGAATAAAATATTTGAAAAACCAAACCAAAAAGGCCAATAAAACCAACGCCTAGTATCCAAAGGCAAAAGGCACTACGTAAATACAAGTATTTTTAGTATTAAAAGGGCGAATGGCCTTCTCCAGTTTCAGTGCCACGAGATGTTCTGGGTCCGTAAAACATGCACGACACCTGCCAATGACATCACGCTGCTCAGTTGCTGCAGAAACCAGAAACCGTTCTTCACGTCCGACATCGAGCACAACGGGTCATTCTATTGGCCGTTGCACTACGACTGGGGTATCACTACTCATATCGTTGCATCCTTCTATCTCACCAGAGGCAGCCACTGGTGTTTGCAGGTAAGGGTTTGAGGCCCACTTCCCTTTACGAGTTCACTCAATGGGCCAGCAGGTTATCCTTTAGGTACGCAGACTCGCCACCGAGCTGTCTAGCCGGGGTTTGATTCTCGACCACCTATAAACTGTCATCCCAGTGTTTTACAGACTGGGTGATTCATCAATGTGTGCGTCATCCCTCAGATGGACATTAAACTGGGCATCCTGTATGCCCGCATTATTTGATGGATGTTGAAGATCTCATGATGTCCTTTGTGACCGTGAAGAGTAGGCGAGCCAACGCCGGCACCATGAACAAATTCCAAATTCCTCCCCTAACGTCACGTTTCCTCTGTCCCAAGAGAACAAAGTACAAAATGATCAACCCCCCCCCCCCCCTCCAAAGGCCAAAGGGGGGTTACTATGACCCTCACCTGGGTGTGAGGAGTAACAGTCGTACCCACAACAACCCCAATGAGTCTTGGTGTCAAGAAATGCCCAAGAAGACCAGACCAATCCTGTTCCGTGTACAAAAACCTCACTGAGAGCGGACATCGTCACGACGCGTATGTAACGTCATAAAGAGGTTAAGATCAATGATTGACCGAAACAGGTGAGTGAGACGTAGGAATCCTATCTCCTCACCTGTGTTTGTTTTAAACATGTGTGACAATGAAATAAAAAAGTTTGGAGGAATATGATTGGCTAATCACTGTCCTGAACATATGATGACTTGATCTGCCTCACCTACTGACGAACACGGAAGTGAGATTTGTGGTAACCAGATGTTCCTCTGCCACATTTGCAGAGTACCTTGTGTGCAGAATAAGTGATGTTTGTGAAAATTAAAGTAAAGCTATTGTTGCTCAGTTTGGGACCCTTTGGTTAAATTTCCAAGACGGCGAGACAGCAGTCTCCCTTGCTGACAACCACCGACATTTTTCACCGGCCCACCAGACCATATACTCAGGACCTTCACTGGTCCGTAGGTGTTATTACTGGCATTCGGTCTGAGGTGGAAAACTGAGGAGCCAAGGTGGAAAACCGGTAATAATAGCAACTCTCAATCTAGAGTCGGGTTGCTCAACACCATCGAGATCTTAAAGCTCACCTTCACTCCGCGACTATTCATCGAGTCGACGGTGCGTTTCAGGGCTGGCTTGGTAGGTTCGATCAGTTCCACCTGCGTACGGACGTTGTGCTCAAAGTACGGTCCGATAAGTATGTAGTCCTCACCCCATTCATCACAGGTCACTTTCGCCTTTGTCTGGATCACCGTGTAGATCCCCCCAACTGCAACACAAACGTGTCAAAATGCACTTTATCCTGCAGCTTCTCCACTTTAATATGGATAACGTGACTGTGGAGAACACAACAAGTGATCGGGAATTAAAATAAACAAGCATTCTGAGTATTGCGCTGCAATACATGTCCCCTACCGGTAGTCTGTCGTCCAGAAAACTGTTGGGGAAATTACCAAAGTTCAAAGTGCCATAACTTTGTCAAAAATGATCGAAACGTCGTGAAGTTCGAACTTGATCTGTAACTTATCATGAGGAAACCATGTGCCAAGTTTGAAATCATTAGCATTAAGAGTTTAGAAAAAAAAGTCCGGAAAGTTGTTCTTTGCGTGACGGACTGACGGACTGACAGACGGAGGGACGGAGTGCAAACCTATAGTCCCCTCCGGTGTACACTGGTAGGGGACTACAACAACAAACACAACATGCATTTTAAAGCCATTTTCCCTGCTAGAGCGGGGGTTAGCCTTGTGGTCCCGATGACAATCTTCTCCATCTTGCCCTATTTTCTGCATCTCTCCTTGTTAACCCCCTTGCCCGCATTTCTTCTTCCACCATCTTTAGCCAAGTCTTTCTCGGTCTTCCCCGTCCTTTACTTCCTCTACTTCCTCCACTTCCTACTTTATTAGTCCTTAGGGGACTAATAAAAAAATTTAAAAAACAATCAAGAATTGAAATGGGAGATGGCATGGTGGTGACATATAACCTTGAAGCAGCCAGAGCAGGGAGGGGAACGATTGGACAGACAAGGAAGGCGATTCCACAGATGGGAAAATAGAGCGATGAAGGAATGCCTCCAGAAAAGAGAAAGAATGAAGCGAAAGACCACAAACCGGTCTACGGTGATAAAAGGAGTAGGCCCTGAGGTAGAAACCGTTGATAGGCGATGCTGATGAGTTTCAGAGCCTTGGTCTCCATGGTTTCCCCGAGTGTGAAGTGGGACGCAGGAGCGCCGGCCCACACAGGAAAATAAAACACCATTGTGTGTCGAACAGTTGCTTTCAAGAACTTGAAGTATTGAAGATCCAAGGAAGGATTTTCCTGGCACAGAATACATAAGCTGTGCCAGGCGTTAGCAGCCAGTTCGGAGTGAGAAGCAAGGTCTCCTCAGGAGAGGTGATGACTAATGGTGAGGCCCATGGGTTAAAGGTACTGAACTACTGAAGGTACTGAACTACAGAATACTGTGTTAAATGACGATTGTATTGAGATATTATCAAACCAGCTCACTATCGTCATGTGTTCACTTCCGGATTTGAAGTAGCTCAGTATCGAGTCAATTTCAAAATCATAATTTTATTAAGGAACTTATGAAACATCCTCCCTACCTTACAACATCTGCTGGGACCCCAAAACGTTCCACAAGAGGTTTGGCAGGGCAAGCCCCAAAACTGAGGGAGTAGTTTGGGGACGGACAGAGTCCACTCCTGTTTTATAATATAGATACCTTTAAAAGAGCCATCTTTCACCAGCCATGCACAAAGGATATATGCCAAAAACATCTTCGAATCGCGAGCATGACTTGCTTCTACATTTGGATGCTATGCTTCACTTTTTCATGGCTTTCACAGCAGCATTAAAATACAGTAGGTATTTTAGCCGCACTATAAGCAAGCTTCGCGGGATGTCCCACCAGCTGCGAAACATAAATATGTATAAAATATGTATAGAATATATCTATATATATATAAAATATGCATAGAATGTATTGTTGCGGATCTCCCGAAGCCCGTTCCCGTTACAAAGGGGCGATTAAACCCCTCTTTTCCCCCTGGGTCTTCGGGTCCGCGAGGCCGAATTGCCACTTCCGGGCAAACGTGAAAAAAGGTATCGGGACAAATTCGCACGTACCTTTAACCCACGCTGCCACGAAAGTGGGGATCGAACCTCGCACAAGCCACGCTTAATCAAGTACGCCTGAGCGGTATGCGTATCATGTGACTCGTGCTGTTACTTTTTATGGAACCCGATTCGAGCGGTTCTATTCGTACCATGCGAAGCCAATTGATGGAAGGGACAGGAACGGTCAAATCAGAGGAAGAACACAATTTATTTACACTGTACAATGATTCAGAATGAAGGAAAGGGGACACAGGGCAGAAGCTTAACAATGTTAACTTATTTTCCCAAACAACGGGCCCACTCACTCACACGGGGAAAAGAAGAGAAAAATGTTCGCGCGCCAAGCGCGCTCTGCCTTCGGTCGCTCCGGGGCAGCTCGCCCGGCGTGGCTCTCGATGTTCACAGCATGTATGCAGGCGAAGGCAGGCATGAGGAAATCGAACGTCTGTGGCCCGGCGCGGGTCGTCCTCTCGAGCGCGCGATTAATACAGCGCAGAGCGCAGGGCACGGGGAAAGTTCGTGTACAATATGCAATTCAATTCGCTCGTTCTGCAGCTCCACTCGCGTTCTCAAGCTCAACCCAACTCACTCTCACGGGGAACTGTAACTCGTCTCACAGGGAACTGTAACTCAGCACACGACTCTGACTCATCTCCCGTCTCTCTCCTCAACTGTTCTGCCGACCCAACTCTTTCTGAGGACTCAACTGAGGTCGGGGGGCTCGGAGCAGGGTTTTATCGCCCCGCCCCAGAGTCTTACTCGAATGTTCCAAACCCCGCCTCTGGTTGTCGTGGTTAGCCACTCCCCTCGAGCCCTGATTGGCGGCTCGTTCCTTACCGGCCACTCCTCCTGCAGCACCTCCATTCGGCCTCGGTAGACCTTGTTCCTCGGTAGACCTCGGTAGCCTGCCACGTGGCATGCTATTGCCAAAATAACACCTAAGCTCACTGGCCTACTCAACGCAAAACTAAACACAGGAAAGGACTACACTTACATTCACTAAGAAATAACTGAACTATCGCGAGGCTTCATGTTGTGGTGCGTCTACCTACGAGGGGGAATTAACCTTTATTCCAAAACCACAACACTATCTATATATATAAAATATGCAGAGCAGTTTATGTTTTGTATCTCACTGATAAACTGGATCTGGATTCGGACCTGAAACAAAATCTAATCGGCTTCTTATTGTCACCTCACCAACTCAACTACCAAGTTTAGTTGTAAAACATCCACTACTTTTTGAGATAACATGCTATATATAGTTTTTAGCCCAATCTCTCAATGGTGAAGAATCAATTTCCCTGAAAAAAATTCTCATATCCGAATCCATATTTAGATCTTCACCAAAATCGAATCGTCCTCGTCACACACCCAGCCGGTCCACCAAGTTTCGTCCAAACCCGTCCACAACTTTTTGAAATATCCTGCGATATATCGTTTTTGGCCCCATCTCTCAATGGTGAAGAATCACTTAAAAAATTCTACTAGCCAGATCCGAATCCGGATCTTCACCGAAATTTAATCATTTCGTCCTCATCACATACACTACGTCTCTGCCAAATTTCGTCTGAATCCGTCCACTAGTTTTTGAGATATTTTGTTCACAAACAAACAAATGAAAAATCGGTCAGAGACCCAGGACTTGCCAGAATGTACTTTTTTTTTTAATCGGCCATTTTGGATCAAAATGGCGGGAAATCTATACATGTATAGACGCTAAGCAATGGAAGGTAACTGAGTAAGTGTATGCCTAGCTCTTGTCCTTTCAGAGTTATAGCGGTTTGAAATATATTTTCAATGAAAACTTGGCCCCCTGACCTCTGACCCCAAAAACTAATTAAAACTAAGCATTGTTGACCATTTTATGCCACATGTTATATTTTGGGAATTGAATAATGAACATTTTGGTGTTGGTTAGAAGGGAATCAGATAATGTTTGACAGAGTTATTAGGAAAAAAACAATTTTTGACCTTGAGTTTGACCTTTCAAAGTCACTCAAGGCCAAAGGTCATGGTGCCAAATGAAATGTCATATGTGACTTCCTACATGTCAGTAACAGTAAGTGTATGCATATCTCTTGTACTTTTACAGTTATAGTGGTTTGAAATATATTTAAAATGAAAACTCGACGCCCCTGATTTCACGTTTTGGGTGACCTTGACAATAAGGATAATAAGAAAAAGAGCAATCAGAGATTGCAAACCCTCGCCAGGATGTATTTTCAGTGGTTTTTAAGGCTTTTGTGTTAAAACAAATATGGCGGCCGAACCACGTGACTGATGACATCATCATTATTTGTTTTCTAAACTAATTTATTCCTAGATTATGCTCAAGAAATTTCATCTTGATCGAATGAAGTTTTGTACTTGTCGAATTATGACGTCATAATGGAGGCACCTATGACATCATCATTAACATATTTTCTTCCCCATGGAGAGTTCTTTACAATGAGACGCCTCAATTCTTTCTATTCAGCACTTTTGGAGATATAGAGGTGCAAAGTTTTTTGGTTTTTTTGAAGATGGCGGCCGAACCACGTATCCGATGACGTCATCATTATTTGTTTTCTAAACTAATTTATTCCGAGATTATGTTCAAGAAATTGCATCTCGATTGGATGAAGTTTTGTACTTGTCGAATTATGACATCATAATGGAGGCCTTGGGCCTAGAGAGTTAAAAATTGGGCACAGTCTATTCCAGGGCAAGGCAAATATGTGTGTAAAGTTTGGCAATGCTATGTCCAACGATGTAGATGTAGTACTGCACACAAAGACAGACAGACAAACCAACCAACCAACATACTTGCCGGAATTTTTTCCGGCAGGTAACAAACGGACAGACAAACAGACAGGAGTAAAAGCATAAACTCCATCCACCTTTGGTGGTGAGGTAACAATATGTTGGTAGTTTGATAATAAAAGGGCAATGTCATCAGTAAAGTCCAAGTTCTCCAGGTTGGTTGTACACTTCCACCTTATCCATGTGCTATTTCCTTCTGTTGTCTCCCTCATTATCCAGTCTACTACTATCAAAAATATAAAAAAGGACATTACATCTCCATGCTTCACTCCTGATTTTACCATGAACCACTCCGATTCATCTCCCTCTTCCAGCATTGCACATTCACTATCCTCGTACAAGACCTGTACCATTCTGATAATTTTGTGAGTGATTCCATAACTAGCCATGATCTTCCAAAGGCTTTCTCGGTGCATGGAGTCAAAGGCTTTTTCAAAGTCCACGAAAGTGATGTATCGGGTTGCCTGCCACTCTGCGACCTGTTCAATTATGCTGCGCAGAATAAAGATTTGCTCCACTCTGCCTCTACCTCTCATAAAGCCTGCTTGCTCATCCCTCAACTTGTTGTCAACTCCATCTCTAATTCTGTCTATCAGCATTCTTACAAATACTTTACTTGGAATGGATAGCAAAGTAATTCCTCTCCAATTTCCACATTCCGTAAGATCGCCTTTCTCTGGCATCTTGACAATTAACCCATTTCCATGCTTGAGGTACTTCCTCTTTATCCCAAATTGCTCTGAACAACTTGCCAAGCCATTCCTCTGTTGTGTGTATGTCCACTTTCAATAATTCAGCAGTAATTCCATCCTTGCCTCCAGATTTACCATTCTTCATCTTCTTTATTGCTGTTTGAATTTCTGTTTTTGACATATGACTTGTGCTGATTTCTTCTATAACAGGATCACACTCTCTTCTGTTATCGGATCATCAGGTATTGGTCTATCTCAGATTTCTTCAAAATGTTCTCTCCACCTTTCCTTCCTTGCTATTTGTTCTATTAGTAGATTTCCGGTCCTGTATTTAACTGCATTCGTACTTTTGCTTTTTTCATTACTGAGGGTCTTTGTGATCTCATATACCTCTTTCATCCTCCAATTACCTGCTGCTTTCTCAGCTGTCATGGCAAGGTCATCTGCCCATTTTCTCCTGTCTCTTCTCATGCTTTTCGTAACTTCTTTATCCTTATTCCTGTATTCTATTTTCAGGTTCTGTTTGAGTCTGTCTGACTTTGCCTGTTCCACGTTGCTCTTCAATCTTCTTCTCTCCTCAACTAGCTCCCAAGACTCCTTACTGATCCTTGGTTTTTGACCCCTCTTTTTGTAGCCCCGCACTTATTTTGCCATTTCATTGTATGCTTTCTCAAAAAGCTGCCACTTTCTCTCCACTATGTCTTTTGATTCATCAGAATCTTGCAACACATTGCACTTGTTTCTTATTTTTAAAGAGCACTGTGTTTTGATAGCTGGTTGTTGCAGTTTGACTATCAAATTTAATTATATTCTCCTTGGTATTTTGCTTTCTCTTTAATTTCAGTTTGAATTTTGTTTGGACGAGTTGGTGGTCACTCGCAATATCTGCACCCCTCATGATTCGGGTGTCCATTACTGATATATATATCTATACGGTTTTGAGATTTGTATATATGACATCATTAAAGGTTAAAGTATCTCTTTATTGACGGTAAGGGTTAAAGTATCTATCATCATCTCTCTATCTCTTTGCTGATGACTCTACTCTCTGTCGCTCCATTCTTCATCCCTCAGATCGGCAGTCTGCAGCCTCCTCACTCTCTGCAGACCTGGACAATATCACAGACTGGGCAAACAAGTGGAACATGTCTTTCAATCCTGACAAATCTCACACTCTTACGATGTCTCTCCGAAAAGACCGACTGGACAACCCTCCCATCCACTTTCTGAATAATCCTCTCCAAGAAGTTCTGTCACTCAAGCTTTTGGGTCTCACTATCTGCCATGATCTTTCCTGGGAAAACCACATTTCAAATCTGGCCTCTAAAGCCAGTCGCCGACTGGGCATCCTCCGTCGTGCAAAGTCCTTCCTCGGCACACCTGAGCTCCTCACCACATACAAGGCTTTCATCCGCAGCTCAATGGAATACTGCTCTCCCCTCTGGGCTGGTGCTCCTGCCTCACACCTAGCTCGTCTTCACGCTGTTGAAACCAAAGCATTCAGAATCATTGGAATCTCCCACAATGAAGCTAACTCCAAGGGCCTCTCACTCACTCACCACAGGCAGGTTGGTGGTCTTTCCGTCTTCTACCGACTCCTCTTTGGCCTTGCCCCCCCAGCTCTCTCTGGGCTCTGTCCCGCAAATATTCCTACAGGTCGCACAAGATCTGCCTGCAACCCTCTTATGGTTAAACTGCCAAAATCAAGACTCTCTGCTCACCTTCACTCCTCTTTTCTCCCGCCTCTGGAACAAACTCCCTCACTCTCTTCAATCCCACTCCACCCTCCAGGTCTTTAAAACAGCTGTTCACCACCATCTCTTATCTTCCCCCATCCAAAACCTTGATCTTTTCTACCCCCGCTAGTTTCACCCCAATTCCACTTTTTTGAAATACCAACCTCTGTCCTGGAAGTCCTTGGTGTCCTTGTGTTTTATACTTCTCCCACCCCCCTCCCCCCTTCCCACGCCTCCTCCCCCCAAGCCCTCTCCCTCCCACACATCTCTCTGCTCTCAAATGTTGTGTGCTCTCAAGCTCTCAAGTGCTTCCTCTTCTCTCCCCATGTTGTCTTCCGCTCCCTCTTTTTATATATTTTGTTTGTCTGGTTGATTTGTTTGTGAAGTAAATGTCAGCTCTTTCACGAGCCTCGATTCAGTATACTTAAAAAAAAAAAAAAAAAAAAAAAAAAAAAGGGGGAAAAAAGGTTTCCCCCCCCCCCCCCCCCCATAGTTAGTCCACAAGCAACACGTAGGCCCACTTAGAGTATTAGTTATGTCATTGTATGTGTAAGAGTAGGCCATTTCCCTAGTAATATCTGCATTGTGTAAAGAAATGAGCTTAGGTCCTTTCATTTTGCGGCCATCCTCCAATTCCATCTATGGGCAAAATTGATCCCGCGCCCCATTTTGGCTGATCCCTCCGTGTGTCACGCTTTGGCTGCCAGCAGCATTAGCTGCCCTTTGTTCGCTCAAACTAGTCAAACGACACGAGGTAGGCCTGAAAAGAGGGAGGAGTGCGAGGGTCGAGGAGGGGCGGTGCCAAGGAGCACGTCGGAGGCGATGACGGTAAGGGCTACCAGCCAACCAGGGTTCTGAAGGCATGGCGTGATAGGGCGTGGTGAAGAACGTCTGGTGAGTTCCAGAGGGTTCTAAGGGCGTGGCAATAAAACCCTTTGCGCGAGGCCCCCACCTCAGTTACGAGACAGGATGCGCGGTGTTGAATTGAGTTTTGAGAAGGGAGAGGACTCGCGTGAACAAGACTGTATCCAGAGGACTGGAAGGAGTTGCATTGTATTGAACTATTACGTACGCAGCCACGCGAGTGATTAACCGCCAGAGCCCAGCCCTACCATTCGCCCCGTAATTATCCCGTGCGCGCCAACGACACGCGGAGAGCTCCTGCCGTCTCGACTATTTCATCTACTTCGCGGTGCGAGCTGGGGACCAGAGGGAGGAGAGCTGCCCGGACGCCATCCCTGGACATGCTGACCTGTTCGTCTGCAAACCCCGTGTGAGTGTGTCTGAGTGTGAACGGGCCCGTTTGTCCAGGCAATAAGTTAAGACTGTGATTAAGGCTGCACTGTGTCTTCTTCTTCTGATCATTGTACAAAGTGTGAATAAATCTTGTTATTCCTTTTCTTCCAATTCGACCGTTTCTGTGATTTCCATCATTGGGTAAGCGTGGCACGAATAAGAACCGCTTGGATCGGGGTATAGTCATTGATAACGGCTCGGGTCACGGGTTCGCTACCGCTCGGCGTATCCACCAACACCCGTGATTCATGCGGGGCTTATTTCCTCGTTTCGGGGCAGCGCGAGTAATTAGGTATTCGTGATTAGTCCTACGACCCTATTTTGCGCTGTCCGGGAAGGACGTCATAGGTCCCGCGTCCCGTCGGCTAGTCAAAGACAAGGGGACTAATCCCCCCTTGGTAAGGGGAAAAGGCCGGCGCTGAGATCCGCAACAATATACGTATATAAACTATGTATAGAATATACTTATATATCTTCAGCTGTCTGTCGCTAACGATGACTGTGGAGGCGTATGGGTCAGCACTTGTCTGTGTGACGATAGGAAGCGAGACCAGCATTGGATAAAAATCCTCTGTTGCAATAAAGGAAAAATAAATTTATTGGTCGGTTTTATTGCCAACTTTGTGCCGCTGGAGATGACAGCGTTGCTATTCATCCTCTCTTTGTTGCTCAACCATCTCAACCGAGTCATAGACAACAGTTCTCCCTTGTGTTTTTTTTTTTTTAATCTCTGGCAAGTTCTTCGCAGTTCTCAATGTTAATGTTTGCTTTCTTCAGATGTCTTTTCACAACGTTTTTGTAACGTAACTTTTGTCCTCCAGGTACACGCTTGCCCATCTTCAGCTCACTAAAGTAAAATTTTTGGGAGCCGATGCTCTGGCAAGCGAATGACGCGACCTGTCCATCTAAGTTGGGCAGATGTAATTAATGCCTCAACACTGGGTGTCCAGCTCTCCTTTGGACTGTGGTATTGGGGACTCGGTCTTGCCATTTGATTCCCAAAAGCTGCCGCAGGTGTCTTCAGTGCAGGCTTGTGAGTTTATTCATGTGGCTGATGTAGAGAGTCATAGGTTCCACTGAGTACAGAGTGCAGTCATCTCCACAGCACGATAAACTTTGATCTTGGTTATAGTTCTGATTCCATGTTGGGACCAGAGACGTTTGGTCAGGCATCCGAAAGCTTTTGATGCTGCCTGCATGCGGTGTGCAACTTTGACATCAGGTGAGTTGTCATGTGTTACTGCACTCCCAAGATACGTGTGTATAGGTGTTAGCACATCTAAGGGCTTCTCTATTGACAAGTACTTTTGGTTGAATATTCGTGTCAATGTTTTGTCTATCAGTTGACTGAAAGACAAGTTCAGTTTTGCTGGTTTTAATTTGGAGTCCAAATTGTTTTGCTGCAGTTGCAAAACGATTGGTGATTTATTGGATATCCCTAAGTGAATGCGTAACTAGGGCTGAATCATCAGCAAACAGAAGTTCTCTAACACATTCTACTCGCACTTTGGTGTTGGCACGCAGTCTGGCGAGGTTGAATAGTTTTCCGGTACTTCTGGTACGGATATATATTCCAGTACTGAGATTTTGTGACATGCTGGTAAGGACCAGTTAGGAACAAGGTAAACAGAGTGGGTGCCAACACACAACCCTGTTTCACTCCATGGCATATACCAAAGGGGTCAGTGACATTACCTGCCCCAGAGATTCTGCCAATCAACCCATCGTGGAACTCCTTCATGATCTTTATGAAATCTTCTGGACAGCCATAGATCTTGAGTATTTTCCAGAGGGGTTCCCTCTCCACAGTTGAATGCTTTTGAAAAGTCGACAAATACAACGTATGATGCTGTTATGCATCATATGTTGTTCATATGATCATATTGTTGTGGTTTTAGAACCCACACTCTTGTAAATAATAATCACTTGTAAATATGACGGTAAAGGTTAAAGGTTGCACCCTTAGTTAGTCCACAAGCAACACGTAGGCCACCATAGGAACTCAGTCATTTCCTTATTACGTGTTTTAGATAAGGCCGTGTTTCCAATAGTTGAATCTGCGTTGCATCAATTAAATAAGAGTAGGTCCCCAATTCATTTTGTTCATTTTGCGACCTCTCCCCAAATTCTGTTACGCGCCTTGATTAGCGCTCGCTCAAGCCGCCATTGACCATGTGGTCGGCTCGAGGAAGACGGGGGCGGAACCCCAAGAAGAAGGTGTGGCCACATCAACTCACCATCAAAGGCGTGGCCGGTAAGCCCTCACCAACCAACCAGGGCTGAGGTGAGCTCGCCGAAGGGCGTGGCTTTTTGGCTGGCATAGTGATCTTGAAGCGCGATATATAAGCGCGAGCACAAAGTCCTTTCACGGACTTGTTCGGCGGCGCTCTTGATGAACGGACTTCTGCCTGTGGTTGGACTGCGCACGCTGGCAAACGGACTTCTTTGAGAGACTTCTTGCGCAAGGACTCATTGGGAAAGGCACCTTATTGAAGGACTTGTTGGGAGAGCGCATGAATGAGAACTTGAGGGAGAGGGAGTTGCATACGCTAAAGGACATGAGCCTTTTCCCTCCCGCCGCTCGCGGTCCGCTCGCGTCGAACGATACGCGCGAAGCTGCCTGCCGGGTTTTCGCCCACGGAACCGGAGCGACACCTGGAGCCGGACCCCATCGCCTGCACCATCCACCTGGACCTTCCACCCTACCAGCTGCAATCCTGTGTGTGTGTATGTTTGTCCGGGGTTGTAAGTTAAGACTGTATAGTTAAGCCTGCCCTGTGTCCTCCTTCTTCTTCTTCTTTCTTGTATATTTCTTTCCTTTCCTCTTCTTTTTGGTTGTTAATAAATTTACCTTGTTCTTTCTTGGTTTTTCCCTAATCCGATCGCCTCCGTCTTTTCTTCCATTGAGTACCTGTGGCACGATTAGGAACCGCTCAGAATCGGGTTAGTCATTGTTAACGGCCTGAGTCGCGGCTCGCTTCGCTCGGCGTGTCCATTAACGCCGCGGCTCGGGCGGGCCTCATTTCCTCGCTTCCCGGAAGGCGCTGGTAATTAGGTAATAGGAACAATTTGGCCTACCACCCTATTCAGCGCTGACCAGAAGTGACGTAATAGCTCCAGGACTCGGGACGGCCAGCTTAAAGGACAAGGGGATTAATCCCCCCTTGATAAGGGGAGCGCCGACCCCCGAGATCCGCAACAATATGTTCATAACATATTAAAAGTCATGATGCTGTTCTATGGCCTTTTCCTGTCGTTAAATAGTGCATATCATATCATTTGTTGATCTTCCAGCATGGAAACCACATGGACTTTCAGGGATGACACATTCTGAGATGACTTTCAATCTCTCTAGGAGGATTTTGGTGAGAATTTTTCCTGCAATTGACAGCAAGGATATGCCACGATGGTTTTTGCAGTCTGTTCTGTCCCCCTAACGTTTGTAGATCGTGATGATGAGTGCGTCCTTGTAGTCCTGTGGGAGCTTTGCTTGTTTCAGCATACATTGCAGAATGTGAGAAGCTTTGATCTGAGCTCAGGGCCACGGTGCTTCAACACTTCTGGTGGAATTCCATCAGGTCCTGGTGACTTTCCACATCTAGTTACCTTCGTAGCTTTGTCAAGCTCATTTGCACTTATTGGCAAACTCATTTCTTCTTGCAACATAGCGTTGTTTGGAAAGAGGAAGCCTGACATTCTGTCTGAATGGTTCTTTGGAGGTAAGTTTGTCAGCAATAGCATTTTAATAGCAAAAGCTACACCTGCCAGACCAGAAGATGGAGTGTGTTTTTTCTCTCAGTTGTCCCTGCTCCTCCAACCTCGATTTGTGGAGGGCAGCCACATCAACGTTATGTTGAGCAAGTTCGTTTGTCACAATTGCGGTTCTTCTTTCTGGCCGTTTGGAATTATCATTATCTAACAGTGTCCGAAAATTCCAGGTTTCCAGGGTAATCTCTTTCCTGTTTTTAGTCCTATTCTTGCCGCATAGGTGAAGGCCCGTTGACTGCGGCGAACCAACCAGGTTGATGACAAACGAGCTTTCTTTACCCCACCTTTTCTAGGGGGTTCCCTTGCGAGGGCAGGCAGTGCTATCCCTAACCCTAACCCTAACCCTAACCCTAACAACCCTAACCCTAACTCTAACCCTAACAACTAACCCTAATCCTAACAACCCTAACCCTAATCCTAACCCTAAATAGGGCTGCCTGGACACCTAGACAGCTGCCACGTGCTGTTGTCGCTCATTCAACAAACACGCGATCATCACGCCTTGGCCGCCTATGTGCAGAGCTCCAGTTAGCAACTTCCAGCTCCTCAAGCCTGCTAACATCACCTTGTCTCTGTAGCCACAGGGCTTTCCTAACACCTCCACGCCTTGCACAGTACCAACGAACAGCTGCTGTCGTGCCACCAGCAGTTGCTCTCGCTGGGCTCCTGTTCTCCAGATCCAGTGGTACACTAAAGTGTAACGACTGGGGAGTACAGGAGCTGCCCCGCAGTAGCCACATTAGTGGCCTAGTTGATGCCACCCGTTGACTTCAAAAAGTTATTCCTCATGCCAGCAAGTATCTCTGCCATTGACTAAGAGGATCATCTGCCGGAGGGAACATCTAACATCCTACTGCTGACGTCTTCACCGTAACCCTGGCAAGGGAGGCGTGCAGATACTCGGCCTTGCCCAAGGGGCTCCTGTGAGCTAGCAGACGAAAAGTGTGCTTTAATGTCCCATTCACAGACCTGCAGTCTGCCGCTGCCTATATGAGTGTATATTTATATATATATATATATATATATATATATATATATATACACTACCGGTCAAAAGTTTTAGAACACCTCAATATTTCAAGTTTTTATTGAAATTTACGCAGTTTAACGTCTCAATGTACTCTGAAATTAAGCAGAGAACAAATAAGCAATTGGAGATTAAAAAAAAAGAAATCATAGAATCATTTTGTTTAACAAAATTTTATTTAAAATTTTGACTCGGCAAAGTAGCCACCTTTTGCAGATATAACCACCGAACACACTCGTGGCATTCTTTCTACAATGGAAATCAAATATTGTTTGGGAAGTTCTTCCCAACACTGTTGCAGAGGTTCCCACAAATGTGTTGCACTTGTAGGTTGCTTTGCTTTCACCCTTCTGTCCAGTTCATCAGAAACCAGCTCGATGGGGTTTAAGTCGGGAGACTGTGCTGGCCATTCCATGACTTGAAGCCTACCGACTTGTTCTTTTCCTCGAAGATAGTTTTGACATAGCCTGGAGGTGTGTTTAGGGTCATTATCTTGCTGTAGGATGAACCCCTGACCAACTAGGCGTATACCAGAGGGTATTGCATGGCGCTGCAAAATGCTGTGGTAGCCCTTTTGGTTCAGGGTGCCAGTCACTCTGTGCAAGTCGCCGACTCTGGATCCAGCAAAAGAGCCCCAGACCATCACGCTTCCTCCTCCATGTTTGACAGATGGTGTCACACACTGAGGAACCATCCTTTCGCCTACTCGACGGCGTACAAAAACCCTGTGTGATGAACCAACGATTTCAAATTTTGATTCATTGGTCCATAAGACCTTCTTCCAGTCTTCAGTAGTCCACTGGTGGTGCTTCATGGCCCAGGCAAGCCTCTTTTTCTTATTTTGCCATCTTAGCATTGGTTTTCTTACTGCCACTCGACCTCCAAACCTGCAGCTCGAAGTCTTCTCTTCACAGTTGAAACCGAGACTTGCTTACTTCGACCAGTGTTAAGCTGTGCTTGAAGCTGTTGTCCTGTGAGCCGCCTATCACGCAAGCTGTTGACTTTCAGAAACTTGTCTTCTGATTCTGTTGTGGCTTTGGGTCCTGTCTTGGTGGTTTGGAAACTTGTCTGCCAGACCTCTTCCTGTCAGAGTTTCCTCCAGTTTCCAATATACTACTTCCTGCAGTGCAATATTGTCCAAATAATGCTTCAGAGGGTGTAATAAGAGTCTGTTCCAATACTGCTTTCATACAGACAGGGGGTTTGTAATCAAGTAATCAGCAGAGGTTGGGACACCTGTAGGAATTGTTTGGATCAACTTTCAAGGCTTAATTTACTTTCATTGCTGCAGAACAGCCATAAGTTGTTAACCCATTACTTGCTCCCTGAAGAAGGCCTTTTTTTACAATATAACTGTGCAATTTATATTATCTTCCCGTTTTTGCTAACTTAGACATAGATACACCTAGACACAGATATACATAAACACATAGATATACATATATACATACATAACTTCAAAACACACCTGGTCACAAGTGTCCCTCACTGTCCTCAGTCGAGGTCCTCAGCATCATCCCGTGTCAGCGCTTCAACCTCAATACGGTCAGCTAAGGTGGGCCAGCAGAGGCACATACGTCTCCACATGCAGCAGCTACTCCTGGATGCGTACATACCCCAACCCCAGCCAGTAAGAACATAGACAACAACAAAACCGCCTCCACACCCAGAATCCACAACCCTTCAACCACTCCGCCACTCCACCACTCACGCACCAAAAAAAAAAACCACACCTAACCAACCATCCACCTACCCTTACAACATGCACCACTCAAACAAAAACGCATCCATGCAAAACCACACCCACAAAACACACACACACACACCTCCATTTCTCTTCCATGCTCAGTCACTACCCCTTTAGGCTGAAATGAACCACCACCCACAACCTCATCCCACACCGTTTGATGTGCCTCCATAAACTTCCTCCAAATCCAAAGTGAGCCTTTCAAGGAAACCTGGGCCACTCTGTCACACATCCTCCTTCTTTCTGTCCCACACACTCCAAGCCGAGCAAGAAATGCAGAAAAGGAATTGCCAATATACCCTCTGCACCCCACCTCAAATGGCTGACATGAAACTCCCCAACCCTTCTCCCGGCACTCTGCCTCCAGCTCACTGTACTTTCCTCTCTTTCTCTCGTGCACCTCCTCCATGTTCTCTTCCCAAGGTACAGACAATTCCCCTAAGATGACCTGCCTTGTTGCACATGACCAGATGACAATGTCAGGCCCAACCTTGTCACACAGATCTCCTCTGGGAATACCAATTGTGGCTTTAGGTCTGCCACCACTTGCCAATCACAAGCATCTGTCAGCCCTCTTGCTTTCCACCTCTTACCACTTGGCCCTCTTTGACAAACAACACCTCTCCCCCATCAGTCTCCTTCTCCACTCTTCTCTCTCTTGATCTCAGCACCTCTTGTTGCACCATCTGCAATACCACTGCCAGCACGTGATCATGTTGCCACTTGTATCTTCCTGCTGCCATTGAATGAAGAATGAATGCTCGTTTTAAGGCCATTTTTCCCCGCTAGGGCGGGGGTTAGCCTTGCGGGCCCCATGACAATCATGGTTCCCTGTTTGAGGCAATGTTTTTATGGCCGGATGCCCTTCCTGACGCCAACCCTTGGTCACGCTCTTACGATGCGCAGGGATATGGTGTACCTATTCTAAATCGGGGTACACACCGTGATCATTCATCCCAGCAAGCTGGTACTCAATTAGCCGACCTCGGAAGGATGACAGGCTGAGTCAACCCCCCTGGCGTTAATTCAGCGATCGACCGGGATTCGAACCCAGGATCCCAAGCCGGCACCCTAACCGCTAGGCCAACACCAGGCTTTTACCTGCAAACCTGCAAGTTAGCAAACCAATGCACATACATTAACACAACAATGTGCATGACTTCACATTTTAATAACATAACCATGTATACATACATTACATCATATTTTGCATGCGTCAAACAAAACAATGTGCGCACAAATGAGCATTTAGCATTGTGTGCATGAATAAAAATATAAAAAAACACCTTTAGAGGCCATTTTTCCCCGCAAGCGGGGGTTGGCCTTTTTCGGGAACCGTGGTAGTTGTTGTTTTTCGGTCCCCTTTTTGTGTTGCATGTTGTGTGCATGAATACAGGTGACTATATCTACTAGTCAGGTAGTCAGGTTTGGAGGTGTGGTTTGCTGTCCAAAAGCAGAGGATTCCCTGCCCGGCAGCACCTGAGATGTTGCTCTGTGGTCTCCAGTCGCATCTGGGACATGTTTTGGAGACTCCTTATTTTTTTCCAACTTGTCTTTAGCCATGAAGTAGTCTGCGGAATTAAAGTGTTTCTGCTCGGGTTTGTGCAGCTGTTTCTGAAGGTAATCGGTACGAGGAGGAAGGTTGTGGTATTTCTCCTTCAGCTTCACCTCCCCTACCTTTTCCTCGATCTTGCGGGATTGCGCGTCGTCACCGCCAGGCAACGCCGACAGGTGGGTCTCCTCTTTCGACATGACTGATGGCACCACAGATTCAATCGCGGACCCCACTTGAGAGGAGACGAGAGAGGACTAGCAAAATGGACGACCTTTGGCTGTGATTGTGTGGGAGGGGCGTTCCTGCTGCCATTGCTACTGATATATATATATATGTATATATATACACAACTCACAATTTTCTCTAAAAATAAGTTGAAATTGAGATATTCTCCCAGATTTGAAGGGTGCCTTCTCCCAACTGTTTTCAGATCTCCCCACAGGTGTTCAATAGGATTTAGATCTGGACTCATTGCTGGGCACTTCAGCACAGACCAGTGTTTTGTCTTGAAACATTCCTGGGTGTTTTTGAAGTGGGTTTGGGGTCATTGTCCTGCTGCAAGACCCATGACCTTCGACGGAGACCCAGTTTCTGACACTGGGTTGAACATTGCGCTCCAAAATGCCTTGGTAATCCCCTGATTTCATGATGCCATGCACACATTCAAGGCACCCAGTGCCAGAGGCAGCACAGCAACCCCAAAACATCACTGAACCTCCTCCATGTTTGGCTGTAGGGAAGGTGTTCTTTTCTTTGAAGGCTTCATTTGGTTTTCTGTAAACATAGAGATGATGCACCTTTCCAAAAAGCTCTAATTTGGTCTCATCTGTCCACAAGACATTCTCCCCGAAGAATTTTGGCTTGTTCAGGTGTATTTTGGAAAACGCAGTCGGGCTTTCTTATGTCTCTCTCAGCAGTGGGGTCCTCCTGGGTCTCCTACCATAGAACCCCCTTTCATCGAGTTAGCGACGGATGGTGTGAGTTGAAACTGTCATACCTAGTGTCTGAAGGTCAGCTTGAATCTGTTTGGCAGATGATCGAGATGCTTTCTCCACCATTCGAACAATCCTTCGCTACAATCTTTGATCAAGTTTTCTCTTGCAGCCACGTCCAGGGAGGTCGGCTATAATGCAATGGGCCTTAAACTTCCTGATAACATTGCGTACGGTGGACACAGGAACATCAAGGTCTCTGGAGAGGGACTTGTAGCCTTGAGATTGTCCATGGTTGGCTACAATCTTGTCTGACTTCCTCAGACAATTCTCTGATTTTCTTTCTTTTCTCCACGCTCATTGTGGTACACACAGCGACACAAAACAACAGAATGACTCCTTTTCTCTATTCAATCTGGTTGAATGAGTGATTTTTATATTGTAGGCATCTGCAACTCACCACAGGTGAGTTAAATTCCAAAGTAAAGTAGAATCACCTGCTTGAAATCTAATTATTTCCAACAACTTTTAAAAGGTGCCAATAATATTGTCCGGGCCATTTTCGGATTTCTGTGTGGAATAAGCTAAGATTTAGCAATTTTTTCAGCTTTTTTTGTTTTGTTCCACTGCAAACCAGAGAAATACAAATGCGGATACAAAGTTATTTTTTAATTTCAACCATTTTCTGGAAGAAATGGTGAATTGTTTTTTAAAAAGTGCAAGGGTGCCAATATTTTTAGCCACGACTGTACATATATATATACATATACATACATGTGTATAAAATAAGTGGAGACAAGGGTAGGGGAGAGTGAGCTTAATAACCTCGAGCTCCTTGGCGTATTGGCTTACACCATGGTGTTTAAAATAGATCCCTTACATGCCAAGAAATCTTGTGCACCTCCACCCCGTGGGTTTGGTGTTGTACTACCAAGGACTTGGATAGCGCTGGCAGCTTAAGGACATCTGTGACCCAACAAGCCGTACTATGGATCATCGATTGAAAACTCACACGTTTCATAACCAATCCCGTTTAATAACTGATTCCGACATGTTGGCGACAATCTATTTGCAGTTTCATCACATCACATTATTTGCGTCGCTGAAGAGCTGCACAAAAAAACGACTTCAAACAACAATCAACGAGGAGCCTGGGTCGACCACGGCCAAAGAAGCTTGAGGATGTTTCTCCATTGATCTTTCTCTAACCTTGCCATATTTGGGCTGCACCCTCAGGTGAGTCGCTGCCAAGCCACAAAGCCAGCCATCGCGATCTCACCACTTGTTCGTCCTCGCCGATGGTAATCTTATCGCAAACAGTATGGAAGGTGCTGATAAACACCTTCAACAAGTAGATGGAGACTCTGAGATAGTCAGAGTACCTTCCTCTCCAGCATCGTCATGAAGGTCCAAGCAGCCGAGACGGCAGGCTTAGCATCTCCAAAGGACAGTTATGCACCATAACTCATCGCAGGCCTCACACTCGAGCTTAGTGATGAATCTGAATTATAGGCCGTGCTATACAATACACCAAACTACCCAATACCCTCTCGTGGCACGACTCCACATCAGCACACAATTTCATCATCTACAGCAGTCTCTAATCATCATAAAGTGTGTCATCTTTCAGGGGCATTTCATGTCATATCTAGAAATTACATATGCAAAATGATGGGGAGAAGCGTACATCAAGAAAAGTAACAAAGGAAGAGAAGGGAGGGTATAAGGATGAATAGAAGGGGTGGTTTGAGGAGGGGGAGGCATGGTAGAGAAAATTGATTACAGAAGAATTATTAGCATGAGGAAGGAAAAGGAATGTGTAGTGCGTAACTGTAGATTGTGCGTGAGTGCATACAATACAGATAATATTAATTTGACTATGACCATGCACCTACAACAAGTGTAGTTTGACACAAGTACTTAAAGTAATTTGAGTGGGAATCCTGTATGGTATGATGACATCAAAATGCCTGTAACAAACAATTTTACAACTGGAACCTCGATTGTTGTACAATCCTGGAGATAACCATGGTAACAAGGGAGACATTAATCAGTATCTGATGGGATAACACCGAGAGTTAGTCATTATGGACTGTGTGCGATGATGTTAGAGTGGATATATACCATCGTATGTTGCATAATCACACTTCGCACGGTTGCATAAACACACTCTGCGCGGTTGCATGTTGCGCAATCACACTCTGTGCGGTTGCATGTTGCGCATTCACACTCTGTGTGGTTGCATGTTGCACAATCACACTCTGCGTGGCTGCATGTTGCGCAATCACACTCTGCGCGGTTGCATGTTGCGCAATCACACTCTGTGCGGTTGCATGTTGCGCATTCACACTCTGTGTGGTTGCATGTTGCACAATCACACTCTGCGTGGCTGCATGTTGCACAATCACACTCTGCACGGTTGCATGTTGCGCAATCACACTCTGCGTGGCTGCATGTTGCACAATCACACTCTGCACGGTTGCATGTTGCACAATCACACTCTGCGTGGCTGCATGTTGCGCAATCACACTCTGCGCAGTTGCATGTTGCGCAATCACACTCTGAGCGGTTACATGTTGCGCAATCACACTGAGCGGTTGCATGTTGCGCAATCGCACTCTGCGGTTGCATGTTGCGCAATCGCACTCTGCACGGTTGCATGTTGTGCAATCACACTCTGCACGGTTGCATGTTGCGCAATCACACTCTGCGCAGTTGCATGTTGCGCAATCACACTCTGCGCGATAGCATGTTGCGCAATCACACTCTGCGCAGTTGCATGTTGCGCAATCACACTCTGCGTGGTTGCATGTTGCACAATCACACTGCGCGGTTGCATGTTGCGCAATCACACTGAGCGGTTGCATGTTGCGCAATCGCACTCTGCACGGTTGCATTTTGCGCAATCACACTCTGTGCGGTTGCATGTTGTGCAATCACACTCTGAGCGGTTGCATGTTGTGCATTCACACACTGTGTGGTTGCATGTTGCGCAATCACACTGAGCGGTTGCATGTTGCGCAATCGCACTCTGCACGGTTGCATGTTGTGCAATCACACTGCGCGGTTGCATGTTGCGCAATCACACTCTGACCGTTGCATGTTGTGCAATCAAACTCCTCGCGGTTGCATGTTGCAAAATCACATTTCGTGTGGTTGCATGTTGTGCACTACCTGGATAACGCATGAATTCCCAAAGTTGCCTCAAGCTCATGGCCATTCTACATATTATGTACAAATGACGACACGTTGACCCCTTTCCCTCCCAAGCCCACCAAAAGCACGATATGAGCCCTTTCCATACATTTTCTTTATCATACTACTAAACCCCATAGTCTCTCATATCCTCCATTATGGATTATCTGTTACGTATCAAACAGAACCACGAGTTGAACAACGATGCTTCAGTTTTTTGGGGTTTTTTTGTATACAAGATCGAGGCTCGTGTAAGAGCTAACATTAATCACAAAAAGACAAGCTGGCACATAAAACATAAGATAAAGGGAGCGGGAGACAAGATGGGGGGAGAGAGGGAAGCACACAAGTACAACATTTGAGAACAAGGACATGGTGAGATCTGTGGGAGGGAGAGGGCTTGGGGGGGAGGAGGCCTGGGAAGGGAGGGGGGGGGGGGAGAGAAGTAGAAAACACAAGGACACGGCAAGGACTTCCAGGAAAGAAGTCGGAATTTTAAAAAAGTGGATCTGGGGTGAATTAACAGGGGTAGAAAAGATCAAGGTTTTGGATGGGGGAAGCCAAGAGATGGTGGTGATCAGCTGTCTTAAAGACCTATGAATGTGAAGGGAGTGGGAGAGTTTGTTCCAGAGGCGGGAGAAAAGGGGAATGAAAGTGAAGGTGAGCAGAGAGTCTTGATTTTGGCAGTCTAACCATAAGAGGGTTACTTGCAGATCCTGTGCGACCTGTAGGAGCATTTGGGGGACAGAGCACAGAGCTGGGGGGGGGGGGGGGGGCAAGGCCAGAGAGGAGTCGGTAGAAGACAGAAAGACCACCAACCTGCCTGCGGTGAGTGAGTGAAAGGCCCTTGGAGTTAGCTTCATCGCAGGAGATTCCAATGATTCTGAAAGCTTTGGTTTCAACAGCGTGAAGACGAGCTAGGAGTGAGGCAGGAGCACCGGCCCAGAGGGGAGAGCAGTATTTCATTGAGCTGCGGATGAAAGCCTTGTATGTGGTGAGGAGCTCAGGTGTGCCAAGGAAGGACTTCGCACGACGGAGGATGCCCAGTCGGCGACTGGCTTTGGAGGCCAGCTTGGAAATGTGGTTTTCCCAGGAAAGATCATGGCAGATAGTGAGACCCAAAAGCTTGAGTGACAGAACTTCTTGGAGAGGATTATTCAGAAAGTGGATGGGAGGGTTGTCCAGTCGGTCTTTTCGGAGAGAAGAATGGTCCCCTCCTCCCCCCCCCCCCCCCACTCCCACACACAAAATACATAACCACCCCCCCACACACACACACACACACACACACACACACACACAAATACACAATATCCTCCTTCCCCCACCCCCCTACACACACACACACACACACACACACACACACACACACACACACACAAGAAAATTTTTTTTCTCCACCCCCCCCCCCTACCCACACCAAATACACGTCTCCACCCCCCTACCCACACCAAATACACATCTCCACCCCCCTACCCACACCAAATACACGTCTCCACCCCCATACCCACACCAAATACACATCTCCACCCCCCTACCCACACCAAATACACGTCTCCACCCCCCTACCCACACCAAATACACGTCTCCACCCCCCTACCCACACCAAATACACGTCTCCACCCCCCTACCCACACCAAATACACGTCTCCACCCCCCTACCCACACCAAATACACGTCTCCACCCCCCTACCCACACCAAATACACGTCTCCACCCCCCTACCCACACCAAATACACGTCTCCACCCCCCGGCCCCTACCCACACCAAATACACGTCTCCACCCCCCTACCCACACCAAATACACGTCTCCACCCCCCGGCCCCTACCCACACCAAATACACGTCTCCACCCCCCTACCCACACCAAATACACGTCTCCACCCCCCCTACCCACAACAAATACACGTCTCCACCCCCCCCTACCCACACCAAATACATGTCTCCACCCCCTACACACACCAAATACACGTCTCCACCCCCCAAAAAACCCCATCATACTCCAACTCCCCCTGTTCCCCCAAAACATCATATCACCCCCCCCCCCCTTCCAAAAGACACTCGTGCTTAAAATCCCCCCCAGTAAACTGATCCAGTGTGTGCATCACCAGGGCGGAAGTTTATAATCACGTGACTTCCTGGATGAGCATCAAACCCATGAGTTTGTGGGCAGCGTTTGGAGGAATGATAGAGATCGTCCAAAAAGGTCGTTATAGCCCTGGTTAGTGATGAAGCGGATTGCGATAGGAATTCCAAACAATCCAAAAACATCTTCATGGGAACCGGACGAAGAGCTCACCTTTATTGGACACCTCCCAGGCGACTTCGAACAGGACCACGTCTTCATCAGGCACGTCGTCGTCTTCCCAACCATTTAGTCCATTGAGGGATGTCACCGAGAAGGACCTCACCAGAGGCATCTCTCCCTTGGATCCTCAGGGTCTCCTTGGTGGACCCTCGAAGATGGCTTTCTGTATTTCACTATTTGTTGGTCGTTAATCGACAACAAAAGGTCGACCCGGAGTGTCTCACCTGGTGGTCTCCACAATCCGCACCTGCTCCTCAAGGGTCTTGGTGTCTCGTTTTTAAACGCAATGCAAAAACTCAAGACCATTCACATTCTCCGGACTTGGTGTGTCTGGGGGTCTTCACTCTCAACTCGCGCTTCTCCCAATGGCAGACACCGTGGCAGCTCACGTCGGCTTGTCTTGCAGGTCGACCACGGACCGTCAATGGCCGAAATCCGCTTCTTTCGGCACTCGACCCGAAACTTCTCTCAAAGTGCTGCAGCAATGACCTCGGGCTATAGTTCGCAGCCGAGGCGTCACAAAGTAAGTTGTCCCTCCGTCCCAATCAGAGAACGGAACTCCAGCACGTCCTGACCTTCCACAAGGGGACGCAGAGACATTCACAATCTCCGGGATTCTCCGCCCCCCGCTCCTCCCATCAGCGCACGTCATCGCATCAACACGCTTCTGACGTCACTACGCCAACATGGTTCACTGAAGCGACCAACCACCTCAGGTTCGATTCGATCCCGTAAAGCAGATTAGACCGTAAATCGATCAAAACAGATTAACTCCATAATACCCACAACTGGCTGCCTTCTATCGTACAAGTTTCAACCGGAAAGCAAACTTCTCGTAAATATAACAAGGCCCATGTTACAAGTTTCAACCGGAAAGCAAACTTCTCGTAAATATAACAAGGCCCATGTTTCATCAGCAGACTCGGCTGGGCGGTGTATTTGGTTAGAGAACGTCTGCTTTGAGTTTGGGATTGTGGTAGTTCGACACCGGCCGAGACAATCCATAGATGTTTAAAATAGTACGTGCTGCCTCCTTGCTTGACGACCAGCATTTCTAAAAGGATATAGTAGGGACAAACAACCATAGGTTGGTAATAATAATGCAGGCTTTATGGACCTAATGGGCGCCTCCTGCATCAAAGTTCCTTGAGGAAACTATTATTATTATTCCACCAAAAGGAAATGAAAACAACTAAACTAAAATCATTAACAAAAATAAAATAAAAACCTGTCATTCTTCACCGCCGATTTCTCCTCCGCCCAATCGCTGGATATTCGCGATTAACCTCATTTTAATTCCTTCTGTTCATGTTGTGATGATTACTCAGCGTCGCTTCCTTGACAGATTTAATCAAAGGACAGCAGGTAGTACTTCACAAATATATTGCATGTCTGTGAGTCTGTCTCAATGAGGATATAAAATGGAGAGAAACATTAAAGAAAGGATATTTGACAATGTTTGTTGTTTGTGTGCTCCTTCCAAGAAACGATTACATCTTTATAGTCTCGCCCCATAGGATATTGCATACAATATTGTGAGAATATTGCAATGGGTGTGTGTCCACATCTATATAATTTCGCTTAAAGCGAAAATTTTCTCTGCAAACGCTTGTCCGATCGATGTGAAACTTTAAATCGAGGAGGGCAACCCAAGGAGAATACTTATTGCTAACTCTGTCATAAGTCACATGGTATGGCAGCCATATTGGATTAAAAGACATAAAATGGCAGCCATATTGGATTTTCATTGGACGTCACTTTCTCTGAAACCGCTCAACGAAAAACAATCAAAATTGACGTCATCAACTCCCCATGAGTATATTATATGGGGGTGATACTAATGTCATCGGTGAAGTGGTATTCCAGCCATTGGGTAGCTCTTTTTCAGCGACCTCGGGGACTGACGTCCCTGCCCTATGCAAGTCCTGGTAGGCTATGAGCCAAGGGGGTTGGTCGGTACCATACAGATGGAGTAAGGCTCATTGTGATTTTTAGCAAGATATATGTCCCTAGATATGAAAAAAAAGTGATAGCAGTGTATAACTCTCGGCCATCTCTGTGTTATCACCCGAAATATTATTATACGCCCGCTTCGCTTCGCCAAAAAATGTGATATTTGCTAAAATTGGAATAAATATGTTTTTAAGGACCACAGAGTGCCAATAATTTGCATACTGGATGCCAACTAATATAGTAATAGAAATATAGAACATTTGTGGGGGTTATTTATCAAATTTTTGATATAATGACAAAAAATATGTTAAATTTAGTGAAAACGTGGTCGAAATCGCTTCCAGTTCAGAATTCACATTGTACATTTTTGTCAATATTTCAAAAATGAAAACTCCCAGAGTAACATTTGACCCCTCAAAATCTTCGCAAGGAACCACTGCATTGGAATATATCATTACTTTGTAATATGGTGGTTGTTTGGGGCACATATTTTGGCAAAGTTCAAAATATGTTCAACCATACCCCCTAACCGTTCAACCAACCGTTCAACCATCTTGACTGAAGGTTCCTTGCGAAGATTTTGAGGGGTCAAATGTTACTCTGGGAGTTTTCATTTTTGAAATATTGACAAAAATGTACAATGTGAATTCTGAACTGGAGGCGATTTCGACCACTTTTTCACTAAATTTAACATATTTTTTGTCATTATATCAAAAATTTGATAAATAACCCCCACAAATGTTCTATATTTCTATTACTATATTAGTTGGCATCCAGTATGCAAATTATTGGCAGTCTGTGGTCCTTAAAAACATATTTATTCCAATTTTAGCAAATATCACATTTTTTGGCGAAGCGAAGCGGGCGTATAATAATATTTCGGGTGATAACACAGAGATGGCCGAGAGTTATACACTGCTATCACTTTTTTTTCATATCTAGGGACATATATCTTGCTAAAAATCACAATGAGCCTTACTCCATCTGTATGGTACCGACCGGTCAATTTGGGGGGTCTGGCTCATAGCCTATGGGCTCAGCTGGCTCCAGCTGACAGTACCTGGTATGGGCCCCTTGTCCAGGCCAAAGGATCCCCACTACCTTGTGGGGGAAGCCTCTTTAGGCTAAGGCTATGAGGACACGCAGATATCAAACCACACCTGTACATAAGCCTGCGCAGCGCTACATCGTGGATAAATGTGTCCATAAAACTGTGGTGGCACCAACTTAGGCATCGCTGGGCCGCATCTGCAGACAGTTGGGTCCACTTTGGACATCAAGGGCAGCGGTCATTATACCAACGACCTTACAGTCTGTTGCGCCTATGTGCATCAGACTTCACATGGCATTGACTGCACCTGCAGCCAACGATGCTCATAATCATATGACTAGAGAATGGGAGAGGGACAGCACACACCTCTATCACTTTAATCACTTCTCTGTGCAGGTTTTTCTTTTCATTGACACCTGCTCACTACCCATCAAAACCTAAGTCTTTCGGTGAGGGAGGAGTGATGTCGGGGATAGGCAGAGGATGCTGCTGGGAGCCCCTAGTCACGAGTCCACACGTATGGCGGTCCAAGTGTGATGGTCGTTTCGTCATTGACCAGGAGTAACAGTGACAGTATCCCATCCTGCACTTCAAGGTAACACAAGGTAACTTCGTACACAAGGTAACTGGTCAGAGCAGCCCTCTTCAGGGGTAGCACTGCTCTGTCCACATAGAGAAGAGGATATAAAAAGTTCCCCAAAGAAAACTTGCTCCACTTAGGCTTACCTTCGTACCGTGGCATGTTGGTCATCCATTTCTGCGGTCGAGAAACAACAAAACATATGGGGGCAATACTCCTGGCGCTCACCTGGTAGAATAAACAAACTGCACGGACTAAAGGTATTTTAAACCAATTTCAATGCTTGCTCGAAGACAGGGCAGCATGTCGAATCATATTAACATAATCATAAGACTTTAAATAAACAGACGAACAAAACAAAAAACCTATTTTGGAGGGCAACCCCCCCTCGCCCCTCCCACTTGTGTAGCGCCTCAGACCCAAATTTTTCCAATGCCTTGAACAAACATTGGTACATCACGGATGATCAAGGTTGCAGTGAAGTTTCATCAAAAGTGTGTGTTTAGGTTCTGAGAAAAAAGCAAATGCCTATTTTGGGGGCAAGCCCCCCATGGACCACCTTAGACCCCGATCTTTAAAATGCCAGGAACAAACTTTGGTACAACTCAGGTGATTAAGGTTGTGGTCAAGTTTCATCAGGATTGCATGTGTAGTTTCTGAGAAGAAAGCAAATACCTATTTTGGGGGGCAACACCCCCCCCCAACCCCAAAGGGGCAGGTTTATTTTAATGCCGTGAACAAACTTTGGTACATCACGGGTGGTGAAGGTTGTGGTGAAGTTTCATTGAAATAGTGTGTGTAGTTTCAGAGGAAAAAGCAAATTCATATTTTGGGGGTCAGACCTGGATCCATTTTGACCCCGGTAAACCTCCTTAGACCCCGATTTTTTAAAATGCCGTGAACAAACTTTAGTCACAACACAACAAATATCATTTGTGCCAAATTTGGTCGCAATCCCATCAGCAGTTTCAGAGAAGAAGTTTCAAGTGTTTACGGACTGACAGACAGACGGATGGACAACGCGCCATCGCATAAGCTCCCCTGAACTTCGTTCCAGGTGAGCTAACTAGAACTGCCACTTCATAACTGCTGGCAGTGATGACCAGTTTCCTCCACCACCCCACTTTGATACAACCGCGCTTTGTTAGACCCCCGCTTTGTTACAACCCCACTCTCATCGGACACGCTTTGATACAACATTGCTTTCATACAACCCCACTTTCATCACAATTAAAGCTACACCGAAAAGTCACGTGGCTGGAGAAGATAAAATGTAGGTTTTCTTCTTCTTCACAAAATAACAATTGCTACCTTCCAGACCGTACAACCAATCATGTTGAAATTTTAAACAATTATTCCACTTGACGACATCTGCATTAGTTTAAAGTTTCATGTTGATCAATCAAGCGGTTCAAGATAAAAAAAATTTTTTTTATATCTCCATTCAATTTATTGATGGCTGTCAAACCCAACAACCAATCATGTTGACATTTTATACTTATTTCACTTGACCCTTCTGAATTACTTTAAAGTTTCACGTCGATCAATGGAGTGGTTCAACAGATAGAAGGATTTTAAAATATACCTTGAATTATTTATCGCCGCCAAACCATGTGACCTATCGCAAATTCCAAAAGGTCATTTTAGCAATCAGACATGGGGAACATATTTCTGATGTTTTCACTCGATAGGATCAAAAATGAAGGAGATAGGTTTTGAAGGTTTATCCGTCAAAAAATTATACCTGCGAAACCATGTGACTGACGACGTCATGTTCGTCATGGGTACGTGGTCATGCATGTAAAGTTTGGCCTCGACCTGTTCAGCCGTTTCGGAGAAAATAGGTTTTAAGGCTTTTCTCTTTAATAAATATGGCGGCCGGACCACGTGACCCATTACGTCATTATTTTTTCTCTACAATTTATCCCTCGCTGATGCTCAATAAATTTCATGCTGATCGGATGAAGTTTTGTACTTGTCGAATTATGACGTCATCATTCACATGTTATTCTCCATGAAGATCTCTTTACAATGAGCCATGTATCAATTATTTATATGCAAGGATTTTGTAGATATCGAGGTGCAAAGGTTTTTGGGGGTTTTCTGACATGGCGCCCATACCACGTGACCTATGATGTCATAATTACCATTAAAAGATTCTACAGGGGAAGGCGCTCATATTGGGAAAAATTTCTGTCAATCGGTCCAACTCTCTGTACCCATTGTACCCAGCTGCTCCTGGACTCTGTGTCCTCTCCTGACAAGGTGAAGTTTCTGTCAATCCTCGACTGATTCTGCAACTGGACCAGACGGCATCAGCCCACGGGTCCTAAAATCCTGCTCTTCCGCTCTATCTCACCCTCTCTCTGTTCTCTTCACCCTCTCTTTTGCTCAAGGACATCTGCCATCGCTTGGAAATCAGCAAACATTACTGCTTTATACAAAAAATGTGCCAAACAGATCCTTGCAACTACAGACCAATCAGCCTTCTCCCAATTATCAGCAAAGTTATGGAATCCATCATTGCTTCAGATATCAAATCTTTCCTCTTCTCCAATGGCTTGATCTCTGATCATCAATTTGGTTTCAGATCAGGTCACTCTACTCTGGACAATAGGACATGCTGCTTCTGCTGTCTCAACAATGGATGGAGGTCCTCAATGCCAAACAGGAAATTAGAGCCGTCTCCCTTGACATATCATGTGCCTTCGATACGGTCTGGCACCCCGCTCTGCTCACCAAACTGTCCTCCTTTGGAAATCTCCACGCATGGCTGGCGGACTTCTTCTCCAGTCATCGTCAACGTGTGGCCCTGAATGGATTTCTCTAATCTCCTCTTCCTGTTCTGGCTGGAGATCCCAAAAGCAGTGTTCTGGGTCCTCTGCTTTTTCTGGTCTTCATCAATGATCTCTCCGACTCCCTGGAAAATCCTATCTCTTTGCTGAGGATTCCACTCTCTGCCGCTCCATTCCTCATCCCTCAGATCGGCAGTCTGCAGCCTCCTCACTCCAACTCCGAGGGCCTCTCACTCACTCACCGCAGGCAGGTTGGTGGTCTTTCTATCTTCTACCGACTCCTATCCGGCCTTGCTCCCCCAGCTCTCTCTGTGCTGTCCCCCAAATATTCCTACAGGTCGCACAAGATCTGCCAGCAACCCTCTTCTGGTTAAACTGCCAAAATCAAGACTCTCTATTCACCTTCACTCGTCTTCTTCTTTCGTGTATCATCAGATGGCCAGCTCAGTGTCGTGCAGCCATGACCTCGTCTCTGGTCCTACGTCGAAGAGGCCGGCTTCTGAAGGTGGTCTGTATAGGGGGCAGGTGGTAATTATGTGTTCGGCAGTCTGCTCAGGCTCGTCGCACTCGCACGTGGCGCTGTCTGCCAGGCCCCACATCTTCAGCGATGATTTGAAGCGGCCGACCCCCGTACGTAGACGGTTGAGCAAGGTCCATTGCAGGCGTGGTAGATCTTCTCCTACGACGCCACCTCCTGGGTCCCAGGTGTAGCGGTGGATGCGGGTGGGCCTGGCCGTTTCCCACACCTGCTTCCAAGATGCCGCCAGCCTTCACTCCTCTATACTCCCGCCTCTGGAACAAACTCCCTCACTCTCTTCAATCCCACTCCTCCCTCCAGGTCTTTAAAACAGCTGTTCACCACCATATCTTATCTTCCCCCATTCAAAACCTTGATCTCTTCTACCCCCGTTAATTCACTCCAAATGCAGGAAGCAACCCCCAAGCCCTCTCCCTCTTACAGATCTTCCGTTGTCCCTGTTCTGTGCTGTTGTACTTGTGTGCTTCTCTCTCTCCCCATCTTGTCTCCCGCTCCCTTTTTTATACGTTTTGTGTCGGTTTTTTTTTTGTGATTGATGTTAGCTCTTACACGAGCCTCGATCTTGTATACCAAAAAAATTAATAAACCTGCAGAGAAAATGATTTTTCCCTCACCTGGAACGAAGTTCAGGGAAGCTTATGCGATGGTGCTTCGTCCGTAAACACTTGCAACTTCTTCCCCAAAACCGCTGAATGGATTGTGACCAAACTTGGCAGAAATGGTATTTGTAGTGTTGTGATTAAAGTTTGTTTTGGGGGGGTTGTCTTTTGGGGGGGGGGGGGGGAGGCAGAGGGGGAGGAGGGTTTGTCCTCCAAAATAGGTATTTTTGTTTGTTTGTTTAAAGTTTTATGATTATTTTAGTGTGATTCTATATGCTGCCTTGTCTTCTAGCAACCATTCAAATTGGTTTAAATTACCTTTAGTCAGTGCAGTACTGTATACTGTTTATTAGTTGTTGTTGTTGTTGTTGTAGCCAGGGGTATTGCCCCGATATTTACATAAAGCGTGGTACCAACCCAAACCTTTTCTAATATAGTCGGACAAGATTGATGACGTAGACAACATTCTATACGGAGAAAAATGCTCCGAAATAATAAAACCACAAGCTGCAACACATTATTACATCACCATGCCATTTTGTACAGCAAGTGGAAAGTTTATCTTCAACCCATCCCTTGGCATTTACCCCCCCCTTTTTTTTTTTAACTGACCTTTTATCCCTTCAATTACAAGCGGGTAAGGGTAAAAGCAGGAGTCTAGTAATGGCTAGGCCTTAACTTATACGTATGAGAACAGTACTTGATTAAAATGGTGTTCAGTTTACAATGGGAATTGGCAGTGCTATAAAATATGAATTTCTCACTGGTGTGCCCCCCCCCCGCCCCTCCCCCTTTGTTGCATGAAAACTATACTGGTTTGAACGGGCCAGCCTATTCCAATTGAAAACGGAGCAGAGGCTGATGAGGTGACAGAGCCTGGGATTATGATGTCATCAATATGAAATAAAACCAATCTTGGAACATTCAGGAAATTTGTACAAAATTCCAGAGTAATGATCGATCAGAACTTGTTAACTCCAGAGAATAAAAAGAGACTCCCCCGTGCCCCCCAACCCCCAAAAAGGCAGAAAAGGCTACTGGGTTACATGGCTGGAACGTTTGGAGTCAATTAACCAAAAGCAGAAACTAGAATAAAAATCATTCGACAAAAGGTTTATTCTCTGCAGATTCCACAGGACAAGATCACGCCATTAGTACACAAGCACCCCCCACGGCTTTGATCTTCTGTTCCGCACGGCGACTGAAAAACTTGGCCTTCACGATCAGGGGCTGGCGGGGAAGCTTCCCCTTACCCAAGACTTTGTAATAACCCTGGGGTCAGCAAGGGAGAGAGGGGCGATCGGAACTCCGCATCTGTCTCACAGCCGCAACGAGCACGGAACATCACGAGGTCAAGGGAAAGGGTCACGCGCACGGACGGACACGTGACATGTTTGGTACTTTGTAAAACTAACACTCCACCGGTAATGCAATCGAGGCTAAAGGGACCACAAGGGCCAATGTGAACCTCACCGATTTCACCACGTCGATAACAGCTGCGGTGCCATCCTTCTTCTTCTTCTCCAGTTCCTTCCGCGTATCCTCGCTGACTAACGTCCACAGACGGTCCAGATTCAGCACTGGGCAGAACTTTTGGTTGCGCTTCAAGTGGTACCGCCGCATGCCAACCTTTCCAAAGTACCCAGGATGGCTTTAAAAATAAGTGGGCAGGGAATGGAGTCCAACAAAATATGAAAATAAAAATAACAGGGTGGAAGAGGAAGAGGGAACACAGGTGGTTGGTAATATTCTACAAAATCAGGATTATAAAACTTCATCAATCATCTCAGCACAGAGTTGCATACTCTCACGCAAGCTTTCTGGCCTGGGTCCGAATCCCAACCCTGATATAAACTGGTGTTCCACATGCAGGGGCACGCAACAATGCGTGCGCCGTCCATTGGATGGACCCATCTGCCGGCACTGGTTGTCGGTGGACATTAAGAATCCCACAGTGACCTTTTATTTGATTAGGCGAGTTATTCCTGACAATTAATAAATCACAAATTCCTGTTCTGACTGCTGGGAATGCAGCACCAAACCACCCAAAGTAACCAAACGTAATTCTTGCCAAGAAACCGCTTCATCAGCACTGATGCACTGTAAAGGGGACAGCACGGCGACAACGACAACTTATACAACCTTCTGAAAATCAAAATAGTTTTCAGCTCAAAACAAACCTTCGTTTCTCTTTTTAATATCAGAGAATCGCCAATGATGTAACTATCAGATCAGATCATGAACCGTGCTCAAGACAGGATGTCGGTTCTGCCGAAGCAGTTCCTGGACTTGGGCTAAAATCCTGAAAGGGTCGCCACTCCGACACAGCAAGTCAGGGCAGGAATTTTTAATTTGTTCATGCGGCTGGAGATAGCTCGCCGACTCTTCACGAAGGACACCATGGCAGCGGAAATAACGTGAGGGACGGCACACCCATTGATGAATCACAGAGCCTGTGAAACACCAGAATGACCGTTTATACAGTACCTTCCGAAAGTATTCACACCCTTGACTTTTTTCAGTTTGTTGTGTTGCAGCCTGAACTAAAATGAATTCAATTGAAATTTTTTAAAACTGATCTACAAATAATACCCCATAATGTCAAAGTGCATAAATATATATATAAATATATTTTTTTGTTTACAGATTTTTACAAAATAATTAAAAACGAAAATCTGAAATGTCTTGAGTCAATAGGTATTCACCCCCTTTATGATGACACTCCAAATTGAGCTCAGGTGCATACAATTTCCTTTGATCATCCTCGAGATGTCTCTACAACTTGATTGGAGTCCACCTGTAGACAATTCAATTGATTGGACATAATTTAGAAAGAAACGCACCTTTCTATACAAGGTCCCATAGGTGACAATGCATGTCAGAGCAGAAACTCCACCAGGATGTCCAAGGAACTGTCCGGAGAAATCCGAGAAAGAATTGTGAGGAGGGATAGATCTGAAGCGTATAAAACAATTTCTGGAGTGTTTAAAGTCCCAAGAGCACAGTGAGATCAATAAATAGGAAATGGAAAGAATATGAACTACTCAGACTTTTGCTAGAGCTGCCCATCTGACTAAACTGAGCAACCGGGCCAGAACAACCTTGGTCAGGGAGGTGATCAAGAACCCAATGACCACTGAAAGAACGACAGAGTTCCTTGGCTGAGATGGGAGAAACTGCCGGAAGGACAACAGTCTCTGCAGCACTTCACAAATATCGGCTTTATAGGAGAGTGGCCAAACGGAAGCCACTCATGAGAAAAAGGCACATGACAGCACACCTGGGGTTTGCAAAAAGATACGTGAAAGGCCCAGAGCATGAGGCAAAATATTCTGTGGTCTGATGAGATGAAAATTGAAATCTTCGGCCTCAATGCAAAGTGCTACATCTGGTGGAAACCGATCACAGCTAATCACCAATCTAACACCATCCCTACCATCAGGCACGGTGGTGGCAGCATCATGCTATGGGGATGCTTTTCAGTGGCAGGGACTGGGAGACTTGAAAGAATAGAGGAAAAAATGAATGGAGCCAAATACAGGCAAATCCTTGAGGAGAATCTGCTTCAGAGTTCAAAAGTCCTTAGACTGTGGCGAAGATGTACGTTACAACAAGACAATGACCCCAAGCATACAGCCAAAGCAACAATGGAATGGCTTCAGAACAAGAATGCAAAAGTCCTTGAGAGGCCCAGCCAAAGCCCAGACTTCAATCCCATTGAGAATCTGTGGAAAGGCTTGAAGATTGCTGTTCACTGACGCTCCCCATCCAACTTGACAGAGCTTGAGCAAATCCGCAAGGAAGAATGGGAGAAATTCCCCAAATCCAGATGGCCAAAGCTGATACAGACATACACAAGAAGTTTTTTAGTCAGGTCAGTCTCTTTCTTGACTGCCAATGATAACATGTAGCCCAGTGCTACCTGCCGCATGGTCGGGTAGTCGGTGACTAAACCAACGACCCTCGCTGGCTTGCCAGTGGGGAGGGTGACTGTGACACCCTGCAGGACTAAAAACAAAAACTGTTAAAGCGCATATGAGCACCTTTCGGGAGCCAACGGCCATCCAGTAAGGAGATGGTGTCTCCTAAAAAACACTCATCTGGTTTGACCAGTTTTTTTAGGGAGTAGGTTGTAGACAGCAACCGCCCAGGGTAGTACTACCATTCGGACTTAGGAGCGTCAAAGTGGTGCCCGGAGCCATCTTACACTCTCTGTCTCAGGATTGATGGTCTTACTTTGTCTCACGCAAACTACAGGTATAGGGCTAGCTAGCTTCAACCTCTCTTTCTCACAAACAAACATCACAAACTTTTCAAACAATCAGCAAACATCAAACACCATACACTCATAAACTTTTCTTACTCATTTTCACTCCTCACCTTTACATTCTCTCTCTTTTATTTGCCTTTCCTCACATTTATCAATGCAATTATTTTATTTAAGGTCTGGACTCGATGACGACTATATAGTCCGTGACTGTGGCCTTCAACATAAATAAAAAGAAAAATAGACTCAAAGTTGTAATCGCTGCCAAAGGCGCTTGTACGAAGTATTCACTCAGGGGGTTGAATATTTATGTAAATTAGACATTTCTGTATTTCATCTTTATTTATTTTGTAAAAATTTCGAGAAAAATAAAATTCCACTTTGGCATCGACGAAAGGATCTCAATTTTATCCATTTTAAATTCAGGCTGCAACGCAACAAAATGTGAAAAAACTTTCTGAAGGCCCTGTACGCGGGCTGGGTTTCAAACCCAGGCTAGACTATTTCAAGGTGACTGTGCGTACCTCTAAGGCCATCCTGACAGCCCGATGCAAGTTATTCCACACACATAGTCCCTGTGCCTACTACAGCTCAAAGTGAGAACGGATTAAAAAAGTTATCTTCAATAGCAAACCTGCCATGGTGTGTTATGTGGCCTTTAGTTTGCACCACTTCAGGAGTGTCATTGATAAAGGATAACAGGATTCGTGCAGCAAGATCATTTGTGAATAAATGACCTGAGGTCCGATACATGCGGCATGAGGCGAGTCCACAATACGTACTATTTATCAAAGTTGATACGGTGGTGGTGCAAGCCTCCGGCATTACCACGACCTCCAGGATGCTTCCTGGCCTTTCCTGCACACCACAGACCACAACAATCGGGGCTAGGAGACCAGCAAAAGACCAATCTTAAAAAATCCACTTTTAACGAACTCCAGTTGAGAATTTTTGATTTCTCATTCATAGGAGACTGCTCATTAAACAACCTGGATTATACTGTAATGGCAAGAACAATGGGAGAGGGACCAGCTTCGCAACTCCGTTGCTCACCACACCTGGTCCTCTTTATGGCCAATGACCCAACCTCACCTTTCACGGCCGCCATTCAAAACCTCCAAAGGAGAAGGTCCAATCCCAACATATACATGAACCTGTTTAAAATAAATAATAACTTTAAGTATTCATCAAACACAGTTTAAAGCCAACAGAACTGTCCCCGCATCACAAGCCCACACACACCAACACGCCCGTGGCCGTGGCTGACGTGGCCTCGGAGTTTCCTTGTTTTCTTCAGTTTCTTCACCTGAGAGGACAAGAGCAATGCAATTTACAAAACATCAAAATATTCAAACTGCACAAATATATTATTTTTCTACAAAGGAAGAAAAGAGGAAGGAGTTGAGGGAGAAGAGGAAGGAGATGGGGGAGAAGAGGAAGGAGATGGGGGAGAAGAGGAAGGAGATGGGGGAGAAGAGGAAGGAGATGGGGGAGAAGACGAAGGAGATGGGGGAGAAGACGAAGGAGATGGGGGAGAAGACGAAGGAGATGGGGGAGAAGACGAAGGAGATGGGGGAGAAGACGAAGGAGATGGGGGAGAAGACGAAGGAGATGGAGGAGAAGACGAAGGAGATGGGGGAGAAGACGAAGGAGATGGGGGAGAAGACTAAGGAGATGGGGGAGAAGATTAAGGAGATGGGGGAGAAGATTAAGGAGATGGGGGAGAAGATTAAGGAGATGGGGAGAAGATTAAGGAGATGGGGGGGAAGACAAAGGAGATGGTGGAGAAGTGGAGAAGATGGGGGGGGGGGGGAGGAAGGAGAGGGAGGGGGGGGGAGAGAAGAGGAATGAATGAGGGGTGGGGGTGGGGGGGGGGGTGAGTGGAGACAAAGGAGAGGGAGATGGACATTACAAATTATCCACTACTCACGCAACAGAATTGCATATTAACTGTAATGAATAATGGGGACCCTGGTCTTGTCACTCTACTATACTGAAAAAAAAACATTTACTCTGGTTATGAACACTAGGGCATGCACGTACTATATATATATCTAAAATTATATCCCCCCCCTCTATTTACATGAAATGGTTTGGTCCATGAAATGTTTTGGTCCATTCGCAACGCCAAAGCGAACGGCGAACGCTTTACATGAAATGGTTTGGTCCATTCGCAACGCCAAAGCGAACGGCGAACGGCTTGCGAGTACAGTGACAATCCCCCCCCCCCCCCTCTATTTACATGAAATGGTTTTAATTAGTTTTAAAACATAGTTTAACGCCAACATATGGCATGCCCGTACCCGTACTATCCGTAATGGCGCACGCTCTCACAGGAGCTCCGGAAGGTCGCATATCGCAGGAAAGCGAAAGAATCGCAAATTAGTTTTAATTAGTTTTAAAACATCGTTTAACGCCAACATAGTTTGCCGACGGGAAATAAATGAATACGCTCTCAAATGTGCCATCCGAGGCAGAGTCTGTTCGCCACGTTCGGCACACGTGATAGCTCGCTGCTCTCTGATTGGTTGAATCGTTTTTTGGACATAGCTCGGTAACTACTTCTGCGATCGCAAATTAGTTTTAATTAGTTTTAAAACATAGTTTAACGGCAACATAGTTTGCCGACGGGAAATAAATGAATACGCTCTCAAATGTGCCATCCGAGGCAGAGTCTGTTCGCCACGTTCGGCACACGTGATAGCTCGCTGCTCTCTGATTGGTTGAATCGTTTTTTGGACATAGCTCGGTAACTACTTCTGCGATTAATTTAAAACCTTGAAAAGGCACATCCTCGGGTCCCCAGCAATATACCTGGCAAGTTTCAAGTATATCGGACCGGTAGTTGTCGAGAAACAGCGGTCACAGACAAACATACAAACATACAAACAAACATACACACAGAGATTAGTGGAATTATAGATAGATGGTGGACACTAACACAACAGTGAGAAACACTTAGCAATTAGTTACCATTCAAGTGAAACAGTAGTGTGTGTGTGTGTGTGTGTATATATATATATATATATATATATATATATATATATATATATCAAAACGTGGATTTGGTTGTGTGTGTATGTGAGTGTGAGTGTGCGCGTGCGCGCATAGTTGTGCATGCGTGTGTAAGAGTTGTGTGTGTGTGTAAGAGTTGTGTGTGTGTGTAAGAGTTGTGTGTGTGTGTGTAAGAGTTGTGTGTGTGTGTAAGAGTTGTGTGTGTGTGTAAGAGTTGTGTGTGTGTGTGTAAGAGTTGTGTGTGTGTGTAAGAGTTGTGTGTGTGTGTAAGAGTTGTGTGTGCGCATGTGTAGGTGTGTGCATATGTGTAGGTGTGCGCATGTGTAGGACGTGTGTGCGTATGTGTAGGCACGTGTGTAGAACTTATGTGTGTTTAACACTATAAAAGCATGACCTGGTTTATTGTTTTTAGGGTTCAAAGCGCACACCTTCGTGTGAAGACATTTTAATATTAACTGTTCTTTTTATTACATCCATACTTGGATCAAAAGTAACCCCTTCTGGTGTGGTGCCTGTAGTCGTGGATACACCCCACACCATCCGAGATACGACGTTCGACCAGCTGTAACATTTACAATGTGGATTTTTCACTTCACAACACTCGTCCTCAGACTGGTGGGTGAGGGATAGATCGACGTTCACACCAAAATCCTACAACTATGGATCGAGCCGAGCAACGTGATCACTTTGGCTTCACTTGGTCCATAACGGCCTCAGTGGCTTCACGACTGGCGCCAGTTTCTTTCATAAGATGGGAATCTCAGGCCATTCAGCATGGTACAACACCCTAATAAACATTACCTGGTGGAAGGAAACGACCTGCTCGAAGTGACGAGACTCAGTGAGGCCTAATCACTAGTCCAGCGTATATTTTACCGAAACAAATCTCATTGACTATCGGTAAAAAATACTTAATACAAACTTTCAGAGGAATGTAAAAAACACATCCCGTCTCCCTGCCATCTATGCATAAGAAGCCAAATAGACAGTGAAGTGCAGGATGGCAAGGGATTCGATCAAGACAAACCGAGCAAACAACTCACCATGTTGGCAGTGAAGGAAAGGAAAGGCCAGTCGCACCGGAAACGATTGTAATGTAACTACCAGTTGTGTAAATACCTCGAAAGGAGGTTAATTGTTTAATGTACAGAGATGGTTTACTTGAAAATATCTAAATATATGAAATATTAAACTCAATCTATTTTCAGTACTACAAATGTATTACACCACCGACAATGCCACCGTCTGCTTCATCACACGAGCTCAGGCTCTCAACGACGATGCAAGACGTGGCCGCAACGCATCCGCTAAGAAAGGTATTTTCACACATTACAAACCTCGTGATTTACCCAAATAACATTCAAGGCTAAATGTACACGCCCAAAAAAATAGTCACGTGTTAAACCGACAGCTGATAAAATAACCGTTTTCCATCAACACTGAAACATTTTGATGCCGCCTGCCACAGCGCATGACGAGGCATTTCACGTCAGAATACCTTGCTTCAGGCTACATTAAATGTGTTTACATTTCAATGTAAACAATTACATGTCTACATTTCAATTAACCAACTGTAACAATGTTGCAGGAACAGACGCGCGGCCACGCTACTTCATCAGCTGGTGCACAGCCTCTTTGTGGCCACCACCGCCAGGTACCCCTATCATTGCCCAGTCAAAATCGCTGGCGCTCCATTTCTTCAGCAGTGTCACAATCCCTTTATGGCCACCACCGGCAGCCCAGTACATTGCCCAGTTGAAGATGTTGTTGCCCCAATTCTTCAGCATGTGCTGCACGGCCTCTGTGTGCCCAATGGCGGCCGCACAGCACACACTGCGTCCGCATCATTGAGCTGCGAACCATTTATTCCCTCCATTCTCACCTACAGACTTGGCATTTAATATGGAATATTTTTTTTGTGGGGGTGAACTTACTTTTCAAGATGTCTTAGAACCAAAAGTTCATTGGAATTATGTTGAAATTATTCTAGATTTTGTTAATGTGACCTTCAAAAGAAACAAAAACCACATTTGACATTTCGAAGCAAATAAATTGATCCTTGAAAGTGATGTAAACTGATATCGAACTCAATTCATGGACAGTACTGTGTTAAACTTCTGTACGTTTCCCAGAAGTATCTCTTTATTTTGCACATTAGCCAAATTTTTTTTTAACAAAAACAAAAGTTAAATTACGACTGGGATTACGGACAGTAAAATTACAGTTCAGTACTTCGTGTAACCCCCACGAGCATTCAGGAGAGCACGTACACGTTGGCGCATGCTGTTCATGAGATTTGCCAAGGTTTGGACAGGAATCGCTTGCCATGCAGTGACAATAGTCTGCTGCAATTCACGCACAGAGGTCGGCTGCTGGTCCAAGTTGTCGATTTGACGCGTTAATTCTGCCCACAAGTTCTCTATCGGATTCATATCCGGGGACATGGCAGGCCACTCCATATGCTCTACACCATGGTCAGCAAGAAAGCGTTGGATCATGCGAGCATGATGAGGCCATGCATTGTCATCTTGGAAGACAAAGTTTCCTCGAAAGGCTGCACGAGCAAATGGAAGCAATGTTTCTTCCAGAATGTCCCTGTACTTGAACTGGTTCAGGATTCCATTCAGAACAACCAGGTCAGTTTTGCCCCCTGCATGAAAAGCAGCCCAAACGGTCACCCCACCACCTCCAGCTTGGACTCTTGGCACTATACAATCTTCATTGTAGGCTTCATGCACTTGTCTGCACACTCGGACACGGCCATCTTGACGATAGACCAGAAATATAGACTCGTCACTGAAGATTACGTGATTCCAGTGTCCTGGCTGCCATTGACGGTGCTCTCTGGCCCACTGCAATCGGCGCTGGCAGTGTTGTCTGGTCAGGCATGGCTTTCTCAGGGGACGCTTGGCACGATAGCCTGCTTGAACCAGTCGTTGGTTGACTAGCCTTCTGGATACAGGCACATTTGTCAGTTGCTGCCACTCAGCCCTAAGCCGATTAGCTGACTTGATACGGCCATTGCGGACTAACCGGTGCAGCTGGCGATCGTCCCTCCTTGTGGTTCTGCAGGGACGTCCTGGCCTCGGTATTGGAGTAGGGACACCCCTCTGAGCATTTCGTTTCAGGATCTTTGACACCTGACCTTGAGTAATGCCATACTGCCGAACAATAGCAAGCTGTTTCATGCCGAAATTTCGTAAAGCCACCACTCCATGACAAACAGCATTGTCGAGTTGACGGACCATCTCCAGAGGAAGCGGCAATAACTTTTGTAGACGTGCAGCAGTTGTTTTCCACTAAAACAGAACGCAACAACCCTTATATACCCGATTGTGAAGCCAATCGTCAAATGTACCTGTCCGTACATTTTGTCACACCACATGTGATATAATCCTGTTATTGACTTCTTGCTGCGACAGACAATCAGTGACATGGTTCTTTTAACAAATAAATCACCGAAGCGTAAAAGAAACTCACCAGATTGATATACTGAGTTCAGAAAGTAAACCCAAGTCAAGAAAAAAAAAATTCCATATTAAATGCCAAGTCTGTATAAGCCTGATGAGATCTTTCTCTAAATGTATGTTCTTCAACTAACCAACTGCAACAACATTGCAACGCTTGAGATGGCAAGCTGCCACAAAACTGTGACTCACTCTAAAAACCTGTAATCAGGGCACCTGTAATCTGAAAATCCAGTTTAGGTGCTGGAGGAGCCGCGATGGGGTGAAAATGAATGGCGGATAACACTGACTTCCCTAATCCTCCCTCCCTGACATCACCATCCTTCAGACATGCTGCGATTGTTGCGGCCTCTTCCTCTCTTCTGCCCTTGATAAAATCACAAGATGGTCAAACACTCGGAACAATCTTTCAATCCTGACAAATGTCACACTCTCGCTTTCTCTCTCTCCCAAAGGACCGTCAGGTAACCCTCCCATCTACTTTACTTACAATCCTCTGGAAGTTCAGTCGTTCAAACTCGTGGGTCTCACTATCACTATCATTTTATCAGTATCATTATCAGTATCAATATCACTATCAGTATCACTATCATTATCATTATCAGTATCACTATCACTATCAGTATCATTATCATTATCACTATCACCATCATTATCATTATCATTGTCATTATCAGTATCAGTATCATTATCACTATCATTATCAGTATCAGGATCAGTATCACTATCACTCTCATTATCAGTATCATTATCACAATCATTATCAGTATCACTATCATTATCAGTATCATTATCAGTATCAGTATCAGTATCACTATCATTACTACTATCAGTATCACTATCAGTATCAGTATCAGTATCAGTATCAGTATTACTATCACTCTCATTATCAGTATCATTATCACAATCATTATCAGTATCATTATCACGATCAGTATCATTATCAGTATCACTATCACTCTCATTATCAGTATCATTATCACAATCATGATCAGTATCATTATCAGTATCACTATCAGTATCACTATCACTCTCATTATCAGTATCATGATCACAATCATTATCAGTATCATTATCACGATCATTATCAGTATCAGTATCACTATCATTATCATTATCATTACTACTATCAGTATCACTATCAGTATCAGTATCACCATCAGTATCAGTATCACTGTCACTATCACTATCAGTATCAGTATCACTGTCAGTATCAGTATCAGTATCACTATCAGTATCAGTATCACTATCAGTATCACTATCAGTATCAGTATCACTGTCAGTATCAGTATCAGTATCACTATCAGTATCAGTATCACTATCAGTATCACTATCACTATCACTATCAGTATCACAATCAGTATCACTATCAGTATCAGTATCACTATCACTATCAGTATCAGTATCACTATCAGTATCAGTATCACTATCAGTATCAGTATCACTATCACTATCAGCCATGATCTTCCTTGGAAAACCACATTTGAAGGTTGGTGTCCAAAGGTAGTCGTCGACTGGGCGTCCTCCGTCATACAAAGTTCTTCTTTGGCACACCTGAGCTCCTACTCATCTACATCTACTTCTTTCCTCCTGACAAGGTGGAAAAGTTTCTGTCAACCCTCGACTCTGATTCTGCAACTGGTCCTGACGGCATCAGCCCACGGGTCCTAAAATCATGTTCTTCTGCTCTTTCACTCCCTCTTTCTGTTCTCTTCACCCTCTCTTTTGCTCAAGGTCATCTGCCATCTGCTTGGAAATCAGCCAACATCACCGGTTTGCACAAAAAAGGTGCAAAAACAGATCCCAGCAACTACAGACCAATCAGCCTTCTCCCAATTATCAGCAAAGTCATGGAATCCATCATTGCTTCAGATATTAAATCTTTCCTCTTCTCCAATGGCTTGATTTCTGATCATCAATTTGGTTTCAGACCTGGTCACTCTACTCTGGACATGCTGCTTCTGCTTTCTCAACAATGGATGGAGGTCCTCAACGCCAAACAGGAAATTAGAGCTGTCTCCCTTGACATTTCACGTGCCTTCGATACGGTCTGGCACCCTGCTCTGCTCACCAAACTCTCCTCCTTTGGTATCCATGGAAATCTCCACGCATGGCTGGCGGACTTCCTCTCTGGTCGTAGTCAACGTGTGGCCCTGAATGGGTTTCTCTCATCTCCTCTTCCTGTTCAGGCTGGAGTTCCCCAAGGTAGTGTTCTGGGCCCTGTGCTTTTTCTAGTCTTCATCAATGATCTCTCTGACTCTCTTGAAAATCCTCTCTATCTCTTTTGCTGACGACTCTACTCTCTGTCGCTCCATTCCTCATCCCTCAGATCGGCAGTCTGCAGCCTCCTCACTCTCTGCAGACCTGGACAAAATCACAGACTGGTCAAACAAGTGGAACATGTCTTTCAATCCTGACAAATCTCACACTCTTACAATGTCTCTCCGAAAGGACCGACTGGACAACCCTCCCATCTACTTTCTCAACAATCCTCTCCAAGAAGTTCTGTCGCTCAAGCTTTTGGGTCTCACTATCTGCCATGATCTTTCTTGGGAAAACCACATTTCCAAGCTGGCCTCCAAAGCCAGTCGCCGACTGGGCATCCTCCGTCGTGCAAAGTCCTTCCTTGGCACACCTGAGCTCCTCACCACATACAAGGCTTTCATCCGCAGCTCAATGGAACACTGTTCCCCCCTCTGGGCTGGTGCTCCTGCCTCACACCTTGCTCGGCTTCACGCTGTTGAGGCCAAAGCTTTCAGAATCATTGGAATCTCCTGCGATGTAGTCAACACCGAGGGCCTTTCACTCACTCACCGCAGGCAGGTTGGTGGTCTTTCTGTCTTCTACCGACTCCTCTCCGGCCTTGCTCCCCCAGCTCTCTCTGTGCTCTGTCCCCCCAATATTCCTTCAGGTCGCACAAGATCTGCCTGCAACCCTCTTATGGTTAAACTGCCAAAGTCTAGGCTCTCTGCTCACCTTCACTCTTTCATTCCCCTTTTCTCCCGCCTCTGGAACAAACTCCCCCACTCCCTTCAATCCCACTCCTCCCTCCAGGTCTTTAAAACAGCTGTTCACCACCATCTCTTATCTTCCTCCATCGAAAACCTTGATCTTTTCTACCCCCGGTAATTCACCCCAGAGTCCTTGCTGTGTTCATATGTTTTATTCCTCTCCCACCTCCCCCCAAGTCCTCCCGATGTCCCTGCTCTCAAATGTTGTGTTTGTGTCCTTCCCCCTCTTCCCCCTCTCTTTTGTGTCCTTCCCCCTCTCTCCCCATCTTGTCTGCCGCTCCCCTTGTTTTTTGTGTTTTGTGTGTCGGTTTGTCTTTTTGTGTGATTAATGTTAGCTCTTTCACGAGCCTCGATCTTGTATACAAAAAAAAGTACAAAGTCTTCATCCGCAGCGTGTTAGAGTACGTCTGTTCTCCCCTCTAGGTAATCTCTACCCCACCTCCATAAACGTGACAATATTACCGTATAGCGCCACCTGTCGGTAAGGACAGGTATTTGCTTTGCTTAAATGAGGAATGAAAACAGCGCACACCGTTTACTCACCGCCCATACCTGTGGTACTGAGGAAGCACAGGTCGAAGACACTAGTCAGGTTCACTATGTTAACAAATACTAGTACCCTACTGCAAAGCCGCAATGAGCCCGCGAAGCCTAAGCCTCTTGCCACTATTTTACCCATCACTATGGCATCAGTAGGTTAGGTAGTTGGTAGTAGGTAGGTGTAGTAGGTACCGTACCTCGTTCAAAATGACACCATTTGCATTCTGGATGAGATTAAATTTATAAAATGTCCTTCTTGATTAATTCGGTGAATTCCGTCTCAATTTCGGATATTTCCGGCCGTGAAAAACTATCCCCTATGGCCGTGAGATTTCTAAAAAATAATTCTTCGTCAATTTTAGAATATTTGACGCCGTTTTCAGCGTCCAAAACGCGGTACCGGTTATAAGCTTTTTTGAAATATTTTTTCAAATGCTCGAATCTCATTGGTTCCGGTGTTTGGTGACGATTTTCGTTGAAGATAACCAGCAACCAGGGCCCGTGCGGGCCCGGGGAACGAGGTTGGTCTTAAAGTATTTTAATTACAAATTAGAGGTGCATTAGATTGTGAATCAAACAAAGACGGGTGAAACAAACTCCTATTGAACTTTTTCCCAATTTGTTATGCATACTTCCGCATCCGCAAGATGGCGGCCTCCATTGAGCGATTTGGTGCGTCAAAGCATCGAAATTCTCAAAGGATCCAGCAAAATCTGGCTTTTCAACATAATACGTACGCGTTCATTCACAACACCGGCTTCGCCGGCTAATACTAGTACCCGACTGCAAAGCCGCAATGAGCCGCCGAAGCCAAAGCCTCTTGCCACTATTTTACCCATCACGATGGCATCAGTGGGTTAGGGAGTTGGTAGTAGGTAGGTGTAGTAGGTACTGTACCTAGTTCAAAATGACATCATTTGCATTCTGGATGAGATTAAAATTTATAAAATTTCCTTCTTGATTAATTCGGTGAATTCCGTCTCAACTTCGGATATTTCCGGCCGTGATAAACTATCCCCTACGGCCGCGAGATTTCTACAAAATAATTCTTCGTCAATTTTAGAATATTTGACGCCGTTTTCAGCCTCCGAAATGTGGTAAAAAGCTTTTTTGAAATATTTTTTCAAATGCTCGAATCTCATTGGTTCCGGTGATTGGTGACGATTTTCGTTGAAGATAACCAGGGCCCGTGGGGGCCCAGGGAACGAGGTTGGTCTTAAAGTATTTTAATTACAAATTAGAGGTGCATAAGATTGTGAATCAAACAAAGACGGGTGAAACAAACTCCTATTGAACGTTTTCACAATTTTTTTATGCATACGTCCGCATCCGCAAGATGGCGGCCTCCATGGAGCGATTTTATTTTTGAAATATTTTTTCAAATGCTCGAATCTCATTGGTTCCGGTGTCTGGTGACGATTTTCGTTGAAGATAACCAGGCCCGTGCGGGCCGAGGTTGGTCTTAAAGTATTTTATTTACAAATTAGAGGTGCATAAGATTGTGAATCAAAAAAAGACTGGTGAAACAAAGTCCTATTGAACTTTTTTCAATTTGTTATGCATACTTCCGCATCCGCAATATGACGGCCTCCATGGAGCGATTTGGTGCGTCAAAGCTTCGAAATTCTCAAAGGATCCAGCAAAATCTGGCTTTTAAACATAAATACGCGTTCATTCACAACACCGGCTTTGCCGGCTACTAGTACCCGACTGCAAAGCCGCAATGAGCCGGCGAAGCCAAAGCATCTTGCCACTATTTTACCCATCACCATGGCATCAGTAGGTTAGGTAGTTGGTAGTAGGTAGGCGTAGTAGGTGCCGTACCGAGTTCAAAATGACACCATTTGCATTCTGGATGAGATTAAAATTTATAAAATTTCCTTCTTGATTAATTCGGTGAATTCCGTCTCAACTTCGGATATTTCTGGCCATGAAAAACTATCCCCTATGGCCGCGAGATTTCTAAAAAATAATTCTTTGTCAATTTTAGAATATTATACAACGTTTTCAGCGTCCCAAATGTGGTAAAAAGCTTTTTTGAAATATTTTTTCAAATGCTCGAATCTCATTGGTTCCGGTGATTGGTGACGATTTTCGTTGAAGATAACCAGGGCCCGTGGGGGCCCAGGGAACGAGGTTGGTCTTAAAGTATTTTAATTACAAATTAGAGGTGCATAAGATTGTGAATCAAACAAAGACGGGTGAAACAAACTCCTATTGAACTTTTTTGCAATTTTTTTATGCATACTTCCGCATCCGGAAGATTAGTAAGGGCATTTTATGAGATATTTCACAAATGTTAACTAAATTGTTACCAAAAAATTTCTTCACCAATATGTTTGTAAAGGTGTGTAATAACATGTGTTAAAATGTTGAAGTTCAACTCCCGTGGGAAACCCAGAAAAAAAGCTGTTGAATTCGGGTACCGAAAAATTATTTTCGAGAATTTTTATTTTTTTAAATCGGCCCTTAAGTAACTTATGAGGGGTCAAATAAGGGTTTTTCATGATTCTGAGTTGATTGTTAACATTTATATTTTCACTTTTACATTTACACACAAAGTAGCTTTTATTTCACATACATATATAATACTCAAGAGTTATTTCTCATTCACAATGTCAGAAGTTTCAACAGTCATTGTCTATGTCTTCTTCAGACTCAACAACATCATGACTGCAGTTTCTGCATGTAATGCCATTACAGACTCCACAGGCCGAGATGCACGTGACCCCATTCTTCTTGCAGCTGCATCGCCGGTTGCTGCAATCTCCATGACAATTACAGCTCATGAACTGCAATAGCTCCTCAGGAGCCGTGGGGTCCAGTGTTGGAACTGGCTCATACCCATGCACACCTATTGTCCATCCATAGTCACTGGGGTTCAGAGACATGCTCTGTAGAAGGATCCAGTCCCGGGTCTGCAGGTAGGCACGGAGTGAATGTTGTGCAGCTGCACCCTCTGTTGGAGGTAGAGTCTCTGGTTTGATCACTCCTGCCGCTGCCTTCCTTGAGAACATGTTGTACCGAATTTCACCCTTCTTCAATTCGTTCAATCTCCTTCTCCTGGGAGGAACTCGATCTGTGTGCTCTGCTTTGCATCATTAGCATGGATTCTCTTCATCCAGCCATTCCAGTTGGAGTGTGGGAACTCAGGATCGTTGGCTTTGATCACCCACCCCGCTGCCCAGAGTGTGTCACCTGGAGTGAGGAGTGGCTGATCATGAGCCAGGGAGGAGGAAAGCTCAGCGAGGGGGAGAAACATGATCGCGTTCGTTCCTATCTGTTTCCTGTTCGTAAATGGAATAATCTTTACTTCAGTTCCTCTCAGGATCTTAGCTTTGTCGAGTGCCTTCAACTTCACCCGGGGGAAAGCTGCTGTTGTCTGTGGATCTGGCAAAGGTGGTGCCGGAGAGGTGACTTCGATCCAACCCATTGAGTGAAAGGGAGTGTTTCCGTGAATAGAGACAATGTTTAAATCTATATTGTCTCCAACAAACTCAGTGACTGCATTGTTTGTTTCCCCAACCTCCATAAAGACCACCTGATCATTACTTGACAATTCACTTTCACTGGCTGGCACTTTGGCTGTCATCACTGATTGATCCTCAAGCGCAGCATCAACCGCAACCTCATCATTGATCTGTTCATCGGTTTCCTCCACAATGGTGTCAAGAGTGCCAGAAGTATCTGGAACATCATCTCCACTCCTACTATTAAGGAAGCAGTATTTGTAGTTTTGTGTCTCCGTGTAAGACTCAGTGTATCCCAGCCGGTGGAACTTGTTGAACATCCATTTTGACCCAAATCTATGATCAAGTTGTATGGCAAGCCCCATTTGGTGTGGCAATACTCCAGACCGAGGTCGACAGGCCTTAATAAAATTCTGCCCCCAAACGGCAACTCTTTCGTCTGTCTTGACAATCGGTCTCAAGAACATCTGAAGGCTTGCAGGAACAAGTGTCAGCTGACTATCGATGTCAGTCATACTGTGTGTGGTGGGGTATGACTTTGGACCTAAATCAATCAAGGCAATATCATTGGATATGAACTTGAGTGCCGTCTTTATGATCTGAGTCTTCTCATCTCCATGGTCAAGATTAGCATGATGCACTCGCAGAATATTGTCGGTGCCATCCTTGAGACAGAGTACATCTGCCCTTCTTTCCTGTGTTGTGAAATACAAGGTGTCTTCGTATTTCTCTAGAAGTTTTATCTTTAGCCAATGCTTTGAATAAGAAAGGCTCTTCTCTGGTGACTGATCAAACTCCTGCAGCTTTTCATGGACTTGGTCCATGTTCATTACCCCCATGCTCTAATTCTGAGTCTAACCATTCGCAGAATTCAATAAAAACTGCCTCTCGCTCCTCATCAATACTCCTCTGTCCTCTCTTCCTTTTTCCTTCCTCATCAGTCTTGGACAAACTGTCACCTCTCGCAAACATAAGTTTGCATCGCAAATGGTACAGTGTTTCTTCTGCTACCAAGTCGTTGATCCCTTCCAGGCGTCCAGTGACTTCAGTGCCCCAGTCATCCCCGCGACTCCGTGCTGTCTTCAGCAAGCTTGCCTTCAGTGTATCTGCAGTCAAATTATCTGGCACTCTGTATTTCTTTCTAGCTTGTGCTGGATTATTTTTGTAGAGCTGGGCTGGTTGGTTGCAAAGAATGCATACATCCTTATACAGGAGGTCAACTGACTGTGATCTTCTAGAACTGCAGCCAGTTGATGAACTGAACTCACAAGTAGTGCGTCTTCTCTTCAACTTTGATGACTCTTTCTCTGCCTTTGATGCTTGAGCTGACTTCTTGGTGGTTGCAACAAAGTTGTTGTACAGATCATTTTTACACTTCTGGTGGTACCTCAGTTTTCCTTCCTTTTGAGCCTCCTTCATACGTTCCACAACAGTAACATTTTCGACAGTTTCTGCTTGTTTCAATAAAGTTGAGTATCCCTTTGGAGTTGCCTGTATGAGCCTTTCAGCTGGTGTATCCGAGCGTGCACAGATGAAGCAATTGAGCACAGGTGGAGTAACGTCTTCATCCATATTGCTAGACTCCATGTCCTGCAAAGTAGAAAATGAGATATATTTAGAAATGATTTTTCCACAAAGGAGTGTCTGTGGTGAAATATAAATGTTAACAATCAACTCAGAATCATGAAAAACCCTTATTTGACCCCTCACAAGTTACTTAAGGGCCGATTAAAAAAAATAAAAATTCTCGAAAATAATTTTTCGGTACCCGAATTCAACAGCTTTTTTTCTGGGTTTCCCACGGGAGTTGACCTTCAACATTTTAACACATGTTATTACACACCTTTACAAACATATTGGTGAAGAAATTTTTTGGTAACAATTTAGTTAACAGATTTTCATATGTTTCCCTTACTAGATGGCGGCCTCCATGGAGCGATTTGGGTTTTGAAATATTTTTTCAAATGCTCGAATCTCATTGGTTCCGGTGTTTGGTGACGATTTTCGTTGAAGATAACCAGGCCTGTGCGGGCTGAGGTTGGTCTTAAAGTATTTTAATTACAAATTAGAGGTGCATAAGATTGTGAATCAAAAAAAGACAGGTGAAACAAACTCATGTGGAACTTTTTTCAATTTGTTACGCGTACTTCCGCATCCACAATATGACGGCCTCCATTGAGCGATTTGGTGCGTCAGAGCTTCGAAATTCTCAAAGGATCCAGCAAAATCTGGCTTTTCAACATAAATACGCGTTCATTCACAACACTAAGCTTCGCCGGCTATAATTTCGTTCAAAATTTTGGGAGATTAGCAAACCTGTACATTTTTGGAATCTTCAGAGCATGGAGAATCCGAAAATCAATGTTGCCATTTGCACAGACACCTGCATGGCCGCCATTTTGGATTTTCAAAATGGCCGCCATAAAATACATATTTTGCGCTATCTCGGCTTCTAGTCAACCTAGAAACTTAATTAAATATGCTAATGTAGCGGTTACCGCTGGATGTACATAATCGCCTTGCAGCGGCCAGAACACGGCCAGACGCGCCTCTCCCGGGCATGCCCGGACTCACTGTTCCCGGGCACGCCCGAACCTCCCGGGCACGCCCGGTCTCGTCTTTCCCGGGCATGCCCGCTCTCGCCTTTCCAGGGCTCGCCCAGAGCGTCCGGGCATGCCCGCTATCGCCTTTCCAGGGCTCGCCCAGAGCGTCCGGGCATGCCCGCTATCGCCTTTCCAGGGCACACCCAGAGCGTCCGGGCATGCCCGCTATCGCCTTTCCAGGGCTCGCCCAGAGCGTCCGGGCATGCCCGCTATCGCCTTTCCAGTGCTCGCCCAGAGCGCCCGGGCACGCCCAGCCTCGACTTGCCAGGCCGCAGCCAAACACGCCCGGGCAGGTCCAGACTCGCCTTTCCAAGGCTCGCCCTTGATACCCGGGCATGCCCGGTATAGTTTTTGCCGGGCAAACTTCCCGACATAAATGTGTATATATATTGTTGCCCGAAAAACGGGCTGGTCAGAATACCTGAGCTGTTTTGTTTCAATAAAGCAACTCGGACGAATTCCGTCTTTGGTCGCGTCAATTCTTTCGACTCGCGTTGGAGCGCAGTTCCTTCATTGGTGACCTACCGACATGGATACGGCAGTGATGCTTAAACTGCCTACCTTCTGGGAGACTCACGCGGCTGTTTGGTTCGCCCAGGCGGACTCCCAGTTCGCCCTGCGAGGCATCACCGCGGACGACACCCGCTTCCACCATGTTGTGGCGGCGCTCGGTTCCACCACCGCGGCCCGCGCCTTGAGCCTCCTCCAGCACCCGCCGGCTGCTGACAAATACGACGCGCTGAAGACCCTCCTCCTCGGCGCTTTCGCCCTCTCACCGGCAGCACGCGCACGGCGCCTGCTTGACCTGCCCGAGCTCGGCGACACGCGCCCGTCCGAGCGCATGGACTATATGCTCTCGTTGCTCGGCGAGCACTCTCCGGCATTCCTGTTCCGGGAGCTGTTCCTCCGTCAGCTGCCTAACCCGGTACGCCTCGCCCTGGCTGGCACGTTGATCACGGATTCCCGCGCCCTCGCCAGGGAAGCCGATAAGATCTCCTCGGCGGGCCAGCACATCGGCGCGGTTACCTGGAGCCCGCCGCCGTCCGGGGCGACGCCCACGACGCCCGAGCGCCCTGCGCGGTTGGAGGCCGAACTGCCGGTGCAACTGGCGGCCGCCACGCCGCACCGCCCGCTTCCGACACGACGGCCGGGGCCTCCACCTGACCGGGCGTGGTGTTATTACCACGCCAGGTTCGGACACAAGGCTCGGACGTGCCGGCCCCCGTGCACTTTCGGCAGGTCGGGAAACGGCCGGGCCGGCGTTCATTCCCAGCCATGAGCGCCGGCCACTCGGGCAACTTGCTGTTTATTCGGGACAAAGCGTCTGGACGGCGTTTCCTGTGCGACACCGGCGCCCAACTGAGCGTCATACCTGCCTCCGAGCAGGACAGGCTGGACGCAGTTTGCGGCCCCTCTTTGGTCGCTGCTAATGGCTCGGCCATACGCACTTTCGGCCCACGCGTCGTCACCCTCTGCTTCGGCAGCCAGCGCTTTCAATGGACTTTTGTTACCGCCAGCGTCCCCGTGGCTTTGCTGGGCGCCGACTTCCTCTGCGCGCACGGGCTGCTGGTCGACGTCAAACGACGTCGCCTTGTCCACGCCGAGACCTTCAGCTCCCTGGCGTGCACAATGAGCAGCTCCGCGCCGACCGAACTGGCGTGCGCCCTCCCGGCAACGAACGAGTTCGCTCGCCTGCTCGTGGAATTCCCGGCCCTCACGCGGCCGACGTTTTCGGCCGTCGCGGTGCGGCACGGGATCGAGCACCACATACCCACTACGGGCCCGTCGGTCTACGCCAGGGCCCGCCGCCTCGACCCAGCCAAGCTCGCCGTGGCAAAGGCCGAATTCGACACGTTGGAGCACCTCGGCATCGTGCGGCGCTCCGATAGCGCGTGGGCCTCGCCACTGCACATCGTGCCAAAGCCGGGGGGTGGATGGCGCCCGTGTGGCGACTACCGCCGTCTCAATGACGCTACCACCCCCGACAGGTACCCGATCCCGCATATTCAGGACTTTTCCGCCCGTTTGGCGGGACGGGTCATCTTTTCGAAAATTGACCTGATACGGGGCTACCACCAGGTACCTGTCTGGGCGGCCGACGTCCCGAAGACGGCCGTCATCACGCCGTTCGGCCTGTTCGAATTTTTGCGGATGCCGTTTGGCCTCAAGAACGCGGCCCAGGCGTTCCAGCGCTTGATGGACGGCGTGCTGCGCGACCTGCCGTTTCTTTTTGTCTATCTGGACGACATCCTCGTCGCCAGCACGTCCCGCGCCGAGCACCTCCTCCACCTCCGAACACTGTTCGGTCGCCTCAGCGAGCACGGCGTAATTGTCAACCCGGTCAAATGCCACTTCGGCGCGACGACCGTTGACTTTTTGGGCCACCGCATCACCAAGACCGGGGCCGTGCCGCTGCTGACCAAGGTCGAGGCCATCACCACGTTCCCGCGTCCCCGTTCCATCAAGGCCCTCCAAGAGTTCCTCGGCATGGTGAATTTTTATCACCGATTCGTGCCCCGCGCTGCTCAGTTCATGCGGCCCCTTTACGAGGCCCTCCGGGGCAAGCCGGCCAAGCATGACATTGTTTGGTCCGTGGCCATGGACGCGGCCTTCGCCAGTGCCAAACGGGCCCTCGCCGACGCAACGCTGCTGGCTCACCCGGTGCTCAACGCGCCCATCGCCCTCACTACGGACGCCTCCAACTACGCGGTGGGCGCCGTCCATGAGCAATGGGTGGACGGGGTTTGGCAGCCACTCGCTTTTTTCAGCCGGCAACTCCGGCCGAACGAGTTAAACTACAGCACGTTCGACCGCGAGCTGCTCGGGCTATTCCTGGCCGTTCGCCATTTCCGACACCTCCTGGAGGGCCGCCCGTTCACGGCTTTTGTCGACCACAAGCCGTTGGTCTACGCAATGGCTAAGGTCACGGAGCCGTGGTCGGCCCGCCAGCAGCGCCACCTCTCTGCCGTGTCGGAGTTCACCACGGACATCCAGCACGTCGCCGGCAAAGACAACGCCGTGGCCGACTGCCTTTCGCGGGCCAGCGCGAACGCGGTCCACCTCGGCGTGGACTTCACGCTCATGGCGGCCGACCAGACCACCGACGCCTCGGTGCAGGCACTCCGCGTGGCGGACACGGGCCTCCGCCTGGCCGACATCCCCTTCGCGGGCACCGTCCTGCTCTGCGACGTCTCCCAGGGCCAGCCTCGCCCCATCGTGCCCGTTTCCTGGCAGCGCCGCATCTTCGCCTCCATCCACGGCCTTTCTCACCCGGGCCGGAAAGCTTCTCAGAAGCTGGTGTCGGCGCGTTTCGTCTGGCACGGCCTTCGACGAAACATCCGCGACTGGGCCAACGCCTGCACGGCCTGCCAGCGAGCCAAGGTCCACCGCCACACCCAGGCCCCGCTGGCACCTTTCGCCGTGCCTGAACGGCGTTTCGACCACGTCCACGTGGACCTGGTGGGTCCCCTGCCCCCCTCGCGGGGGTTCACCCACCTGCTCACCATGGTGGACAGGACCACCAGGTGGCCGGAAGCCGTGCCCCTCACCTCCACCACCACCGCCGACGTGGCGCAGGCGTTCATCGCCACCTGGGTCGCGCGCTTCGGCGCACCAGCGGACATCTCATCCGACCGCGGCCCACAGTTCACGTCTGAGCTTTGGGGCGCGGTCGCCCGTTCGTTGGGGGTCACGCTGCACCGCACCACGGCCTACCACCCCCAAGCCAATGGGTTGTGCGAGCGGTTTCACCGCTCCATGAAGGCCGCACTCATGGCCGGCCTTCAGGACGACGGTTGGGCCGACCGGCTGCCGTGGGTCCTTTTGGGCCTTCGCACGGCCCCCAAGGAAGACCTCCAGGCGTCCGCCGCCGAGCTCGTCTACGGCCAGCCACTCCGCGTCCCGGGCGAATTCGTGCCTGACGCTACCAGTCCCTGGTCCGCCGCTCGCCAGCGCTCGGACCTCCAGGAGGCCGCCCGACGATTTGCCCCCGTGCCGACGTCCCGCCACGGTGGCCCCCAGTCCTACGTCCCCCCGGCGCTTCGCACAGCGGAGTACGTCTTTGTGCGTCATGACGCGCACCGGGGGCCACTCCGGCCGCCGTACGACGGGCCCTTCCGTGTCCTGCGACGGGGCGACAAGTCTTTCATCGTCGACTTCGGCGACCGGCCGGACCGGATTTCTGTGGACCGCCTCAAACCGGCGCACATGGACGTCGACCGACCACCACGGTTGGCCCTTCCTCCACGGCGAGGCCACCCCCCGTCCACAGTTCCCCCCGCTCGACCACCCACCACCACGTCAGACCCCTCCCCATGACCCTCCAGGGGTCGCTTCGGCCGGGTCATCCGGACCCCCCTTAAATTGACCCTGCCGGTGCAGGTCGATTCTGGAGGGGCGTGTGTAGCGGTTACCGCTGGATGTACATAATCGCCTTGCACCGGCCAGAACACGGCCAGACGCGCCTCTCCCGGGCATGCCCGGACTCACTGTTCCCGGGCACGCCCGAACCTCCTGGGCACGCCCGGTCTCGTCTTTCCCGGGCATGCCCGCTCTCGCCTTTCCAGGGCTCGCCCAGAGCGTCCGGGCATGCCCGCTATCGCCTTTCCAGGGCTCGCCCAGAGCGTCCGGGCATGCCCGCTATCGCCTTTCCAGGGCACGCCCAGAGCATCCGGGCATGCCCGCTATCGCCTTTCCAGGGCTCGCCCAGAGCGTCCGGGCATGCCCGCTATCGCCTTTCCAGGGCACGCCCAGAGCGTCCGGGCATGCCCGCTATCGCCTTTCCAGGGCTCGCCCAGAGCGTCCGGGCATGCCCGCTATCGCCTTTCCAGTGCTCGCCCAGAGCGCCCGGGCACGCCCAGCCTCGACTTGCCAGGCCGCAGCCAAACACGCCCGGGCAGGTCCAGACTCGCCTTTCCAAGGCTCGCCCTTGATACCCGGGCATGCCCGGTATAGTTTTTGCCGGGCAAACTTCCCGACATAAATGTGTATATATATTGTTGCCCGAAAAACGGGCTGGTCAGAATACCTGAGCTGTTTTGTTTCAATAAAGCAACTCGGACGAATTCCGTCTTTGGTCGCGTCAATTCTTTCGACTCGCGTTGGAGCGCAGTTCCTTCATTGGTGACCTACCGACATGGATACGGCAGTGATGCTTAAACTGCCTACCTTCTGGGAGACTCACGCGGCTGTTTGGTTCGCCCAGGCGGACTCCCAGTTCGCCCTGCGAGGCATCACCGCGGACGACACCCGCTTCCACCATGTTGTGGCGGCGCTCGGTTCCACCACCGCGGCCCGCGCCTTGAGCCTCCTCCAGCACCCGCCGGCTGCTGACAAATACGACGCGCTGAAGACCCTCCTCCTCGGCGCTTTCGCCCTCTCACCGGCAGCACGCGCACGGCGCCTGCTTGACCTGCCCGAGCTCGGCGACACGCGCCCGTCCGAGCGCATGGACTATATGCTCTCGTTGCTCGGCGAGCACTCTCCGGCATTCCTGTTCCGGGAGCTGTTCCTCCGTCAGCTGCCTAACCCGGTACGCCTCGCCCTGGCTGGCACGTTGATCACGGATTCCCGCGCCCTCGCCAGGGAAGCCGATAAGATCTCCTCGGCGGGCCAGCACATCGGCGCGGTTACCTGGAGCCCGCCGCCGTCCGGGGCGACGCCCACGACGCCCGAGCGCCCTGCGCGGTTGGAGGCCGAACTGCCGGTGCAACTGGCGGCCGCCACGCCGCACCGCCCGCTTCCGACACGACGGCCGGGGCCTCCACCTGACCGGACGTGGTGTTATTACCACGCCAGGTTCGGACACAAGGCTCGGACGTGCCGGCCCCCGTGCACTTTCGGCAGGTCGGGAAACGGCCGGGCCGGCGTTCATTCCCAGCCATGAGCGCCGGCCACTCGGGCAACTTGCTGTTTATTCGGGACAAAGCGTCTGGACGGCGTTTCCTGTGCGACACCGGCGCCCAACTGAGCGTCATACCTGCCTCCGAGCAGGACAGGCTGGACGCAGTTTGCGGCCCCTCTTTGGTCGCTGCTAATGGCTCGGCCATACGCACTTTCGGCCCACGCGTCGTCACCCTCTGCTTCGGCAGCCAGCGCTTTCAATGGACTTTTGTTACCGCCAGCGTCCCCGTGGCTTTGCTGGGCGCCGACTTCCTCTGCGCGCACGGGCTGCTGGTCGACGTCAAACGACGTCGCCTTGTCCACGCCGAGACCTTCAGCTCCCTGGCGTGCACAATGAGCAGCTCCGCGCCGACCGAACTGGCGTGCGCCCTCCCGGCAACGAACGAGTTCGCTCGCCTGCTCGTGGAATTCCCGGCCCTCACGCGGCCGACGTTTTCGGCCGTCGCGGTGCGGCACGGGATCGAGCACCACATACCCACTACGGGCCCGCCGGTCTACGCCAGGGCCCGCCGCCTCGACCCAGCCAAGCTCGCCGTGGCAAAGGCCGAATTCGACACGTTGGAGCACCTCGGCATCGTGCGGCGCTCCGATAGCGCGTGGGCCTCGCCACTGCACATCGTGCCAAAGCCGGGGGGTGGATGGCGCCCGTGTGGCGACTACCGCCGTCTCAATGACGCTACCACCCCCGACAGGTACCCGATCCCGCATATTCAGGACTTTTCCGCCCGTTTGGCGGGACGGGTCATCTTTTCGAAAATTGACCTGATACGGGGCTACCACCAGGTACCTGTCTGGGCGGCCGACGTCCCGAAGACGGCCGTCATCACGCCGTTCGGCCTGTTCGAATTTTTGCGGATGCCGTTTGGCCTCAAGAACGCGGCCCAGGCGTTCCAGCGCTTGATGGACGGCGTGCTGCGCGACCTGCCGTTTCTTTTCGTCTATCTGGACGACATCCTCGTCGCCAGCACGTCCCGCGCCGAGCACCTCCTCCACCTCCGAACACTGTTCGGTCGCCTCAGCGAGCACGGCGTAATTGTCAACCCGGTCAAATGCCACTTCGGCGCGACGACCGTTGACTTTTTGGGCCACCGCATCACCAAGACCGGGGCCGTGCCGCTGCTGACCAAGGTCGAGGCCATCACCACGTTCCCGCGTCCCCGTTCCATCAAGGCCCTCCAAGAGTTCCTCGGCATGGTGAATTTTTATCACCGATTCGTGCCCCGCGCTGCTCAGTTCATGCGGCCCCTTTACGAGGCCCTCCGGGGCAAGCCGGCCAAGCATGACATTGTTTGGTCCGTGGCCATGGACGCGGCCTTCGCCAGTGCCAAACGGGCCCTCGCCGACGCAACGCTGCTGGCTCACCCGGTGCTCAACGCGCCCATCGCCCTCACTACGGACGCCTCCAACTACGCGGTGGGCGCCGTCCATGAGCAATGGGTGGACGGGGTTTGGCAGCCACTCGCTTTTTTCAGCCGGCAACTCCGGCCGAACGAGTTAAACTACAGCACGTTCGACCGCGAGCTGCTCGGGCTATTCCTGGCCGTTCGCCATTTCCGACACCTCCTGGAGGGCCGCCCGTTCACGGCTTTTGTCGACCACAAGCCGTTGGTCTACGCAATGGCTAAGGTCACGGAGCCGTGGTCGGCCCGCCAGCAGCGCCACCTCTCTGCCGTGTCGGAGTTCACCACGGACATCCAGCACGTCGCCGGCAAAGACAACGCCGTGGCCGACTGCCTTTCGCGGGCCAGCGCGAACGCGGTCCACCTCGGCGTGGACTTCACGCTCATGGCGGCCGACCAGACCACCGACGCCTCGGTGCAGGCACTCCGCGTGGCGGACACGGGCCTCCGCCTGGCCGACATCCCCTTCGCGGGCACCGTCCTGCTCTGCGACGTCTCCCAGGGCCAGCCTCGCCCCATCGTGCCCGTTTCCTGGCAGCGCCGCATCTTCGCCTCCATCCACGGCCTTTCTCACCCGGGCCGGAAAGCTTCTCAGAAGCTGGTGTCGGCGCGTTTCGTCTGGCACGGCCTTCGACGAAACATCCGCGACTGGGCCAACGCCTGCACGGCCTGCCAGCGAGCCAAGGTCCACCGCCACACCCAGGCCCCGCTGGCACCTTTCGCCGTGCCTGAACGGTGTTTCGACCACGTCCACGTGGACCTGGTGGGTCCCCTGCCCCCCTCGCGGGGGTTCACCCACCTGCTCACCATGGTGGACAGGACCACCAGGTGGCCGGAAGCCGTGCCCCTCACCTCCACCACCACCGCCGACGTGGCGCAGGCGTTCATCGCCACCTGGGTCGCGCGCTTCGGCGCACCAGCGGACATCTCATCCGACCGCGGCCCACAGTTCACGTCTGAGCTTTGGGGCGCGGTCGCCCGTTCGTTGGGGGTCACGCTGCACCGCACCACGGCCTACCACCCCCAAGCCAATGGGTTGTGCGAGCGGTTTCACCGCTCCATGAAGGCCGCACTCATGGCCGGCCTTCAGGACGACGGTTGGGCCGACCGGCTGCCGTGGGTCCTTTTGGGCCTTCGCACGGCCCCCAAGGAAGACCTCCAGGCGTCCGCCGCCGAGCTCGTCTACGGCCAGCCACTCCGCGTCCCGGGCGAATTCGTGCCTGACGCTACCAGTCCCTGGTCCGCCGCTCGCCAGCGCTCGGACCTCCAGGAGGCCGCCCGACGATTTGCCCCCGTGCCGACGTCCCGCCACGGTGGCCCCCAGTCCTACGTCCCCCCGGCGCTTCGCACAGCGGAGTACGTCTTTGTGCGTCATGACGCGCACCGGGGGCCACTCCGGCCGCCGTACGACGGGCCCTTCCGTGTCCTGCGACGGGGCGACAAGTCTTTCATCGTCGACTTCGGCGGCCGGCCGGACCGGATTTCTGTGGACCGCCTCAAACCGGCGCACATGGACGTCGACCGACCACCACGGTTGGCCCTTCCTCCACGGCGAGGCCACCCCCCGTCCACAGTTCCCCCCGCTCGACCACCCACCACCACGTCAGACCCCTCCCCATGACCCTCCAGGGGTCGCTTCGGCCGGGTCATCCGGACCCCCCTTAAATTGACCCTGCCGGTGCAGGTCGATTCTGGAGGGGCGTGTGTAGCGGTTACCGCTGGATGTACATAATCGCCTTGCACCGGCCAGAACACGGCCAGACGCGCCTCTCCCGGGCATGCCCGGACTCACTGTTCCCGGGCACGCCCGAACCTCCTGGGCACGCCCGGTCTCGTCTTTCCCGGGCATGCCCGCTCTCGCCTTTCCAGGGCTCGCCCAGAGCGTCCGGGCATGCCCGCTATCGCCTTTCCAGGGCTCGCCCAGAGCGTCCGGGCATGCCCGCTATTGCCTTTCCAGGGCACGCCCAGAGCATCCGGGCATGCCCGCTATCGCCTTTCCAGGGCTCGCCCAGAGCGTCCGGGCATGCCCGCTATCGCCTTTCCAGGGCACGCCCAGAGCGTCCGGGCATGCCCGCTATCGCCTTTCCAGGGCTCGCCCAGAGCGTCCGGGCATGCCCGCTATCGCCTTTCCAGTGCTCGCCCAGAGCGCCCGGGCACGCCCAGCCTCGACTTGCCAGGCCGCAGCCAAACACGCCCGGGCAGGTCCAGACTCGCCTTTCCAAGGCTCGCCCTTGATACCCGGGCATGCCCGGTATAGTTTTTGCCGGGCAAACTTCCCGACATAAATGTGTATATATATTGTTGCCCGAAAAACGGGCTGGTCAGAATACCTGAGCTGTTTTGTTTCAATAAAGCAACTCGGACGAATTCCGTCTTTGGTCGCGTCAATTCTTTCGACTCGCGTTGGAGCGCAGTTCCTTCATTGGTGACCTACCGACATGGATACGGCAGTGATGCTTAAACTGCCTACCTTCTGGGAGACTCACGCGGCTGTTTGGTTCGCCCAGGCGGACTCCCAGTTCGCCCTGCGAGGCATCACCGCGGACGACACCCGCTTCCACCATGTTGTGGCGGCGCTCGGTTCCACCACCGCGGCCCGCGCCTCGAGCCTCCTCCAGCACCCGCCGGCTGCTGACAAATACGACGCGCTGAAGACCCTCCTCCTCGGCGCTTTCGCCCTCTCACCGGCAGCACGCGCACGGCGCCTGCTTGACCTGCCCGAGCTCGGCGACACGCGCCCGTCCGAGCGCATGGACTATATGCTCTCGTTGCTCGGCGAGCACTCTCCGGCATTCCTGTTCCGGGAGCTGTTCCTCCGTCAGCTGCCTAACCCGGTACGCCTCGCCCTGGCTGGCACGTTGATCACGGATTCCCGCGCCCTCGCCAGGGAAGCCGATAAGATCTCCTCGGCGGGCCAGCACATCGGCGCGGTTACCTGGAGCCCGCCGCCGTCCGGGGCGACGCCCACGACGCCCGAGCGCCCTGCGCGGTTGGAGGCCGAACTGCCGGTGCAACTGGCGGCCGCCACGCCGCACCGCCCGCTTCCGACACGACGGCCGGGGCCTCCACCTGACCGGGCGTGGTGTTATTACCACGCCAGGTTCGGACACAAGGCTCGGACGTGCCGGCCCCCGTGCACTTTCGGCAGGTCGGGAAACGGCCGGGCCGGCGTTCATTCCCAGCCATGAGCGCCGGCCACTCGGGCAACTTGCTGTTTATTCGGGACAAAGCGTCTGGACGGCGTTTCCTGTGCGACACCGGCGCCCAACTGAGCGTCATACCTGCCTCCGAGCAGGACAGGCTGGACGCAGTTTGCGGCCCCTCTTTGGTCGCTGCTAATGGCTCGGCCATACGCACTTTCGGCCCACGCGTCGTCACCCTCTGCTTCGGCAGCCAGCGCTTTCAATGGACTTTTGTTACCGCCAGCGTCCCCGTGGCTTTGCTGGGCGCCGACTTCCTCTGCGCGCACGGGCTGCTGGTCGACGTCAAACGACGTCGCCTTGTCCACGCCGAGACCTTCAGCTCCCTGGCGTGCACAATGAGCAGCTCCGCGCCGACCGAACTGGCGTGCGCCCTCCCGGCAACGAACGAGTTCGCTCGCCTGCTCGTGGAATTCCCGGCCCTCACGCGGCCGACGTTTTCGGCCGTCGCGGTGCGGCACGGGATCGAGCACCACATACCCACTACGGGCCCGCCGGTCTACGCCAGGGCCCGCCGCCTCGACCCAGCCAAGCTCGCCGTGGCAAAGGCCGAATTCGACACGTTGGAGCACCTCGGCATCGTGCGGCGCTCCGATAGCGCGTGGGCCTCGCCACTGCACATCGTGCCAAAGCCGGGGGGTGGATGGCGCCCGTGTGGCGACTACCGCCGTCTCAATGACGCTACCACCCCCGACAGGTACCCGATCCCGCATATTCAGGACTTTTCCGCCCGTTTGGCGGGACGGGTCATCTTTTCGAAAATTGACCTGATACGGGGCTACCACCAGGTACCTGTCTGGGCGGCCGACGTCCCGAAGACGGCCGTCATCACGCCGTTCGGCCTGTTCGAATTTTTGCGGATGCCGTTTGGCCTCAAGAACGCGGCCCAGGCGTTCCAGCGCTTGATGGACGGCGTGCTGCGCGACCTGCCGTTTCTTTTCGTCTATCTGGACGACATCCTCGTCGCCAGCACGTCCCGCGCCGAGCACCTCCTCCACCTCCGAACACTGTTCGGTCGCCTCAGCGAGCACGGCGTAATTGTCAACCCGGTCAAATGCCACTTCGGCGCGACGACCGTTGACTTTTTGGGCCACCGCATCACCAAGACCGGGGCCGTGCCGCTGCTGACCAAGGTCGAGGCCATCACCACGTTCCCGCGTCCCCGTTCCATCAAGGCCCTCCAAGAGTTCCTCGGCATGGTGAATTTTTATCACCGATTCGTGCCCCGCGCTGCTCAGTTCATGCGGCCCCTTTACGAGGCCCTCCGGGGCAAGCCGGCCAAGCATGACATTGTTTGGTCCGTGGCCATGGACGCGGCCTTCGCCAGTGCCAAACGGGCCCTCGCCGACGCAACGCTGCTGGCTCACCCGGTGCTCAACGCGCCCATCGCCCTCACTACGGACGCCTCCAACTACGCGGTGGGCGCCGTCCATGAGCAATGGGTGGACGGGGTTTGGCAGCCACTCGCTTTTTTCAGCCGGCAACTCCGGCCGAACGAGTTAAACTACAGCACGTTCGACCGCGAGCTGCTCGGGCTATTCCTGGCCGTTCGCCATTTCCGACACCTCCTGGAGGGCCGCCCGTTCACGGCTTTTGTCGACCACAAGCCGTTGGTCTACGCAATGGCTAAGGTCACGGAGCCGTGGTCGGCCCGCCAGCAGCGCCACCTCTCTGCCGTGTCGGAGTTCACCACGGACATCCAGCACGTCGCCGGCAAAGACAACGCCGTGGCCGACTGCCTTTCGCGGGCCAGCGCGAACGCGGTCCACCTCGGCGTGGACTTCACGCTCATGGCGGCCGACCAGACCACCGACGCCTCGGTGCAGGCACTCCGCGTGGCGGACACGGGCCTCCGCCTGGCCGACATCCCCTTCGCGGGCACCGTCCTGCTCTGCGACGTCTCCCAGGGCCAGCCTCGCCCCATCGTGCCCGTTTCCTGGCAGCGCCGCATCTTCGCCTCCATCCACGGCCTTTCTCACCCGGGCCGGAAAGCTTCTCAGAAGCTGGTGTCGGCGCGTTTCGTCTGGCACGGCCTTCGACGAAACATCCGCGACTGGGCCAACGCCTGCACGGCCTGCCAGCGAGCCAAGGTCCACCGCCACACCCAGGCCCCGCTGGCACCTTTCGCCGTGCCTGAACGGCGTTTCGACCACGTCCACGTGGACCTGGTGGGTCCCCTGCCCCCCTCGCGGGGGTTCACCCACCTGCTCACCATGGTGGACAGGACCACCAGGTGGCCGGAAGCCGTGCCCCTCACCTCCACCACCACCGCCGACGTGGCGCAGGCGTTCATCGCCACCTGGGTCGCGCGCTTCGGCGCACCAGCGGACATCTCATCCGACCGCGGCCCACAGTTCACGTCTGAGCTTTGGGGCGCGGTCGCCCGTTCGTTGGGGGTCACGCTGCACCGCACCACGGCCTACCACCCCCAAGCCAATGGGTTGTGCGAGCGGTTTCACCGCTCCATGAAGGCCGCACTCATGGCCGGCCTTCAGGACGACGGTTGGGCCGACCGGCTGCCGTGGGTCCTTTTGGGCCTTCGCACGGCCCCCAAGGAAGACCTCCAGGCGTCCGCCGCCGAGCTCGTCTACGGCCAGCCACTCCGCGTCCCGGGCGAATTCGTGCCTGACGCTACCAGTCCCTGGTCCGCCGCTCGCCAGCGCTCGGACCTCCAGGAGGCCGCCCGACGATTTGCCCCCGTGCCGACGTCCCGCCACGGTGGCCCCCAGTCCTACGTCCCCCCGGCGCTTCGCACAGCGGAGTACGTCTTTGTGCGTCATGACGCGCACCGGGGGCCACTCCGGCCGCCGTACGACGGGCCCTTCCGTGTCCTGCGACGGGGCGACAAGTCTTTCATCGTCGACTTCGGCGGCCGGCCGGACCGGATTTCTGTGGACCGCCTCAAACCGGCGCACATGGACGTCGACCGACCACCACGGTTGGCCCTTCCTCCACGGCGAGGCCGCCCCCCGTCCACAGTTCCCCCCGCTCGACCACCCACCACCACGTCAGACCCCTCCCCATGACCCTCCAGGGGTCGCTTCGGCCGGGTCATCCGGACCCCCCTTAAATTGACCCTGCCGGTGCAGGTCGATTCTGGAGGGGCGTGTGTAGCGGTTACCGCTGGATGTACATAATCGCCTTGCACCGGCCAGAACACGGCCAGACGCGCCTCTCCCGGGCATGCCCGGACTCACTGTTCCCGGGCACGCCCGAACCTCCTGGGCACGCCCAGTCTCGTCTTTCCCGGGCATGCCCGCTCTCGCCTTTCCAGGGCTCGCCCAGAGCGTCCGGGCATGCCCGCTATCGCCTTTCCAGGGCACGCCCAGAGCATCCGGGCATGCCCGCTATCGCCTTTCCAGTGCTCGCCCAGAGCGCCCGGGCACGCCCAGCCTCGACTTGCCAGGCCGCAGCCAAACACGCCCGGGCAGGTCCAGACTCGCCTTTCCAAGGCTCGCCCTTGACACCCGGGCATGCCCGGTATAGCTTTTACCGGGCAAACTTCCCGACATAAATGTGTATATATATTGCTGCCCGATAAACGGGCTTGTCAGAATACCTGAGCTGTTTTGTTTCAATAAAGCAACTCGGACGAATTCCGTCTTTGGTCGCGTCAATTCTTTCGACTCGCGTTGGAGCGCAGTTCCTTCACTAATCCTATGTTTTCTGGGTCAAGGAATCCAATAAAGGCCTCAAAATAGTGCTAAGGATTATAGAAAAGCAACAAACAAAGGTAATTTAAAACCATTGTCTTTATATTTGTGCTATAACTGTATTACATAATACATGATATTGCAAGTCCTTTGGAGTTATAGGTATGGGTTTATAAAGCAAGAAAGCAGCCTTGTGAGTATCAGATTGAACTATAAGTCCTATACACAGGATCTACGAGGTCTATACCGTTCAGGAATATGCTTTTACACATCTTCATCTTCATCACTGTCCTGAGGGTCATTTTCGCAAAGGTGTCTACGCAAATGCCAACATTAATTGTTGGATTCCTCATGCTCTGAATATTCCAAAAATGTATAGTTTTGCTAATCTCCAAAAATTTGAACGGAAAAACATAGTGAACCTGACTACACGTTCAACTGGGGCAAGAAGGTGAAATAAAAGGTTTCTTATGAAATAAAATGTGAAAATACTCATTATTTGGAGGAAACGAATAGAAGGAAATGAGGAAACACCACGTGGCGGCAGGTGGTAAATCGAGGGGCGAAGATTGTAAACTCAACAAATTATTCTTGGAGAAAGAAAATAGTTTTAATACTGAAATGAGATCGTACGAAGTGTAAGGTGTGTGAAGGTTTTATTAAAACGTTTTGTACTTGGTTTGTGAGGAAAACGATGAAAACATTGGAATTTGGAATGCGGGTGAGGGTGAGGGATTCCAGAGAAGGGGAAGGTGCGGTGTTTCGGGCGGAAGGTGCGGTGATTCGGGCGGAAGGTGCGGTGATTCGGGCGGAAGTTGAGCTCGGGTCCTCTCTACAACTACATATCATTCCCCGGTAAAATTATTTTGATGTAATCCATCATGTTCGACAAGAGATAGGCTCGGTCATTTTGATGAACTTTTTGTTTTACCACAGAAACGTGAATGTACATTAACAATTATTTATATATTCGTTAACAGTGTAAACTCGTAAATAGATATGGATGAAGATAAAGAGGTGAACTTGGGGAGGGAGAAGAAATAAATTAGGGAGCAGGGGCGGATCCAGGGGCGAGGGGGGTGCAGGGGGTGCGCACCCTCCCCCCCCCCTTCGATCCAGGATGAGGGTGCAGGCGGTGCGAATCTGCTGAACTGTTGGACCAGGAAAGAACACAAGGAACTGCAGAATCTTCCAAGAACGCACGAAATGTCGTTTCTGACGATCATGAAAAAAAAAATCCCAGACCCCCCCCCCCCTAGCGCTATAGTTTCATGCACCCCCCCCCCCCCCGTCTTGAAATTCCTTGATCCGCCCCTGGGGAGGGATGAGCAGTCTAATTTTTGGGGTAGAGTTATGTGCTGTGTGGCATATTGTGGGAGTTGGGGGCACGAACATCAGTGAGGGTTTTGGGTGGAGGAGGAGTAGATAATCAGTGGGGGTGATATGGTTGCGTGGGGGTGGGGTTAGTGGGGGTGATGGTTGAGGTGGTGGGGGGGGGAGGTTAGTGGGGGTAATGGTTGGGGTGGTGGGGGGGGGGGGGACGTTAGTGGGGGTGATAGTTGGGTTGGTGGGGGGGGAGGTTAGTGAGGGTGATGGTTGGGGTGGGGGGGTGGTTAGTGGGGGTGATGGTTGGGGTGGTGGGGGGGGGGGAGGTTAGTGTGGGTGATGGTTGGGGTGGTGGGGGGGGGGAGGTTAGTGAGGGTGATGGTTGGGGGGAGGGGTGGTTAGTGGGGGTGATGGTTGGGGTGGTGGGGGGGAGGTTAGTGGGGGTAATGGTTGGGGTGGTGGGGGGACGTTAGTGGGGGTGATAGTTGGGTTGGTGGGGGGGGAGGTTAGTGAGGGTGATGGTTGGGGGGGGGGGGTTAGTGGGGGTGATGGTTGGGGTGGTGGGGGGGGAGGTTAGTGTGGGTGGTGGGGGGGGAGGTTAGTGCGGGTGATGGTTGGGGGTACGAACATCAGTGAGGGGGAGGAGTAGATTATCAGTAGGGGTGATGGTTGCGGGTGGGAGGTCATTGGGGATGATAGTCGTGGTTGCGGCGCGGGTGGAGGGGGGGGGGGGGGTTAGTGCGGGTGATGGTTGGGGGTACGAACACCAGTGAGGGTTTTGGTTGGAGGAGTAGTAGATAATCAGTGGGGGTGATGGTTGGGGGTACAAGCATCAGTGAGGGGGAGCAGTCGATAATCAGTAGGGGTGATGGTTGCGGGGGGGAGGTCATTGGGGATGATAGTCGTGGTTGCGACGCGGGTGGAGGGGGGGTGGCGGGGACATCAGTGGGGGTGGTGATGGGTGATCTGTGAGGGTTAGGGTTAGGGTTAGTGTGTGTGGGAGTAGGGGGGAGTTTCTGATGTACATGTTTTGAGCATCAGTTGAACGTGAATGTACATCTATATAATAATATCGTAAGGACTCGACTTTGTTATCCCTTTTACGCTGCACACAGTGACCCGATGCCCACGGCACTAATGGATTTACCATCTACGAACCGCGCTCTTTGTTTATCACGTACAGCCAGACTCGAAAAATCTGAATTAGTCGACTTTGGGGCCCACAAGCATCCGATTAACGGCCGATACGACGCCATCTTACGACGCCATCGTATTGGTGTCAACATGGGTGGTGTGAACCAAATGGTCTTTTTATTCCCTTGAACATTTTAAATGAGGATATATAAGGAAACGTCTTTATCGTAATTTTAATAAAGTTAAATGGAGTGACGTTGCGATACTCGGGGTGCGTTGCATAAATCCTCGTAACTCAGAGAGGTGTAGCAGGTGGCGAGACGTAAGGAAGCTTAAAGATAACGAGCTGAAAACAGACGAACGATATGTCAATCTCTTTCTACACCGAACGGAAATAAAAGTATGAGAGCGGGAAGGCATGGCCTGAGCACTTCGAGCAGAGAGGACTGATTGGACTTAACTTAAAGAGAAAAAATTGGAGCTTAACGGAAGAAGAAGATCCCATGAGCGCTCCCCTATGCCATCCATAATGGTGCACTCTATCCATACACCACATCCTCCCTTCCGTGGATGTTCCACGGGTTTCGGCTAGTTAACAATAATTCTCCAAGAATGCTCTGGATCAGGTAACGGTGACCTCGAGCCATGTTGACGTTCCGCCGTGTGTTCTGTGTGGAGCACTTTAGGGAAGATGTGGAAGGCGTCAGCTGGGCACAAGTTGTCTGTGGAAGTGAAAGATGATGACGACTGGGATACGGATCCTGACTTTGAGGTGAGCAATAGATCTTGTGATACGACCTTCCACGGTAAATGCCAGCAATTCCACACATGTTCACCAGATCAGGGTGTTGCCTCATGTATCCCCTTTTTACTTACCGAGTCTTGTTTCCTTTGCCAGAATGATGTGTCGGAAAATGAGCAGAGGTGGGGGGCAAAGACTGTGGAGGGCTCTGGAAGGATGGAGCACTTTAGGTAATTTTTATTTCCACTTGTGATCAATTTTTATTTTTCTCAAATGTCAGCCGGCAATCATTTGTGATGCAATCCCACGAATCCGTAAACCCGACCCCAGCGTCAAAGAGCTGCGTGCAAAGGTCAATGTGGAGCACTCCATGAATAGGCAGAAGGAGATGGAATCTGGGCCCATGGCGGCCGCTGGTTACGGAGGGAAGTTTGGTCTGCAGGGAGACCGTATGGACGAGGTCCGTTGGGCCGGGTAACAGTTTGAAATTATTTGTTTCATAAACAAAAATAAACATGCAGGTTGTATTAACGTACTCTATCTGATCCCATGTACCATGTTTTAATATCCAAAGCATGTGCCGTACCTGGTGCTTGTGTTGCAGTCTGCTGTGGGGTACGAGTACAAAAGCGACCGAGAAAAGCACTCTTCTCAGAAAGGTAGTCCTGGTGCGAGTTGTCGGTTTGCTCTTTCATGACGGAGTCATCTTTTCCTACCATTGGATGGAAGTGTGTTGGCAATTTGCTGTCTGTGTGCAGACCACTCGAAGGGCTTCGGAGGGAAATATGGAGTCCAGCAAGATCGCCAAGACAAGGTCGCCTTGGGCTGGGAACACAAGGACAAGACCTCTCCACATGAATCGCAGACCGGTACAGCACCCGACCGCTGACACCCCTCCTCTCTTTAGGTTCTGCTATTGTGAGACATTTGTTGTACAAATTGATGAAATCGGTTATAATCGGGGAATCTTTCAGGGGTCATTGAGCCACACGGTCGGTGATCATTCGCAGATTACAAGCGAGGATTTGGAGGGAAGTTTGGGGTGCAGCAGGATCGGCAGGACAAGTGTGCTCTCAGTTGGGAGCACAAAGAAAAACCATCTCCTCACGAGTCCCAAATTGGTGAGTTGTCTCACTAGATCCGTACGCGCATCCTCACCCGCTTTGCTGTACTCCTGCCCCGTTCTCTCACACGTGTTCCTTCCTTCTACAGATTACAGAAAAGGTTTTGGAGGAAAGTTTGGAGTTCAGACCGACAGAGTGGATAAGGTACGTACAAGTATCGTACACATTAACCTCTGCATGTTACAAGTTTATTTTGTGGCAAATATGGGTCCGATTGGACATCACCGTGCAGTCGGTAGACCTGTCTAAGTTGGACACAGTGAAAACTAGAATGGCGCTCAGTAGAGAGCATACCTCCACCTGGTTGGCCATATCACTCAATGGTGAAGAATCACTTTTAAAAAATCATACTAGCTGGACCCGGATCCGGATCTTCACCAAAATTGAATTGATTCTTCCTTGTCACACACACAACCTGTCCATCAAGTTTCGTCCAAATCCATCCATAACTTTTTGATATACCCCGCTTTGTATCGTTTTTGGCCCTATCTCCCAATGGTGAACAATCACTTGTCAAATCACTTATCCCTATCTCCCAATGGTGAATCACGATGATAACTCCATGAAGCTGATGCGTCAAACGGAACACTCCATTGCTGAACCTCCTGCCAACTCTTCTCAGAGAAACTGACTATTTTGGAACGATCTTGGATAAAAGGATGTGTTAAACAAACAGATCTTTTGGACGAAGTTAGCTCTGTCGTTTCATCGCTGGGCACCGTTGACCAATCGTCTAACAACGGTGGAGTCGAGCTTGATTGATACTTTAGTTGAGGAGGATAGTATGACATGGGTGGGGATACCAGGTAGCAGTTAGCAAATAATGTAAGGTATTAAATTATTTTCAATAAATTCCACATTCTTGTGCCACCTTCAGTCAAATGTCAGGCATGGACACCCAGGTTCGTGAAGGACTTGGACAAAAAAACGTACCCGGTCTGATTGTTGCTATGTCCAGTCAATGGCGAAACTGCAAATGGGGAATCCGCGAATGTCACGGACGGAAACACTTCGGTCATTTCCTCATTCTGCTTTAAACTCAATATCTCTACATTTTCATTCCAAACAGCATCATCATTCATCATCATTCCAATCACAAATTAATACTATAATATTAATATATCAAAATATAATGTTAAATCACGATTGTATTGAGATATTATCAAATCAGCAAATCATCAGCATCTGTTCACTTCCAGATTCGGGAGCAAGGTCCGTGTCGATCTCATTTCAAAATCATAATTGTATTGAGGGATTTCTGAAACCTCCTACCTACCCTATGACACCTGCTGGGACCCCAAACCATTCCACAGAAGCTTATTATATTTCCTTTTGGAAAAATATGCAACTGGAATGGTTACTAAATGCTGTCTCCCTGTCATGTGACCAGATCCTCGACTCTGATTGGTGGACGTTTGTGAGGTACATATACATAGATACACCAGACGGACAGAAAAACGCTGTTCCAGATGGCATTGCTCTACGTGCTACGCCATAAAAATGACCTTGCTCCTCTGTGGGCACGTGTGCGTGGGATGAGATTCCGTCCAATTTGCCAAATTCAGAGCCAAAGTACTGCCAAACAGCAGACTTGTGTTCCAATTTGTGTTGTACACTGTTCAAAATATAAAAATTAAATTGAGTTTAAGTAGTTCCTCGATAATAGACCAACATCTGACAGACAGACAAAAGTGAACCAATTGCTTAACCACGCTTCGTGGTACGCACACGGGGTAATTACTTCAAAATATGTTTTTCGACTCGGCTTCAATTGTTCCTCATTCTCTTTAACACTTGAGACTGTGGCCCAGTCTTGTAACTAGTCTATCTTATAGTTCCTTCTTATCCTGGTGGAATTTCAAAATGTAAAAAGCTTAACCTTTGAACCGAAGGCTCTGACTTGGAATGTGCATTTCTCTCCTCGATATCCGTTCAAGGATTGGCTGTTATTGCCCTTCCGTTCCTTTGTCGCCATGCTGTGCAGACACTCTTTTTTTCATTCCCAAGCGTTTCATTGGGATGTTTCCAATGGTGATGTGTGAAATGCTGCGGCTCATGAACCTTCGGTCATCAAAACGATTTCTTTGGTCTTGGCGACGTTTTGATCACATGACTTGTCTGCCAAAAACTCGCTCTTGGGATCATTTCTCGCCCCTATTTTCCCTTCGGCTCGATTTCCATCCTCCTGTGTGGGAAGGAAATTCCCATTCAAAGCATTCACCGTATCTTGGATTCATTCTGACAGCATGCCTTTCTTCCTCAAATGTTATTCACATTGAACTTTCGATTTTGTCAATTTTTTAACCCCAGTGCCTACTTCCTCATTTTTACCTGCGACATGTCGCAGATCGACAATGGCTTCATGTTGCTGCTGTTGTTATTGTTTTTGTTGCTGTTGATCGATTTTTTAAATGTGCACCCATTGGTTGGACAACTGCCGGACCACACCCACATCTGTCGTTTGACTCCACCCACGGTAGTACCAAGCCAAAATTATATGGCCGCCATCTTGTTTCTTGGTCGGCCAAACTCGGGCATATAGGCCTCTGCTGATTATTCACTGTATAGAGTTTTGTTGCGTCAGATTTCCATTGGCTTTGTTTGGTTTGAGTGTTATTGACGATGAGGGATTTTAGCGTGGAAGGAAAAGACGTCGGAGGCGTTCGGAATCCTCGTCAATCCTTTATTCCAACAGCGACCAACCAAACCCGCTCGTCTCAATTCAGGTTGCACCCGGTTCCGGAAAACCATCGACAAACCTGAGCTCAAGCATATTTACATATTTTAATATGAAAGGCAAAATGATGCTGCGACAGGAAACCTAAAAATCTCGTGATATGTCGAATACTAGTCAGGTTTAATCAAGCTCATCAGAACTCTCAGTATGACAGAACGTACGGTACGTCCGAATGCACGGTGAGGTGTCACGTTAATTTTAATAGCACATTCATTTCCCAATCGCGCTGTTCATATTTTAAGAGTGCTTTAAATGCGCACTTTCCAATCGGCCCATTCCTGGATTTTGTTGTGACCACAGTGCAGTCATTCTAGTTTAAACATGCCTGGAATGGAAAATCCACTCATTCGGAGTTTATAAACTGGGAATTGTATGTATAAGAGTTCAGTTTTATAATGCAACAAAAATATATGCTCCATCAACCGAGTGCGTGTTCTCATCACTCAGAGGCTCCAATGTGTGTGTGTGTGCGTGCGTGCGTGTACCAGTCGGCAGCATCGTTTGAGGAAATGAAGGGACCAAGCTCCACGTACCAGCGAACATTGCCAGTAGAAGCCGGTAACGCTTGCCTCCAAACACCTGTATCTTCAATTCTAACGTTATGTTTCAGTTACTCGTTTTGTGTTATTTCCACAATTTGGAAACCTGCTCTCCTATTGATCCTTGTTCTAGTGGGCAGTGGAGCAGCCAACCTGTGTGCACGGTTTGAGGGCTTGGCTCAGTCTGAGGAGCAGGAGCGTCGGCGAAGAGCCGATGAAGAGAAGGCACGAAGAGTTCAGCAAGAGAAGCACGAGAGGGTTAGTTTCGATTGGCGTGTAACCTTCGCTGTCCGCTCTCGTGATGATCCCGAATGTCGAGTTCATTTGACATTGCTCTTGCGGGATTTGTTGAATATATTTTGACTGACCGATGTTTTGCTGGTTTGTTTTGTTATGATAATTTTGCATTTAAATTGACAGTAATGAAACGGTTTGACTCCTAATTTACTAATTGCAACCTCAACAAACCAATTTCTGTCCAGGAAAGAGCTGAAAAGCAGATTGATTGGCCTAAAGAGCCTGAGCCTGAGCAGAAGCCACAGCAGGTAATTGTCCTGTGTGGCTTCTTTACCCTCACCTTAGAGCTTAGATTGTTACCATTGAGGGCTCTACTCCCACAGCAACAGTGAACTGGATGGAGTAAACAAGTAATCGAATATTGGGGGCTCGGTTGGTGGAAATCGCTTGGCATTCCCATTCGGGCCGTGCTCTGCATTGCAGTTTAACTTGTTTCCTTAAAGTTTGTTCCATCCCAAGAATGAAGAAATGTACATGTGATGTAATCCACGACTCCGCTGGTAGTGGCATGCAGATTGTAGTAACAACCAGAGTTCCGCATTAAGGGTGTCTAACGAGAGCCCCACAGGATTAGTCGATCGTTTTTCACCCCCTACCCAAAGGCTGCAACTCATGAGGAGCCGCAGCACGTTCCAGGATCCGGATTCGAAGAGCCGTCCATGGAACCAAAGTCGGCTGTCGAGCCGGATTCCAGTGAAACCGAAGAGGAAGCTCCAGCAACGGACTACAATAATCGTGTAACCAATGACCAGGTCGAGAAGAAAGCAGCTGATGAGCACGTTGGCCAGCATCACGGTACGTAATCGATATATCGTGAGAGGTTCGACGCGTTGAGAAAATTCCTTTTTCCATGTAGTGATCTTTCCTTTCTCCCCCAGTACCCCCCTTCACCTCCTTTCTCTCTCCTATCATCTTCCATTCCTCTGTTCTTTCACTTTAAACCCCCCAACCCATACTTGTGTAATAAATAGATGGGCTCCAATCTTCTTCTTCTTCTTCTCCTCCTCTACCCTTTGAAAGAAGTGAGGTTCAATACAGATACAGATAGTTTTATTGCCATATGTAGCATCCATGAAGATCACAGAATGACATTGGAATTCTTTGAATACGAGTGCTCTCAAATAAAAGTATAATTTCACAAAAAAATAAAAGCAGACATATAAAACTCAAGATTAATGGTTTAAAAGTCAGATCACACGAGTATAAAAGATATTCCTGAAATGGTTGGTGGATGTTTTAATACTGCGGTGCTGACGGCAAGAATGTAGTGGACCAGTGGTTCGAACATGTTAAACACAGAATAACTAGAATCTCTAACAATATTTGAGGCTTTTGCAAAACATCTGGACGTGTAGATAACTTTGAGTGCCCACCAATGATCCTCTGCGCAGCACGAACAACTCTTTCCAACAACTTGAGGTCGTGTGCAGTGATGTTGCCGAACCAAACTAATTTATCCCGTTAAAACACTTTCAATAACACTCTGGTAAAAGTTCACCAAAACATCGCGATGCACACCAAATTATTTCAGCCGTCTCAGGAAGTACAGGCGCTGCTGGGCCTTTTTAGCGATACTTCCAGTATTCAGTCCCAGACATATCAGTTGGAATGTGTATGCCCAGGAATTTGAAGGAACTCGGTCTCAACATCTTGACCGTCAATGCTGATAGGGGCATGTGTAGCACAACACTTCCTAAAATCCACGATAACCTCCTTAGTTTTACTAACATTCAGTAATGCTGATAGGAGCACATGGAACACAAGACTTCCTAAAATCCATGATAACTTCCTTAGTTTTACTAACATTCAGTAATGCTGATAGGAGCATGTGTAACTCAAGACTTCCTAAAATCCACGATAACTTCCTTAGTTTTACTAACATTCACTAATGCTGATAGGAGCACGTGTAGCACAAGACTTCTTAAAATCCACGATAACTTCCTTAGTTTTACTAACATTCAGTAATGCTGATAGGAGCACGTGTAGCACAATAATTCTTAAAATCCACGATAACTTCCTTTGTTTTACTAACATTCACTAATGCTGACAGGGGCACGTGTAGCACGATAATTCTTAGAATCCACGATAACTTCCTTAGTTTTACACACATTCAGTCATGCTGATAGGAGCACGTGTAGCACAAGACTTCTTAAAATCCACGATAACTTCCTTAGTTTTACAAACATTCAGTCATGCTGATAGGAGCACGTGTCGCACAAGACTTCTTAAAATCCACGATAACTTCCTTAGTTTTATTAACATTCAGTAATGCTGACAGGAGCATGTGCAGCACAAGACTTCTTAAAATCCACGATAACTTCCTTAGTTTTACTAACATTCAGTTATGCTGAAAGGTGCATGTGTAACTCAAGACTTCCTAAACTCCACGATAACTTCCTTAGTTTTACTAACATTCAGTAATGCTGATAGGAGCATGTGTAACTCAAGACTTCCTAAAATCCACGATAACTTCCTTAGTTTTACTAACATTCAGCAATGCTGATAGGAGCATGTGTAACTCAAGACTTCCTAAAATCCACGATAACTTCCTTAGTTTTACTAACATTCAGCAATGCTGATAGGAGCATGTGCAACTCAAGACTTCCTAAAATCCACGAAAACTTCCTTAGTTTTACTAACATTCAGCAATGCTGATAGGAGCATGTGCAACTCAAGACTTCCTAAAATCCACGAAAACTTCCTTAGTTTTACTAACATTCAGCAATGCTGATAGGAGCATGTGTAACTCAAGACTTCCTAAAATCCACGATAACTTCCTTAGTTTTACTAACATTCAGCAATGCTGATAGGAGCATGTGTAACTCAAGACTTCCTAAAATCCACGATAACTTCCTTAGTTTTACTAACATTCAGTAATGCTGATAGGAGCACGTGTTGCACAATAATTCTTAAAATCCACGATAACTTCCTTTGTTTTACTAACATTCACTAATGCTGATAGGAGCATGTGTAGCACAAGACTTCTTAAAATCCACGATAACTTCCTTAGTTTTACTAACATTCAGTAATGCTGATAGGGGCACGTGTAACACAAGACTTCTTAAAATCCACGATAACTTCCTTAGTATTACTAACATTCAGTAATGCTGATAGGGGCATGTGCAGCACAAGACTTCCTAAAATCCACCATAACTTCCTTAGTTTTACTAACATTCAGTAATGCTGATAGGGGCATGTGCAGCACAAGACTTCCTAAAATCCACCATAACTTCCTTAGTTTTACTAACATTCAGTAATGCTGATATGGGCATGTGCAGCACAAGACTTCCTAAAATCCACGATAACTTCCTTAGTTTTACTAACATTCAGTAATGCTGATAGGGGCATGTGCAGCACAAGACTTCCTAAAATCCACGATAACTTCCTTAGTTTTACTAACATTCAGTAATGCTGATAGGGGCATGTGCAGCACAAGACTTCCTAAAATCCACCATAACTTCCTTAGTTTTACTAACATTCAGTAATGCTGATAGGGGCATGTGCAGCACAACAACAACAACATGCATTTTAAGGCCATTTTCCCTGCAAGAGCGGGGGTTAGCCTTGCGGTCCCCATGACAATCTTCTCCATTTTGCCCTATTTTCTGCATCTCCCCTTGTTAACAACCCCCTTGCCCGCATTTCTTCTTCGACCATCTTTAGCCAAGTCTTTCTCGGTCTTCCCCGTCCTCTACTTCCTTCTACATTCATTTCCATCACTCTTCTCAACCAGTCACTTTCAGTCTTTCATCCTTCCTCAACACGTGACCAAACGATCTCAACCTGTTCCTCTTCACAGCATCAATCACAGGCTCTATTCCCATCATCTTTCGCAATTCATCATTTGTCTTCCTCTCTCTCAACGATACTCCGCACATCCACCGAACCATTCGCATTTCCACCCTTTCCAGCCTTCGTTTCTGCTCTACGTTCATTACCCATGTCTCGCTCCCATAAATCATAACACTTCTCACACATGCAGCATACACCTTTCCCTTCAGCTTCAACGACACTCCCCTCATCATCAGCACGCCACTCAGTTCCCGAAACTTCTTCCATGCACATCTCACTCTAGCAACCGTTGCCAAGTCTGATCCACCTTCGCCATTCAGCATGTCTCCGAGGTAGCAAAATGTTTTCACACCTTCCAACTTCACGCCGTCTCCAAGATCCAACTCAACATTTCCTCCATCTGCAGCTCCCTCTGTGCACGCCTTACATATGAATGTAGCTGCCACACTGGTTAATGACCCTCTCAGACCACTGCATTTTTGATGACCCCACTCAGCGCACATTGTACATTGAATGGAGTTCACTCCGACACCCTTCCTGCACACAGCACATGGCCACTTCCCAGTTCTTTCCACCTCACCACATGCTTTACCACTTGCCATCACCTTCGTTTTTCCGATATTCACCTTCAGACCTTTTGTCTCCCTCCATACATTCATTCCACTTGTTCATCTTCTCCTTCAGTCCATCCATACTTTCCGCAATCAACTCCAGATCATCTGCATACAACAACTCCCATGGTAAACCCTCCTTTACGTTCTGAGCCAGCACCTCCATCACGGCTACAAATAGTGGTGGACTTAGTACCGACCCCTGATGCACTCCCACCTTCACCTCAAACTCACCATTGTTCCCGTCCTTCGTCCTTACAGCTGTGCGCGCTCTTTTGTACATTGCCATCACTACTCTGATCAACCATTCCTCCACTCCTAACTTCCTCATTGCCCATGTCAATACTTTGCGTGGAACCCTATCGAATGCTTTCTCCAGATCAACAAACCCAAGAAACAACTTCTTCCTCTTCTCCATGTACTTCTCCTGCAACTGCCTCACAATAAAGAGCGCGTTTGTCGTTCCTATTCCTGGCATAAATCCAAACTGCATTTCGTCGATCTTCACCTTCTTTCTTATCCTCCTCTCCAACACCCTTTCCAATACCTTCATTCCATGCTCCAATAACTTTATCGCTCGGTACGAGCCACACTCCAGAGGGTCACCTTTCCCCTTGTATGGAGGGACGAGGGTACTCAGTTCCCAATGCACTGGAATGCGGCCTTCTTTCACCACCAGATTACAGATCTCTGTCATTCTCTTCACACCCCAACTTCCTGCTGCCTTCAACATATCTCCCACAACTCCCGTCGGCCCTCCCGCTTTTCTACTCTTCATTGCTTTTATCGCTTCCTCAACTTCCTTCTCAGTTATCTTCTCTGCCGGTCCTAAAACTGGGTTACTCTCCTGTTGCCATCCCATTTCATTCTCTGTATTCAACAGCCTTTCCATATATCTTTTCCATCTTCCTTTAATTCCATCTGGGTCCACAACGATTTGTCCCACTTCATCCTTCAAGCAACTCACCCCCATCACATCACACCTCTCTTTCGCTATCTGCTTTGCAATCCTGAATACCGCTCTCTGACCCTCTTCCAAATCCAAGCATTCTCCGAACATTTTCCTGCATGCCTCCTGCGCCTTTGCTACCTCTTTCTTTGCAGCCTTCCTGGCTGCCTTATAACTTTCATGCTCTGCTTTTTCTGCTCCGTACCCTTCGCCTTCTGCCACTCCTTGAACTTCTTCCTCTTCTGGTCAATCCTCTTTCCAACTTCATCATCCCACCACCATGTTTCCGAGTGCCTCGGTGGTCCTTTTGTCCATCCACATACCTCACCAACGGCTCCCAACAGACTATCTTTCATTGACATCCAACCACTTCCAAGCTCAACCACATCATCCTCTACCTTACTACTCAGCCTCTCTTTTAATGCCTCCCTTACTGTCACCTCTTTCAACCTCCACACCTTCATTCTCGGTTGGTACTTCACCCGCCTGTACAAGACCAACAAGACTTCACACTAACTAACACTAACTAACTAATAACTAACACTAACAAGACTAGCAAGACTGTGTAGCACAAGACTTCATAAAATCCATGATAACTTCCTTAGTTTTACTAACATTCAGTAATGCTGATAGGAGCATGTGTAACACAAGACTTCATAAAATCCACGATGACTTCCTTAGTTTTACTAACATTCAGTAATGCTGATCGGGGCACGTGTAGCGCAAGACTTCTTAAAATCCACGATAACTTCCTTGGTTTTACTCACATTCAGTAATGCTGATAGGGGCATGTGTAACACAAGACTTCTTAAAATCCATGATGACTTCCTTAGTTTTACTAACATTCAGTAATGCTGATAGGAGCATGTGTAACACAAGACTTCATAAAATCCACGATGACTTCCTTAGTTTTACTAACATTCAGTAATGCTGATCGGGGCACGTGTAGCGCAAGACTTCATAAAATCCACGATGACTTCCTTAGTTTTACTAACATTCAGTAATGCTGATCGGGGCACGTGTAACACAAGACTTCTTAAAATCCACGATAACTTCCTTAGTTTTACTAACATTCAGTAATGCTGATAGGGGCATGTGTAACACAAGACTTCCTAAAATCCACGATAACTTCCTTGGTTTTACTAACATTCAGTAATGCTGATAGGGGCATGTGTAACACAAGACTTCCTAAAATCCACGATAACCTCCTTAGTTTTACTCACATCGAGTAATGCTGATAGGAGCATGTGTAACACAATATTTCCTAAAATCCATGATGACTTCCTTAGTTTTACTAACATTCAGTAATGCTGATAGGAGCATGTGTAACACAAGACTTCCTAAAATCCACAATAACCTCATTAGTTTTACTCACATCGAGTAATGCTGATAGGAGCATGTGTAACACAATATTTCCTAAAATCCATGATGACTTCCTTAGTTTTACTAACATTCGGTTTGAGATTGTTGGCTGAACACCTCTGTCAGGTCCTGAACCTCATCTCTGTACACTGTTTCATCGTCTTTCATGATCAGGCCAATTAAGGTCGTGTCATCCGCAAATTTCACCAGGAAGTTGTTTTATTGACGAGCAAGTCGAGCATCACAATCATAAGTAAAAAGTGAATACAATAGAGGTCTTAAAGCACAGCCTTGAGGAGCTCCCATGTTCAAAACAAGCGATTAGGACGTACGGCTGCCAATCTTCATCACCTGTGGCCTGTCACTTAAGAAGTCTAAAATCCATTTGGAAATAAGACGACAGTCCAATATCTCCAAGTTTCACAAATAATTTAGAGGGAATAATGGTATTGTTGCTGATCTCGAGCCCGTCGACGTACAAAGGGGGGTTAAACCCTTTTCCCCTTCGGGCCTTCGAGTCCACGAGGCCGCTACCCACTTTACACTCCTGGGGCGGATTGCGGAGCAATTCCAACCGCCACCCCCGTAGCGAGCGTGTGGAAGGGTCTCTGGTCAAATACCCAAGTACCTTCTGGACACACACCGCCACAAAGACAGGGGCTGAACCTCGCACGAGTCACGCTCGTCTGATACGCCCGAGCGGTTTGCGTGTCACATGACTCGTGCCGTTAATTATTATGAACCCGATTGAGCGGTTTTATCTCGTACAACGCGAGGCCAATTGGGAAAAGACGTGAATGGCCAAATGGAAGCAAAGAACACAGGTTTATTGTCCCCCGTCGCACAGCGTAGCGAAAGGGGGACTATGGCTTTCCCCTCCGTCCGTGTGTCCGTGCGTGTTTGCGGGCGTGCGTGCGTGCGTAAGCGAAGGACCGCATTCGAATTTGGTGTGTGGGTGCAACCCACGTCAAAATCCAAGATGGCCGCCACCATGTATGTCTGATGCCATGTATGTCATAACCTTGTGAGATGAATATCTTGAAAAATAAGCGAAGTACCAACTTCTAATGTGGTGTGTGGGTGTATCTCGGTATAAGGAAGAACGCTATTGAAAATTGGGTTGCCACGTCAAAATCCAAGATGGCCGCCACCATATATATATATATGTCTGAACCTTGTGAGCGAAATATCTTGAAAAATAAGCGAAGTACCAACTTCTAATCTGGTGTGTGGGTGTATCTAGGCACAAGCAAGAACGCTGTTTAAAATTGGGTCGCCACATCAAAATCCAAGATGGCCGCCGTCATGTATGTCTGAACCTTGTGAGATGAATATCTTGAAAAATAAGCGAAATACCAACTTCTAATTTGGTGTGTGGGTGTATCTCGGCATAAGGAAGAACGCTATTGTAAATTGGGTCGCCACGTCAAAATCCAAGATGGCCGCCACCATATATATGTCTGAAACTTGTGAGCGTAATATCTTGAAAAATAAGCAAAGTACCAACTTCTAATCTGGTGTTTGGGTGTATCTCGGCACAAGGAAGAACGCTATTGAAAATTGGGTCGCCACGTCAAAATCCAAGATGGCCACCGCCATGTATGTCTGAACCTTGTGAGCGGAATATCTTGAAAAATAAGCGAAGTACCAACTTCTAATCTGGTGTGTGGGTGTATCTAGGCATAAGGAAGAACGCTATTGAAAATTGGGTCGCCACGTCAAAATCCAAGATGGCCGCCTCCATGTATGTCTGAACCTTGTGAGCGAAATATCATGTCATAGCATGTTTTCTGTGTCTTCCACTTTGTCAACTCACATCACTTCACCGACGGGGGACCTAGGCGTAACGCTTGTTTATAATTTGTACAGTGATCAGGGCAAAGAGACACAGGGTAGAAACTTAACGTCCTTAACTTAATATACCCAGACAAGGGCCCTCTCACTCACGCAGGGAAAGGAAGGAAGAGAAGAGAACGCGCTCAAGAGCGGTCGTTGGTGCAGTTCGCCCCGGGCAGCTCGTTGGGCGTTCCCTTGAGGATGTTCACGGCACGGACGTCGGTCTCGGTCGTGCACGCACGGGAATCCGCCCAGCGTGTCCCGATGTCAGCGAAGCCAACGCGCACGTGCAGGGAGATCGTTGGAGTCTTGGGCCCCGGGAGAGATCGTCCTGCGAAAGCGCTTATAACAGGCGGCAGAGAACAGGGCAGGGGCAGAACGCAGACAACAGAGAGAGTTCGTGCTTTTGACCACAGAGCGCAGAGAGAGCTGGGAGCTTGGCCCCGGAGAGAGAGTTCGTGCTTCGGAGTCCTGGGGTAGAGAGAGAGTTTGGGGATCCAGGGCAGGGTTTTATAGCCCCCCCCCCCCAGAGTCCCACCAGAACGTTTCAAGCCCCTCCCCTGCCCGCCGTCACTGGCCACTCCCCTTTAGCTCCCATTGGCTGCTTGCTGCTTACCGGCCACTCCCCTTTAGCTCCTCCCTCGGGCCTCCTCGACTTGTTCCAGGCCCTAGCACATGGCATTCCAGCCCAATGAGGCCTACACTTACTTGCCTACATCAACGTATACTAACACAGGAAAGGAGACTATACTTAACATTCAATAAGAAATAACTGAACTAAGCGAGGCTACATGTTGTGGTGCAACTAACTAAGAGGGGGGTTTGCGTTTATTCTCAAAACCGCAACAGTATTAAAAACAGACCTGCAGTCGACAAAAAGCATCATAACATAGGTATTACGCTTATCCAGGTGTCGTAAAACGGTGTGAAGGGCGAGTGAGACAGCGTCATCAACTAGAACGGTTTGACCAATAGGTAAACTGAAACGGGTCAAGAGTTACAGGAATGACAGACTTGATGTGAGACTTTACCAAACGTTGAAACATTTCATTATGGCCGATGTTGGTGCTACTGGCAGGTAATCGTTTCGGCACGAAGCCGGAGACCTTTTCGGTATTGGTATGATGACAGATTTTGTGGAATCGTGGAATGATGCACCGTTTTAGTGACATATTAACAATGTCAGTGGAAACTGCAGATAACTGATCTGCACAGTATCTAAGGGCACCAGATGGAATTCCATCACTTCCAGCGGCTTTACGGGCCTGCACCCGAGAAAACGTGTTACTCTCGTCGGACTGGGAGACGTGCAGAGCGGCAGCCTCAGAATCGATTTGGCGGGTTCGACGAGGTTCAATATTGGCCTTGTTGAAACGAGCGAAGAAGTCGTTTCGAGTGCCTGTCAACTTGGCATCAGAGCTGTCGACCTCCTTGGATTTCCCCTTGTCTAATGTGGCCACCTGGAGCCCCTGCCACAGCCGGGATGAATCCTTCACCTTGAATTGATCATCCATCTTGTGTCTGTACTTGTCATCCGGCCCTCGCCCGTAGTTTGTCACGAACACTCCTGTTGGAAATACTTGGTAAGCACGTTCTTGAGGTTGCAATGGGTGAAATCTCCAGCAACGACGGGAACGGCATCAGAGTAAATCGTAACGGGAAATAATGTCCAAAAGTTCAGGAAGTGCTGTTGTCGCATTGGCACGTGGTTGTATGTGGAGGATAACCGATGGGAATTCACGAGGCAGGTAGTGGGGACGGCACTTAATTACCAAGTACTCCAGGGTCAGGTGAACATAACTGAGAGATAATCTCAACATTTGTACACCAGGAGGTGTTTATAAAAAACATACCCCACCTCCCTTTACCTTATCCGTAACCTCCTTCGATCTGCCCCTCCGATACACTGAGAAACCATCTGGTTGAGTAGCAGCATCCGGGGTGTCGGCATCAAGCGCCACGTCTCGGTTGAGCAAAAAGTGCAGCAGTCACTCGTATCACGTTGGTGTCGAATACGGTATTGGACTCTATTTACAGGTGCTTTCAGGTGGTTATTCCTTTCCTGTCGCTGTTACTCACCTTCATTGCCCACTTCAGTCACCTCATTCACCATTCATTTTGTTCTTTCACTTCCAGCTACTCCCAATATGTTGCTGAACAGAGCTGTATTGATGATTGTTGGTTACCCTTTCTAAACCTAAACCATCCAATCAGCGTTCTGTTCATGTCTTTGCAGCAGGTGCAGAAACACATGGTCTTGGGTTAACAGCCGTGGCTGTTTATGATTACCAAGCTGGTGAGCATGTTTCACACCTCATGAGCTTTACAAACCACTGCACCTCCTCCAAATTGGTGGGTCCCGTCCCCTCTCCACCCCGACCCCCGTCCCCTCTCCACCACGACCCCCATCCCCTCTCCACCCCGACCCCCATCCCCTTCTCTACCATGGCCCCCATCCCCTTCTCCACCACGACCCCCATCCCCTCTCCACCACGGCCCCAATCCCCTCTCCACCCCGACCCCCATCCCCTCTCCACCACGGCCCCCATCCCCTTCTCCACCACGACCCCCATCCCCTCTCCACCCCGACCCCCATCCCCTTCTTTACCATGGCCCCCATCCCCTTCTCCACCACGACCCCCATCCCCTCTCCACCCCGACCCCCATCCCCTCTCCACCATGACCCCCAACCCCCTCTCCACCACGACCCCCAAACCCCTCTCCACCACGACCCCCGTCCCCCTCTCCCCACGACCCCCGTCCCCCTCTCCCCACGACCGCCCTCCCCCTCTCCCCACGACCCCCGTCCCCCTCTCCCCACGACCCCCGTCCCCCTCTCCACCACGACCCCCGTCCCCCTCTCCACCACGACCCCCAACCCCCTCTCCACCACGACCCCCAACCCCCTCTCCACCATGACCCCCATCCCCCTCTCCCCACGACCCCCATCCCCACCACGTCCCCCGTCCCCCTCTCCACCACGACCCCCGTCCCCCTCTCCCCACGACCCCCGTCCCCACCACGACCCCCGTCCCCCTCTCCACCACGACCGCCGTCCCACTCTCCACCACGACCCCCTATCCCCCTCTCCACCCCGACCCCCGTCCCCTCTCCACCACGACCCCCATCCCCTCTCCACCACGACCCCCGTCCCCTCTCCACCATGACCCCTGTCCCCTCTCCACCACGACCCCCATCCCCTCTCCAACACGACCCCCGGCTCCTCTCCAGCACGACCCCCATCCCCCTCTCCACCACGGCCCCCATCCCCTTCTCTCCCACGACCCCATCCCCTTCTCCACCACGACCCCCATCCCCTCTCCAACACGACCCCCGGCTCCTCTCCAGCACGACCCCCATCCCCCTCTCCACGACGGCCCCCATCCCCTTCTCTCCCACGACCCCATCCCCTTCTCCACCACGACCCCCATCCCCTCTCCACCCCGACCCCCATCCCCTCTCCACCATGACCCCCAACTCCCTCTCCACCACGACCCCCAAACCCCTCTCTACCACGACCCCCTCTCCCCACGACCCCCAACCCCCTCTCTACCACGACCCCCAACCCCCTCTCCACCACGACCCCCAACCCCCTCTCTACCACGACCCCCGTCCCCCTCTCCCCACGACCCCCATCCCCACCACGACCCCCGTCCCCCTCTCCACCATGACCCCCAACCCCCTCTCAACCACGACCCCCGTCCCCCTCTCCACCACGACCCCCGTCCCCCTCTCCACCACGACCCCCGTCCCCTCTCCACCACGACCCCCAACCCCCTTCATATCGGTGAGCTGATTTCCTTTTTCTTCCCCCTTTTAAAGCACAACCTCATTTTTCTGCCCCATCCTTGAACTCCTCCAGGTGTTGAGGATGAGATTTCCTTTGACCCCGGCGATGTCATCACAAAAATTGACATGGTGGACGAAGGCTGGTGGAGGGGAGAATGCAACAGCCGGTACGGTCTCTTCCCTGCCAACTACGTTGAGCTCCAGCAGTGACCCTTTTCCCTGGAGGACCACGTGGTGTGTTACCTGGCTTGTTTTGGTAAAACCACTTTATTGTAATTGACGACTACAGTGCAGTTAACGTTAACAAAGTGAACCGGTAACCTTGGCAATGCCCAATCACATTGTGCACAAAAAGGTTCATCAATGAATTATTGTAGTACAAGGTGAAATCGGTTACTCATTCACGCCAATTGGAAGCGTACCTGCAGCACCTGTAGTGCGATTTATTTGAAAAATTCATGTTTTATTTGCGGAACCTGTTGACATGACGACAATATTCGGAACATCATAACGGGCACAGGTTGTCTCCGTGAGCGCAGTTATCACGGCGCTAGATTGCACACCTTTGTTGAACAAGGTAATCCGCCACAACGCTGCCTCGCGATGATTTTATTACTAGTACGGTGAATTAGGTTAGTTAGTATAACTACATTCCACGTGACACTTTACCAACACTACCAAATGCATGTTCACCTTGCACGGCACGTGCAACCTGAACTGCCCGATCCCGTAATTGTTCCGATTCAAGCTTTTCCCACCACTTTGTGGTGTCTCTCCACATGTGAAATCATTTGGGAATCTAAGAGGGGTGTTCTTACATGGAAATCACTACATTCCACTGATTGTGTGTTAAACTTAAAGGTTTGGGGTACGGGCTAGGTGACAGTTTAAGTGGGAGACGGGGGGCTAGGTGACAGTTTAAGTGGGAGACGGGGGGCTAGGTGACAGTTTAAGTGGGAGACGGGGGGCTAGGTGACAGTTTAAGTGGGAGACGGGGGGCTAGGTGACAGTTTAAGTGGGAGACGGGGGGCGAGGTGACAGTTTAAGTGGGAGACGGGGGGCTAGGTGACAGTTTAAGTGGGAGACGGGGGGCGAGGTGACAGTTTAAGTGGGAGACGGGGGGCTAGGTGACAGTTTAAGTGGGAGACGGGGGGCTAGGTGACAGTTTAAGTGGGAGACGGGGGGCGAGGTGACAGTTTAAGTGGGAGACGGGGGGCTAGGTGACAGTTTAAGTGGGAGACGGGGGGCGAGGTGACAGTTTAAGTGGGAGCCGGGGGGCGAGGTGACAGTTTAAGTGGGAGACGGGGGGCGAGGTGACAGTTTAAGTGGGAGACGGGGGGCGAGGTGACAGTTCAAGTGGGGGTGGTGGAGGAGGGGGGGGCGGCTAGGTAACGGTTTAAGTGGGAGACGGGGGGGGGGGGGCTAGGTGACAGTTTAAGTGGGAGACGGGGGGCTAGGTGACAGTTTAAGTGGGAGACGGGGGGGGGGGGCTCGGTGACAGTTTAAGTGGGGGTGGTGGAGGGAGGGCTAGGTAACGGTTTAAGTGGGAGTGGTGGGGGGGGGGGGGGCTAGGTAACTGTTTACGTGGGAGACATGGGGGGGCTAGGTGACAGTTTAAGTAGGGGCAGTGGGGGGGCTAGGTGACGGTTTAAGTGGGGGTGGTCAGGGGGGCTAGGTAACGGTTTAAGTGGGAGACGGGGGGACTAGGTGACAGTTTAAGTGGGGGTGGTGGGGGGCTAGGTGACAGTTTAAGTGGGAGACGGGGGGCTAGGTGACAGTTTAAGTGGGGGTGGTGGAGGAGGGGGGGCTAAGTAACTGTTTAAGTGAGGGTGGTGGGGGGCTCGGTAACGGTTTAAGTGGGGTGGTGGGGGGGGCTCGGTAACGGTTGAAGTGGGGGGTGGTGGGTGGGGCTAGGTAACGGTTTAAGTGGGAGAGGGGGGGTGTAGATGACTATTTGTGTAGTTTACGGGATGGTTTAACTGGGGGAGAGAAGAGTATGGGACAGTTCAAGTAAAAGGTGGGGGCAGGGGGGTCTGACTGGGGAAGAGTTAGGGGATGGTTTATTTAGGTGGGGGTTGGCAACGGTTTAAGTGGGAGTAGAAAAGTGAAGCAATCTTTAAAATGACACATTACAATAAAATGTCCACTAATTGTTGCAGAAATTATATGCCTGGCTTGTAATGTTTATTATTTCTTTATAATTGCTCTGCCTTGAAAAACTGAATGCTCTTGATTGGTTAGTTGCTTGTGAGGGTGCTGAAAACCAAAAAAAAAACACTAATTTTGGAGGCTTTGTGTTTATTTACCATGGATTAAAAATCTGTTTTAATAAAATGGAGAGTGTAATTTGTGCAAATGTAATTTATAGATGGAATACAGATCTGTAGTGTATTCCTGTTCTCCACATCAGATTATAAAATGTAAACCAGGCCGTTAAATAGTATTCCTGAAGCATAAACTAAATGCACGGGATGGGAACTAATCGGCAGTTTACTGGTGACGTCACGAGTCAAGCCCCTTGGTTCCAGAATTTTCCAGCAGAAATGGGAAAACGTGAGTGTGAGGAGTAGAGAGGATTGGTGAGATGGAGGAGGAAAGAGGTGAGTAAGTAAGGTAATGGATGTGCCTCTCCTGTTCGAGGGACCATCACCTCTGATATCCCATCGATGAGCTAAATGGCAAATGTCTGATTCCTGCATTCTTGCTTTGAAAGTATGGCCTTCGACAAGGGAGGAGAACCATGCGGAACATGGAGGAGAACCATGCAGAACATGGAGGAGAACCATGCGGAACATGGAGGAGAACCATGCGGAACATGGAGGAGAACCATGCGGAACATGGAGGAGAACCATGCGGAACATGGAGGAGAACCATGCGGAACATGGAGGAGAACCATGCGGAACATGGAGGAGAACCATGCGGAACATGGAGGAGAACCATGCGGAACATGGAGGAGAACCATGCGGAACATGGAGGAGAACCATGCGGAACATGGAGGAGAACCATGCGGAACATGGAGGAGAACCATGCGGAACATGGAGGAGAACCATGCGGAACATGGAGGAGAATCCAGACACGGACCTATGGGGAGTCGCAGCCTCGACCTGAATCCCACCGATGGGGAGTCGCAGACTGACCTGAATCCCACCTTTGGGGAGTCGCAGCCTCGACCTGAATCCCACCTATGGGGAGTCGCAGCCTCGACCTGAATCCCACCTATGGGGAGTGGCAGCTTCGACCTGAATCCCACCTATGGGGAGTCGCAGCCTCGACCTGAATCCCACATATGGGGAGTCGCAGCCTCGACCTGAATCCCATCTATGGGGAGTCGCAGCCTCGACCTGAATCCCACCTATGGGGAGTCGCAGCCTTGACCTGAATCCCACCTATGGGGAGTCGCAGCCTCGACCTGAATCCCACCTATGGGGAGTCGCAGACTGACCTGAATCCCATCTATGGGGAGTCGCAGCCTTGACCTGAATCCCACCTATGGGGAGTCGCAGCCTTGACCTGAATCCCACCTATGGGGAGTCGCAGCTTCGACCTGAATCCCACCGATGGGGAGTCGCAGACTGACCTGAATCCCACCTTTGGGGAGTCGCAGCCTCGACCTGAATCCCACCTTTGGGGAGTCGCAGCCTCGACCTGAATCCCACCTATGGGGAGTCGCAGCCTCGACCTGAATCCCATCTATGGGGAGTCGCAGCCTCGACCTGAATCCCACCTATGGGGAGTCGCAGCCTTGACCTGAATCCCACCTATGGGGAGTCGCAGCCTCGACCTGAATCCCATCTATGGGGAGTCACAGCCTCGACCTGAATCCCACCTATCACCCTCCTGAATATACCTCCAACGAGAGGGTGGTGGGAGTGGGTGATGGCAGAGGGTGATTGGGGAGGGTGATGGCAGGGTGATGGGTGGGACCGGGCATCGACCTGAATCCCACCTATGGGGAGTCACAGCCTCGACCTGAATCCCACCTATGGGGAGTCGCAGCCTCGACCTGAATCCCACCTATGGGGAGTCGCAGCCTCGACCTGAATCCCACCTATGGGGAGTCGCAGCTCGACCTGAATCCCACCTATGGGGGAGTCGCAGCCTCGACCTAAATCCCACCTATGGGGGAGTCGCAGCCTCGACCTGAATCCCACCTATGGGGAGTCGCAGCCTCGACCTGAATCCCACCTATGGGGAGTCGCAGACTGACCTGAATCCCACCTATGGGGAGTCGCAGCCTCGACCTGAATCCCTTCTCTCGTGAAGTCAAGTCTTCTGGAAAGGCAAATGGAAGTCGGGGTCGGTACCCCTTACCATGTGTTGTCCTTTTGAAGAGGTTGCTCGAGTGTGATCCTTGGGTCATCTTACGCCATGTTGTCCAGTTTGACCCCAAACGTGTCCAGCAAGGACTTCATGTGTTAAAAGTCAGGTGACTGCCGGTTGCCCCAAATGTATTTATTTATTTATTTATTTATTTATATCCTCTAATTGGCTCATGGAGGAGTTACAGGTGAAAGTCGAATGTTTAATTACACTGGTCGACAAAACCGAACTTTTTTTTCCTCGTCAAGGATTCCAAACACATTTGTGGGCCTGTTTTTCTTGCCGATTCCAAATGTGTTTTTGGTTTTCCAAATCCAGCACGTCTTGTTTTGTTGTGAGACCAATCTGGGAGGTTATTTCCTCATAAGGCAATAACCTTTCAAATTTCACGAAGACGTCTACGTGCTAGGGGGAAACCAAAAACGGATTTAGAATCGGCATCCCAAGAGCTATCTTGCGCACCGGTAATTATATCTGATGATCCGGTAGTTCCAGCTGGACGTCCATTGTGCTTAGTGCAACAACAGCCTTCTCCCGGTGTGCTGCCCCTATGACGGGCTGTCTGACGGTCTGCGTTACCAATGACCATTCAGAGATGAATTCCCAGAGCAAAGCCAATGATGTTTCCACACTCCAGAGTTTTTTAACAAAGGGGAATATCTGGCTGGGAGTGATGTCACCACCTCACCTGCACTTGGTGAAGTCCAAACACCTGAAGTGGTTTAAAGGCATGTGGTTCTGTGAGATGGATGGCACTGTGGTCAGGCTGTAAAATTGGCCAAGCAGGTGTGTGAGGGGTGTGTGCAGTCACTGAGAGGTGATTGTATGCTCATTCTAATTGACCACACACTTTTACAGAGAGTGTCGGTGCTGCCAAAGCAGTTTCTTGACATGGCATATACCGGGTGGTTTGCCATTGCTTTCCCGGCAGTAGTTAGGGCAGGTATTTGTAATTTGTTCATGGTGCCGGTGATAGCTCACCTACTCTTCGTGAAGGACACCGTAGGATCTTAAACGTCCACCAACTAATGTCGGATGCCTAATGTCCATCCGAGGGACAGCACATTGATGAATCGCGCAACCATCGTAAAACACCAGGATGGAAGTTTATAGTTGGATCGGGATTCAAACCCTTCACTTCGAGGTGAGTGTGTGTCCTGCATATATACAGTCACGTGAAAAAGTAAGTACACCCCATGTAAAGTTTTGACTTTTTCAACATATTTCATTTCAACATACAACGATTTGATCTTCATTTCAACAATATTGAGAGATAAAGGTGATATAATATAACAAATATCATGAAACATTTACATTGTGTAGTCCATTGTATAATTTAAATAAACATAAATGCAAATTTCGCATGTGGAAAAAGTAAGGACACCCTTGGCTCTAATAGGTGGTATTGCCCCCTTTGGCAGAAACAACCTCAAGTAGGCGTTTCTTATGACTGTCTAACGGTCTCTGACATCGACTGGGAGAAATTTTTGCCCTCTCCTCCATGCAGAATTATTTCAGCTGTGCGATGTTTGAGGGGTTTCTTGCATGCACAGCTCGTTTCAAATCCCCCCACAACATATCGATGGGATTTAGATCCGGGCTTTGACTTGGCCATTCCAGAACCCTCCATTTCTTTCTTTTCAGCCATTCCTTGGTGGATTTACTGGTATGTTTAGGGCCATTGTCATGTTGCAAGGTTCACCTTCGGTTGAGCTTCAACTTTTCCGACAGATGGCCTCACATTATCCTCAAGCACCCTCTGGTGCAATGAAGAATTCATAGTGGATTCTATGATGGTGAGCTGCCCAGGCCCTGATGCAGCATAGCTGCCCCAAACCATAATATTTCCACTGCCATGCTTTACAGTTGGTATCAGGTTCTTGTGGTGAAATGCTGTCTTTGGTTTTCGCCAAACATGTCTTCTGGTACTGTGGCCAAATAGCTCTACCTTTGACTCATCTGTCCAGAGCACATTGTTCCAGATGTGCTGGTCTTTGCCTTGGTGTTCATTGGCAAACTTTAGTCTTGCCCTGATGTTCTTTCTGGACAGCAAAGATTTCCTCCTGGCACAGCTCCCATGTAGATCAAATTTGTGCAGCCTCTTTCTAATGGTAGACTCGTGCACTTTGACATCAACAGTGGCAAGAGCTACCTGTAGGTCCCGTGATGACATTCTGGGGTTCTTAGAGACTTCTTTCAGCATCTTGCGGTCTGCTCTCGGGCTGAACTTGCTGGGGCGGCCTGGCCTGAACAAGTTGGCAGTTGTTTGGAATCTTCTCCACTTGTAGATGATCTTCCGGACAGTCGAATGATTGATTTCAAATTGTTTGGAGATCTTTTTAAATCCCTTCCCAGACTCGTAGGCTTCTATAACCTTCTTTCTGAAGGCCTCAGAGAGCTCTTTTGATCTCGGCATGGTGACGCCGCACACTTCAACAACAAAGAGCAAACCAAACTAAATGAGGCTTAAATAAGACGGGTTCCTCCAAGATCCTCTCTAACGATGTTCTAATCATTTGCACCTGAGCTGGTGCACCTGATTCTAATTTTAGGTATTTGAAGTAGTGATAAATGTAGGGGTGTACTTACTTTTTCCACATGCGAAATTTGCATTTATGTTTATTTAAATTATACAATGGACTACACAATGTAAATGTTTCATGATATTTGTTATATTTTATCACCTTTATCTATCAATATTGTTGAAATGAAGATCAAATAGCTGTATGTTGAAATATGTTGAAAAAGTCAAAACTTTACATGGGGTGTACTTACTTTTTCACGTCACTGTATATATAAATGTCTGAGCTTTTAAATTTTTTTGTATACAGAATCGAGGCTCGTGTAAGAGCTAACACATTGAACCTGAAAACATGCACAGACACATAAAACATACAATGAAGGGAGCGGGAGACAAGAGGAGGAGAGAGGGAAGCTTACAAGCACAACAACAGTAGAGAACAGGGATGCTGGTAGATCTATGGAAGGGGGAGGAAGAAGGGGTACATGGTATAAAGCAAATGGGCACTACTAGGAATTTCAGGAAAGAAGTTGGAGATTGAAAGAGGCAGATTTGGGGTGTTTTAACAGGGGTAGAAAAGATCAAGGTTTTGGATGGGGGAAGATAAGAAATGGTGGTGAACAGCTGTTTTAAAGACCTGGAGGGAGGAGTGGGATTGAAGAGAGTGAGGGAGTTTGTTCCAGAGGTGGGAGAAAAGCGGAATTAAAACCATAAGAGGGTTGCTGGCAGATCTTGTGCGACCTGCAGGAATATTTGGGGGACAGAGCACAGACAGAGCAGGCGGAGCTAGGCCGAGTTGAGTTGGTTGAAAACAGAAAGACCACCAACCTGCCTGTGGTGAGAGAGAGAAAGGCCCTCGGAGTTAGCTTCATCGCGGGAGATTCCAATGATTCTGAAAGCTTTGGTTTCCACATCGTGAAGCCGAGCTCGGTGTGAGGCAGGAGCACCAGCCCAAAGCGGAGAGCATTATTCCATCAAGCTGCGGATGAAAGCCTTGTATGTGGTGAGCAGCTCAGGTGTGCCAAGGAAGGACTTCACACAACGGAGGATGCCCAGTCGGCGACTAGCTTTGGAGACCAGCTTGGAAATGTGATTTTCCCAGGAAAGATCATGGCACATAGTGAGACCCAAAAGCATGAGTGACAGAACTTCTTGGAGAGGATTGTTGAGAAAGTCGATGGGAGGGTTGTCCAGTCGGTCTTTTCGGAGAGACATAGTAAGAGTGTGAGATTTGTCAGGATTGAAGGACATGTTCCACTTGTTTGACCATTTGTGATTTTGTCCAGGTCTGCAGAGAGTGAAGAAGCTCCTGCCTGCCGATCTGAGGGATGAGGAATGGAGCGGCAGAGAGTGGAGTCATCAGCAAAGAGATAGAGAGGATTTTCCAGAGTCGGAGAGATCATTGATACACAAACAACACAACATGCATTTTAAAGGCCATTTTCCCTGCTAGAGCGGGGGTTAGCCTTGCGGTCCCCATGACAATCTCCTCCATTTTGCCCTATTTTCTGCATCTCTCCTTGTTAACCCCCTTGCCCGCATTTCTTCTTCCACCATCTTTAGCCAAGTCTTTCTCGGTCTTCCCCGTCCTCTGCTTCCTTCTACATTCATTTCCATCACTCTTCTCAACCAGTCACTTTCATCCTTCCTCAACACATGACCAAACCATCTCAACCTGTTCCTCTTCACAGCATCAATCACAGGCTCTATTCCCATCATCTTTCGCAATTCATCATTTGTCTTCCTCTCTCTCAACGATACTCCACACATCCGTCGAACCATTCGCATTTCCACCCTTTCCAACCTTTGTTGCTGCTCTACGTTCATTACCCATGTCTCGCTCCCATAAATCATAACACTTCTCACACATGCAGCATACACCTTTCCCTTCAGCTTCAACGACACTCCCCTCATCATCAGCACGCCACTCAGTTCCCGAAACTTCTTCCATGCATATCTCACTCGAGCAACCGTTGATCCACCGTCTGATCCACCTTCTCCATTCAGCATGTCTCCGAGGTAGCAAAATGTTTTCACACCTTCCAGCTTCACGCCGTCTCCAAGATCCAATTCAACATCTCCTCCATCTGCAGCTCCCTCTGTGCACACCTTACACTTGAATGTAGCTGCCACACTGGTTAATGACCCTCTCAGGCCACTTCATTTTTGATGAACCCACTCAGTGCACATTGTACATTGAATGGAGTTTACTCCGACACCCTTCCAACACACAGCACAGGGCCACTTCCCAGTTCTTTCCACCTCACCACATGCTTTACCATTTGCTATCACCTTCGTCTTTCCGATATTCACCTTCAGACCTTTTGTCTCCATACATTCCTTCCACGTGTTCATCTTTTCCTTCAGTCCATCCATACTTTCCGCAATCAACACCAGATCATCTGCATACAACAACTCCCACGGTAAACCCTCCTTTACGTTCTGAGCCAGCACCTCCATCACAGCTACAAATAGTAGTGGACTTAGTACCGACCCCTGATGCACTCCCACCTTCACCTCAAACTCACCATTGTTCCCGTCCTTCGTCCTTACAGCTGTGCGTGCTCTTTTGTACATTGCCATCACTACTCTGATCAACCATTCCTCCACTCCTAACTTCCTCAATGCCCATGTCAATACTTTGCGTGGTACCCTATCGAATGCTTTCTCCAGATCAACAAACCCAAGAAACAACTTCTTCCTCTTCTCCATGTACTTCTCCTGCAACTGCCTCACAATGAAAAGCACGTCTGTCGTTCCTCTTCCTGGCATGAATCCAAACTGCATTTCGTCGATCTTCACTTTCTTCCTTATCCTCCTCTCCAACACCCTTTCCAAGACCTTCATTCCATGCTCCAATAACCTTATCGCTCGGTACGAGCCACACTCCAGAGGGTCACCTTTCCCCTTGTATAGAGGGACGAGGGTACTCAGTTCCCAATCCACTGGAATGCGGCCTTCTTTCACCACCAGATTACAGATCTCTGTCATTCTCTTCACACCCCAACTTCCTGCTGCCTTCAACATATCTCCCACAACTCCCGTTGGCCCTCCCGCTTTTCTACCCTTCATTGCTTTTATCGCTTCCTCAACTTCCTTCTCAGTTATCTTCTCTGCCGGTCCTAAAACTGGGTTACTTTCTATGTTGCCATCCCATTCATTCTCTGTATTCAACAGCATTTCCATATATCTTTTCCATCTTCCTTTAATTCCATCTGGGTCGACAACGATTTGTCCCACTTCATCCTTCAAGCAACTCACCCCCATCACATCACACCTCTCTTTCGCTATCTGCTTTGCAATCCTGAATACCGCTCTCTGACCCTCTTCCGAATCCAAGCGTTCTCCGAACATTTTCCTACATGCCTCCTGCGCCTTTGCTACCTCTTTCTTTGCAGCCTTCCTGGCTGCCTTGTAACTTTCATGCTCTGCTGTTTCTGCTCCCGTACCCTTCGCCTTCTGCCACTCCTTGAACTTCCTCTTCACGTCAATCCTCTTTCCAACTTCATCATCCCACCATCATGTTTCCGAGTGCCTCGGTGGTCCTTTTGTCCATCCACATACCTCACCAACGGCTCCCAACAGACTAGCTTTCATTGACATCCAACCACTTTCAAGCTCAACCACATCATCCTCGACCCTACTCAGCCTCTCTTTTAATGCCTCCCTTACTGTCACCTCTTTCAACCTCCACACCTTCATTCTCGGTTGGTACTTCACCCGCCGAGCTCTCCTCGCACCTTTCACCCTTACGTCGCAGACAACCAAGTGGTGCTGTGAAACAGCCTCCTCCCCCGGGATCACCTTTGTGTCCCGGAGGTATGTGTCCTATCTCGCCTACGCACCATCAGGTAGTCAACGGTTGTCGTCGACCCACCTGACGTGTATGTAACAAGCTTATTATCCTCTTTCTGGAACTGAGTATTACAAATCAACAAATCAGCTCCATCAGCAAACTCCAAAATCCTTTCACCTTCTCCATTTCTCACACCATATCCGTAACCCCCAAGAACTCCGTCAAAACCGTCCATACTCCTTCCCACATGTCCATTTAGGTCTCCTCCTACCACAACAACTTCCTCATCTTTCACGTTTTCCATCAGCTTCTCTATCGCACACCAGAACTTGTCCTGTTCTTCATCGCTTCGACCAACCTGCGGAGCATATCCCGAGATGACGTTCACCAAGAGCTTTCCAATCATCATTTTCACCATCATCAACCTATCACTCACTCTAGTCACACTCACCACACTGTCTACAAACTCCTCAGAAAACAGGACACCAACACCATTCACGCCCTCCAGGCACCCTTGCCACACAAACTTGTATTTCCATCCCTGCCTACCCTTCACCATTCTCACACCACTTCCCTTCCATCTCGTCTCTTGCACACAACATATGTCTACTCTTCTTCGGACCAATACTTCCACCACTTCTCCTGATCTCCCTGTCATTGTCCCTACATTCCATGTCCCAAACCTCAGAAACCGATCTCCACTTCGGGCTGTACCCTGCCCATATGTAGTTGTAATTGTCATGGTTCCCTTTTTGAGGCAATGTTTTTATGGCCGGATGCCCTTCCTGACGCCAACCCTCTTAGTCGTCTTTTACGACACGCAGGGATATGGTGTACCTATTCTTATCCAGGGTACACACCGGGAGAGATCATTGATGAAGACCAGAAATAGCACAGGGCCCAGCACACTGCCTTGGGGAACTCCAGCCAGAACAGGAAGGGGAGGTGAGAGAAATCCATTCAGGGCCACACGTGACTACGACTGGAGAGGAAGTCCGCAAGCCATGCGTGGAGGCTACCATGCATATCATAGGAGGAGAGTTTGGTGAGCAGAGTGGGTTGCCAGCCGTATCGAAGGCACGAGATATGTCAAGGGAGGCAGCTCTGATTTCCTGTTTGGCATTGAGGACCTCCATCGATTGTTGAGACAGCAGAAGCAGCATGTGTTGAGTAGAATGACCTGGTCTGAATCCAAATTGATGATCCGTGATCAAGCCATTGGAGAAGAGGAAGGATTTGATGTCAGAAGCGATGATGGATTCTATGGCCTTGCTGATTATTGGGAGCAGGCTGATTGGTCTGTAGTTGCTAGGATCTGTTTTTGCACATTTTTTGTGTGAAGCGGTAATGTTTGCTGATTTCCAAGCAGATGTCAGATGTCCTTGAGCAAAAGAGAGGGTGAAGAGAACAGAAAGAGGGTGAGATCGAGCGGCAGAGCATGATTTTAGGACCTGTGGGCTGATGCCGTCTGGTCCAGTTGCAGAATGAGAGTTGAGGGTTGACAGAAACCTCTCCACCTTGTCAGGAGAGAAGGACACAGAGTCCAGGAGTAGCTGGGTTCGACTGGGTACGGTGGGGACAGAGAGATGGGTTTGGGACACAAGATTTTAAGGCAAACACAGAATTGAGGCATTCGGCTTTGTCACGTGCGGTGTCAACTGTGTAGCCGTTTGAGGTGAGGGAGGGGATGGAGGGGGAACAAACAACAGAAACAGATTTGACCAGACGCCACGAGGATTTGGAGGACGGAGACAGGTTTGAGAGTTCAGACTTGAGAGTAGATAGATATTGTTTCCTGGCTCTCCTCAGGGTAGACACACACTTGTTCCGAGCTTTGTGAAAGGAACCGAGATTACCTTCAGTTGACTTGCCTTCCAGGAGGTGAAGGCAAGTTGTTTCAGGGCAACTCCCTCACCACAAAATTCCGTGTACCATGGACGGGAGGAAGGGTATGACAACTGAAGACGAGATGGGATGAGTCTGTGCATGAGAGAGCAATTTACTTTGGAAGAATTCCCAGGATGAGTTGATGTCGGAGCCGGTCGACATGGGAGACTAGTCCAGATGTTTGATGGCTGCTTGAAGACCGTGCCAGTCGGCCTGAGTGAAATGCCAGACACATCGTCGCTGAGGAGGATCTCTGAGAATGGCCAGAGCGATGTCCACTTTAACAAGCACATGATCAGAAGAACCGAATGGAGCAGAAGAAGAGCAGCAGAAATTATCATGGAAGTTTGTCATAACCAAGTCTGGAGGAGAAGATACTCCACTGACTGAGATGCGGGTTGGGAAATTGACAGATTGTATCAGTCCCAATGAGTGGCATAAGTCCTTTGCTGAGGTGCCATGGCTGGTGCGAGAGGTACCCACACTCAGCCAGCTGGCATTATGACAATTGAAGTCGCCACATATGAGGAAGAGAGAATTGGGATGAGTGGACAGAAGTTGGTCCATGTTGTCAGACAGGGAGATGTAAATGGAGTCATCACTGTTTGGTGGACGGTACAGAACACGTGTGAACAAAAGGTGGGAGCGGAGAGGAAGCCATAGCCAGAGGTAATCCGAGGGGGTGGGGGTGGAGAGAGGGCAGTGCAAGGAGAGTAGGAAGAGTTTTTGATAAAGAAAGCAACCCCACCAACAGGACGAGGTTCAGGTCTGTCATACCGGAGGAGGGAGTAACCAGGGAGAGATATTAAGGAATCAGTCATCTTGAAGGAGGAAAGTTTCTGTTAAGCAGATCAAGTCTGGATTGTCAGAAGCAACCTGTATGGAGAGATCAGTCAGGTGTGAGCGAAGGCATCGGATGGTTGAGGTCCATACTGTTAAGGAAGAGAGAGGGGGGAGCATCGGATACAGGAGAGGGGAGGGGTAGGGTAAGATGGGGGGGGGGGGGAGAGGAGGAGGAGGTAGGGAGTGCTGTTGATAGTGTCAGAGATTTCAGAAGAGCTAGGAGAATGGGAAGGATGAGGAGGACGAAAGGTTTGATGGTGATGGGATGAGGCACAGTGAGGGGTTATTTGAGGGGGGGGGGGGGCAGAGGAAAGTAGGATGTTGGGGGAGGTGGAGGTATGAGATAGAAGGGAGACGAAGTTGGGAGGAGGCAGCTTTGAGAAGGAGGTGGGAGGAGGGAGAATTTGGGAGGGATGGTTGGGGGGGAGATTTGAAGGGGAGGGGTTGGGGGGGGAGTTTAGGAGGGGAAGGGCAAGGGGGGAGTTTAGGAGGGGAAGGGCAAGGGGGAAGATTTGAAGGGGAGGAGTGAGGGGGGAAGAGTTGAATTGGAGGGGTGACGAGGGAGTTTTGGGGGGGGAGGAGTGAGGGGGGAGTTTAGAGAGTGTTGGATGATGAATGGGAAACGAACATTTATTACAAACTGGGTTTATTGTGATTTTCAAGTCAGAGATCCGTTTGATAACGATAGAGGAAGGGTGGAATGAAGGTGAGTTTGGAGAATGTAGAAAGGAAGAACTGTAAGAGATTGAATTTTTCTTTGAAATGGAATGATGTGATGAGGAAATTGAAGGAAGCCTTTTAAGTCGGAAGAAGAAGAGCGTGTTATAATATACCACTGAATACAACACTGCAGCGGAAAGTTTAAACTTTTTAAAACAAAACCGTGAAAACTATCTGGGAAAATTCCCTGAAGTGAGGGCATGGATTTGAAAAAGAAGGAGAAAGGGTTGAACGAGTATGGTGGAAACTAGAATTGGCAAAGGTGAGTATCGGCCAGAGAGGTAGAAGAAAAAGGAGATAAAGGGGGCGGGTGTGGGACAACACGTGGTCGTGAGCCGGAGAAGGAAATGATTATGAATGTAATTTTTTTTTTTCTTTATTTAAGACTAAACAAATGGTAAGATGTTCGGGGGAGGCCGAGGGTGAAAAGAAAATCAAAGAAAAAAGAAATACAGCGAAAGAACGAACTTAAGTTTACAAAATACCGACGTGACGAGAGAAGCCTCGAGCGACAGGCCCCACACGCGGTGTGAACAAAACGACTAATTACACAGAAGTTTGCAGGAATTGCAAACCAACGAGAAACACACAGGAACACATACACAGTAAAATAACAAGTAGAAATTTGACAAGGACACAATTGGGACGAGAACGGCACTCAGTGGAGAGGATACCTCCGCCAGGTGATCAGTTTACGTTTTGTATCCCAGAGTAGACCAGAAAATCACAATACAAAATCACATTTCATCAAAATCATCCGTCCACAACTTTTTGAGATATCCTGCTTTGTATCGTTTTTGGCCCAATCTCTCAATGGTGAAGAATCACTTTAAAAATTCTAGTAGCCGGATCCGGATCTTCACAAAAATCGAATCTAATTGTCCTTGTCGTGCACACATCATCTCAACCAAATTTCATCCAAATCCGTCCACAACTTTTTGTGATATCCTGCTATGCATCGTTTTTGGCCCCATCTCTCAATGGTGAAGAATCACTTTAAAAATTCTAGTAGCCGGATCCGGATCTTAACAAAAATCGAATCTAATTGTCCTTGTCGTGCACACATCATCTCAACCAAATTTCGTCCAAATCCGTCCACAACTTTTTGTGATATCCTGCTATGTATCGTTTTTGGCCCAATCTCTCAATGGTGAGGAATCACTTTTAAAATTCTAGGAGCCAGATCCGGATCTTCACAAAAGTCGAATCTAATTGTCCTTGTCGTGCACACATCATCTCAACCAAATTTCGTCCAAATCCGTCCACAACTTTTTGAAATATCCTGCTATGTATCGTTTTTGGCCCAATCTCTCAATGGTGAAGAATCACTTTAAAAATTCTAGTAGCCGGATCCGGATCTTCACAAAAATCGAATCTAATTGTCCTTGTCGTGCACACATCATCTCCACCAAATTTCGTCCAAATCCGTCCACAACTTTTTGAAATATCCTGCTATGTATCGTTTTTGGCCCAATCTCTCAATGGTGAAGAATCACTTTAAAAATTCTAGTAGCCGGATCCGGATCTTCACAAAAATCGAATCTAATTGTCCTTGTCGTGCACACATCATCTCCACCAAATTTGGTCCGAATCCGTCCACAACTTTTTGAAATATCCTGCTATGTATCGTTTTTGGCCCAATCTCTCAATGGTGAAGAATCACTTTAAAAATTCTAGTGGCCGGATCCGGATCTTCACAAAAATCGAATCTAATTGTCCTTGTCGTGCACACATCATCTCCACCAAATTTGGTCCGAATCCGTCCACAACTTTTTGAAATATCCTGCTATGTATCGTTTTTGGCCCAATCTCTCAATGGTGAAGAATCACTTTAAAAATTCTAGTAGCCGGATCCGGATCTTCACAAAAATCGAATCTAATTGTCCTTGTCGTGCACACATCATCTCAACCAAATCCGTCCACAACTTTTTGTGATATCCTGCTATGCATCGTTTTTGGCCCCATCTATCAATGGTGAAGAATCACTTAAAAAATTCTAGTAGCCGGATCCGGATCTTCACAAAAATCGAATCTAATTGTCCTTGTCGTGTACACATCATCTCCGCCAAATTTCGTCCGAATCCGTCCACAACTTTTTGTGATATCCTGCTATGTATCGTTTTTGGCCCAATCTCTCAATGGTGAGGAATCACTTTAAAAATTCTAGTGGCCGGATCCGGATCTTCACAAAAATCGAATCTAATTGTCCTTGTCATGTACACATCATCTCCACCAAATTTCACCCGAATCCGTCCACAACTTTTTGAAATATCCTGCTATGTATCGTTTTTGGCCCAATCTCTCAATGGTGAAGAATCACTTTAAAAATTCTAGTAGCCGGATCCGGATCTTCACAAAAATCGAATCTAATTGTCCTTGTCGTGCACACATCATCTCCACCAAATTTCACCCGAATCCGTCCACAACTTTTTGAAATATCCTGCTATGTATCGTTTTTGGCCCAATCTCTCAATGGTGAAGAATCACTTTAAAAATTCTAGTAGCCGGATCCGGATCTTCACAAAAATCGAATCTAATTGTCCTTGTCGTGCACACATCATCTCAACCAAATTTCGTCCAAATCCGTCCACAACTTTTTGTGATATCCTGCTATGCATCGTTTTTGGCCCCATCTCTCAATGGTGAAGAATCACTTTAAAAATTCTAGTGGCCGGATCCGGATCTTCACAAAAATCGAATCTAATTGTCCTTGTCGTGCACACATCATCTCCGCCAAATTTCGTCCGAATCCGTCCACAACTTTTTGTGATATCCTGCTATGTATCGTTTTTGGCCCAATCTCCCAATGGTGAAGAATCGCTTTAAAAATTCTAGTAGCCGGATCCGGATCTTCACAAAAATAGAATCTAATTGTCCTTGTCGTGCACACATCATCTCCGCCAAATTTCGTCCGAATCCGTCCACAACATTTTGTGATATCCTGTTCACGGACAAACGGACAGACAGGGGTGAAAACATAACCTCCATCCACCTTTTCGGGCGGAGGTAAAAATACTTAACTTTGATGACGTGCAGAGCTCTGAAGGAGGCTTCCTCGCCCGTGGAACCGGAAGCGGAAGCTGATTTAAATGTCTGAGTTTGCTTCATCAATTAATTTCTATTTGTACCGTACAGTTATCTGAGTGTCGATGACAATGTACCTGGCGTTTTGACACTTGTACCATACAGTTACCTGAGTGTCCATGGCAATGTACCTGGCGTGCAATGTTTTGACTTCCTCCCGAGCGGGTAACTCCCAAAATATATTATTACCACGTGGGATAACCAAACAATAAGTTACCAATCAACCTTAGTCCAGGTCTACAAGTCAATGTGAAATGATCTTGGGAATGACTTCACGGGGACGAAGCAAGTTGTACTTCCACCCTTCCACTCCACATCGTTCTGTTACCTGTCAGGTTGGAAGTACGGTTTACCTGTGATAGGTTCTCTCTGATAATGATCAAAGTATTTTCAAGACGCTGACCACAAACTAAGGTTGGGTTTCTCCGAAACAAATGGTGCAAGAATGTACGACTTACCTCGATTTGATCGTATTCCAGGTGAACGATCAGTTTTCATGTATTCCACGTCAGCTAATGGTGATGTGGTGCAAGGTCACCTGGACCCTGGTTGCCATTGTCAGACAGCTCGGGGCGGATCCAGTAGTGGCACGTCGTCTCCTCGAGGCCTTGTTATCCCTCCGTCCTCATTGCCGTGAATCGTTCGTTAACATTTTCACCTTTTGTATGTGACACACACCGGGTACCTTAAATAGGTCTGAGTGAACATGTGCTGGCCTGCCGGTGTGTACCCCAGTGTGTACCCCGGTTTAGAATAGGTACACCGTATCCCTGCGTGTCATAAGAGGCGACTAAAAGGGTTGGCGTCAGGAAGGGCATCCGGCCATAAAAACATTGCCTGAAAAAGAGAACCATGACAATTACAACTACATATGGGCAGGGTACAGCCCGAAGTACCCCGTGGGGGACCTCACGCCCTCTCGTCAAAAGTCAAGGTGGGGAACCCGATCGAAGCAAGGGTGGAAATCACTCCATTTATGACGACGAAACGTCTGATGCCCGACGTGGAGATCGGTTTCTGAGGTTTGGGACGTGGAATGTAGGGACAATGACAGGGAGATCAGGATAAGTGGTGGAAGTATTGGTCAGAAGAAGAGTGGACATATGTTGTGTGCAAGAGACGAGATGGAAGGGAAGTGGTGTGAGAATGGTGAAGGGTAGGCAGGGACAGAAATACAAGTTTGTGTGGCAAGGGTGCCCGGAGGGCGTGACTGGTGTTGGTGTCCTGTTTTCTGAGGAGATTGTAGACAGTGTGGTGAGTGTGACTTGAGTGAGTGAAAGGTTGATGATGGTGAAAATGATGATTGGAAAGCTCTTGGTGAACGTCATCTTGGGATATGCTCCGCAGGTTGGTCGGAGCGATGAAGAGAAGGACAAGTTCTGGTGTGCTATAGAGAAGCTGATGGAAAACGTGAAAGATGAGGACGTTGTTGTGGTAGGAGGAGACCTAAATGGACATGTGGGAAGGAGTATGGATGGTTTTGACGGAGTTCATGGGGGTTACGGATATGGTGTGAGAAATGGAGAAGGTGAAAGGATTTTGGAGTTTGCTGATGGAGCTGATTTGTTGATTTGTAATAATCAGTTCCAGAAAGAGGATAATAAGCTTGTTACATACACGTCAGGTGGGTCGACGACAACCGTTGACTACCTGCTGGTGCGTAGGCGAGATATGGGGCACCTCCGGGACACAAAGGTGATCCCGGGGGAGGAGGCTGTTTCACAGCACCACTTTGTCTGCGACATGAGGGTGAAAGGTGCGAGGAGAGCTCGGCAGGTGAAGTACCAACCGAGAATGAAGGTGTGGAGGTGAAAGAGGTGACAGTGAGGGAGGCATTAAAAGAGAGGCTGAGTAGGGTAGAGGATGATGTGGTTGAGCTTGAAAGTGGTTGGATGTCAATGAAAGATAGTCTGTTGGGAGCCGTTTGTGAGGTATGTGGATGGACAAAAGGCACTCGGAAACATGGTGGTGGGATGATGAAGTTGGAAAGAGGATTGACGAGAAGAGGAAGAAGTTCAAGGAGTGGCAGAAGGCGAAGGGTATGGGGGCAGAAAAGGCAGAGCATGAAAGTAAGAAGGCTGCAAAGAAAGAGGTAGCAAAGGCGCAGGAGGCATGTAGGAAAATGTTCGGAGAACGATCGGATTTGGAAGAGGGTCAGAGAGCGGTATTCAGGATTGCAAAGCAGATAGCGAAAGAGAGGTGTGATGTGATGGGGTGAGTTGCTTGAAGGATGAAGTGGGACAAATCGTTGTGGACCCAGATGGAATTAAAGGAAGATGGAAGAGATATATGGAAATCCTGTTGAATGCAGAGAATGAATGGGATGGCAACATAGAGAGTAACCCAGTTTTAGGACCGTTAAAGAAGATAACCGAGAAGGAAGTTGAGGAAGCGATAAAAGCAATGAAGAATAGAAAAGTGGGAGGACCGACGGGAGTTGTGGGAGATATGTTGAAGGCAGCAGGAAGTTGGGGTGTGAAGAGAATGACAGAGATCTGTAATCTGGTGGTGAAAGAAGGCCGCATTCCAGTGGGTTGGGAACTGAGTACCCTCGTCCCTCTATACAAGGGGAAAGGTGACCCTCTGGACTGCGGCTCGTATCGAGCGATAAAGTTATTGGAGCATGGAATGAAGGTATTGGAAAGGGTGTTGGAGAGGAGGATAAGGAAGAAAGTGAAGATTGACGAAATGCAGTTTGGATTTATGCCAGGCAGTGGAACGACAGACGCGCTTTTTATTGTGAGGCAGTTGCAGGAGAAGTACATGGAGAAGAGGAAGAAGTTGTTTCTTGGGTTTGTTGATCTGGAGAAAGCATTTGATAGGGTTCTACGTGAAGTAATGACATGGGCATTGAGGAAGTTAGGAGTGGAGGAATGGTTGATCAGAGTAGTGATGGCAATGTAAAAAAGAGCGTGCACAGCTGTAAGGATGAAGGATGGGAACAGTGGTGAGTTTGAGGTGAAGGTGGGAGTGCATCAGGGGTCGGTACTAAGTACACGACTATTTGTAGCTGTGATGGAGGTGTGGCTCAGAACGTAAAGGACGGTTTACCGTGGGAGTTGTTGTATGCAGATGATCTGGTGTTGATTGCGGAAAGTATGGATGGACTGAAGGAAAAGTTGAACAAGTGGAAGGAATGTATGGAGACAAAAGGTCTGAAGGTGAATATCGGAAAAACTAAGGTGATGGCAAGTGGTAAAGCATGTGGTGAGGTGGAAAGTACTGGGAAGTGGCCGTGTGCTGTGTGCAGGAAGGGTGTCGGAGTGAACTCCATTCAATGTACAATGTGCGCTGAGTGGGTTCATCAAAAACTGTAGTGGTCTGAGAGGGTCATTAACCAGTGTGGCAGCTACATTCAAGTGTAAGGTGTGCATTGAGGGAGCTGCAGATGGAGGAAATGTTGAGTTGGATCTTGGAGACGGCATGAAGCTGGAAGGTGTGAAAACATTTTGTTACCTACATGCTGACATGCTGAATGGAGAAGGTGGATCAGACTCGGCAACGGTTGCTGGAGTGAGATGTGCAGGGAAGAAGTTTCAGGAATTGAGTGGCATGCTGACGAGGAGGGGAGTGTCGTTGAAGCTGAAGGGAAAGGTGTATGCTGCATGTGTGAGAAGTGTTATGATTTATGGGAGCGAGACATGGGTAATGAACGTAGAGCAGCAACGAAGTCTGGAAAGAGTGGAAATGCGAATGGTTCGGTGGATGTACGGAGTATCATTGAGAGAGAGGAAGACAAATGATGAATTGCCAAAGATGATGGGAATAGAGCCTGTGATTGATGCTGTGAAGAGGAACAATTTGAGATGGTTTGGTCATGTGTTGAGGAAGGATGAAAGTGACTGGTTGAGAAGAGTGATGGAAATGAATGTAGAAGGAAGTAGAGGACAGAAAACCGAGAAAGACTTGGCTAAAGATGGTGGAAGAAGAAATGCGGGCAAGGGGGTTAACAAGGGGAGATGAAGAAAATAGGGCAAAATGGAGAAGATTGTCATGGGGATCACAAGGCTAACCCCCGCTCTTGCAGGGAAAATGGCCTTAAAATGCCTGTTGTTGTTTGTTGTTGAACATGCGCTGGCCCAGGATGGGAAGGTGTGCACAAGAAGGACCATGATGCCAAATGAGATGGATCACTCATTGAGGAATGCTATGTTGAATACCTCACTGCAGGTTGTAGATCATTGAGGATTGCCATGTTGAATACCTCACTGCAGGTTGAAGAGCATTGAGGAATGCCATGTTGGAGTACCTCACTGCAGGTTGTAGATCATTGAGAAATGCTATGTTGAATACCTCACTGCAGGTTGAAGAGCATTGAGGAATGCCATGTTGGAGTACCTCACTGCAGGTTGTATATCATTGAGGAATGCCATGTTGGAGTACCTCACTGCAGGTTGTAGATCATTGAGGAATGCTTTGTTGAATACCTCACTGCAGGTTGTAGATCATTGAGGAATGCTTTGTTGAATACCTCACTGCAGGTTGTAGATCATTGAGGAATGCTACGTTGAGTACCTCACTGCAGGTGGTAGATCATTGAGGAATGCTCTGTTGGAGTACCTCACTGCAGGTTGTAGATCATTGAGGAATGCTCTGTTGGAGTACCTCACTGCATGTTGTAGATGATTGAGGAATGCTATGTTGGAGTACCTCACTGCAGGTGGTAGATCATTGAGGAATGCTCTGTTGGAGTACCTCACTGCAGGTTGTAGATCATTGAGGAATGCTCTGTTGGAGTACCTCACTGCAGGTTGTAGATCATTGAGGAATGCTCTGTTGGAGTACATCACTGCAGGTTGTAGATCATTGAGGAATGCTATGTTGGAGTACCTCACTGTAGGTTGTAGATCATTGAGGAATGCTATGTTGGAGTACCTCACTGCAGGTTGTAGATCATTGAGGAATGCTATGTTGAGTACCTCACTGCAGGTTGTAGATCATTGAGGAATGCTATGTTGAGTACCTCACTGCAGGTTGTCGATCATTGAGGAATGCTATGTTGGAGTACCTCACTGCAGGTTGTAGATCATTGAGGAATGCTATGTTGGAGTACCTCACTGCAGGTTGTAGATCATTGAGGAATGCTATGTTGGAGTACCTCACTGCAGGTTGTAGATCATTGAGGAATGCTATGTTGAGTACCTCAATGCAGGTTGTAGATCATTGAGGAATGCCATGTTGGAGTACGTCACTGCAGGTTGTAGATCATTGAGGAATGCTATGTTGGAGTACCTCACTGCAGGTTGTAGATCATTGAGGAATGCTATGTTGAGTACCTCACTGCAGGTTGTCGATCATTGAGGAATGCTATGTTGAGTACCTCAATGCAGGTTGTAGATCATTGAGGAATGCCATGTTGGAGTACCTCACTGCAGGTTGTAGATCATTGAGGAATGCTATGTTGGAGTACCTCACTGCAGGTTGTAGATCATTGAGGAATGCTATGTTGAGTACCTCACTGCAGGTTGTCGATCATTGAGGAATGCTATGTTGAGTACCTCAATGCAGGTTGTAGATCATTGAGGAATGCCATGTTGGAGTACCTCACTGCAGGTTGTAGATCATTGAGGAATGCTATGTTGAGTACCTCACTGCAGGTTGTAGATCATTGAGGAATGCTATGTTGGAGTACCTCACTGCAGGTTGTAGATCATTGAGGAATGCTATGTTGGAGTACCTCACTGCAGGTTGTAGATCATTGAGGAATGCTATGTTGGAGTACCTCACTGCAGGTTGTCGATCATTGAGGAATGCTATGTTGGAGTACCTCACTGCAGGTTGTAGATCATTGAGGAATGCTATGTTGGAGTACCTCACTGCAGGTTGTAGATCATTGAGGAATGCTATGTTGAGTACCTCAATGCAGGTTGTAGATCATTGAGGAATGCCATGTTGGAGTACCTCACTGCAGGTTGTAGATCGTTGAGGAATGTTATGTTGGAGTACGTCACTGCAGGTTGTAGATCATTGAGGAATGCTGTGTTGGAGTACCTCACTGCAGGTTGAAGGTAAACCCAGTGGAGCTTTTTCATTGGCTACCAGGATTTTAATCAATATTGTCTTCATGGAGATGAGTCTTACAAATGGCACGAGTGTAGATTTCGAACAAACAACAAAGCGTTGTGCTGCTCCATGGCTTCCCCTGCCCCATCCAAAGGAATGTCGGTGTAACTTGTTTGCACGTGAAAGTTTCATGATAACACGAGTTTGATAACCTTGTATTGCAAGTGTCATCACTTCCATCTCTGATACCAAATTAGCCTTTTTAGGGAGTCAACAGGGGTACGTTAGGTGATGTAATCTGGGGCATGTTAAGCTGTTAAGAGATGTAATCCATTCTATATTATGGGACATCCAGGTTGTGTTATCGGATGTCATACAGTGTACAGTGCGGGAGATCCAGGTTGTGTTATCGGATATCATATACAGTGTACAGTACGAGAGATCCAGGTTGTGTTCTCGGATATCATACTGTGTACAGTACGAGATCCAGGTTGTGTTATCGGATATCATACAGTGTACATTATAAGAGATCCAGGTTATGTTATGGGATGTCATACAGGGTACAGTACGAGAGATCCAGGTTATGTTATGGGATATCATACTGTGTACAGTACGAGAGATCCAGGTTATGTTATCGGATGTCATACAGTGTACATTATAAGAGATCCAGGTTGTGTTATGGGATGTCATACTGGGTACAGTACGAGAGATCCAGGTTGTGTTATCGGATATCATACTGTGTACAGTACGAGAGATCCAGGTTGTGTTATGGGATGTCATACAGGGTACAGTACGAGAGATCCAGGTTGTGTTATCGGATATCATACTGTGTACAGTACGAGACATCCAGGTTGTGTTATCGGATATCATACAGTGTACATTATAAGAGATCCAGGTTATGTTATAGGATGTCATACAGGGTACAGTCCGAGAGATCCAGGTTGTGTTATCGGATGTCATACAGTGTACAGTGCGAGAGATCCAGGTTGTGTTATCGGATATCATATACAGTGTACAGTACGAGAGATCCAGGTTGTGTTCTCGGATATCATACTGTGTACAGTACGAGATCCAGGTTGTGTTATCGGATATCATACAGTGTACATTATAAGAGATCCAGGTTATGTCATAGGATGTCATACAGGGTACAGTACGAGAGATCCAGGTTGTGTTATCGGATGTCATACAGGGTACAGTACGAGAGATCCAGGTTGTGTTCTCGGATATCATACTGTGTACAGTACGAGATCCAGGTTGTGTTATCGGATATCATACAGTGTACATTACAAGAGATCCAGGTTATGTTACCGGACATCATACAGGGTACAGTACGAGATCCAGGTTATGTTATCGGATATCATACAGTGTACATTACAAGAGATCCAGGTTGTGTTATCGGATATCATACAGGGTACAGTATGAGAGATCCAGGTTATGTTATCGGACATCATACAGGGTACAGTATGAGAGATCCAGGTTATGTTATCGGACATCATACAGGGTACAGTATGAGAGATCCAGGTTATGTTATCGGACATCATACAGGGTACAGTATGAGAGATCCAGGTTATGTTATCGGATGTCATACAGGGTACAGTACAGGAGATCCTGGTTATGTTATCGGACATCATACAGGGTACAGTATGAGAGATCCAGGTTATGTTATCGGAGATCATACAGGGTACAGTATGAGAGATCCAGGTTATGTTATCGGATGTCATACAGGGTACAGTACAGGAGATCCTGGTTATGTTATCGGACATCATACAGGGTACAGTATGAGAGATCCAGGTTATGTTATCGGACATCATACAGGGTACAGTACGAGATCCAGGTTATGTGATCGGATATCATACAGTGTACAGTATGAGAGATCCAGGTTATATTATGTTATCGGATATCATACAGTGTACATTACAAGAGATCCAGGTTATGTTACCGGACATCATACAGGGTACAGTATGAGAGATCCAGGTTATATTATGTTATCGGATATCATACAGTGTACATTACAAGAGACCCAGGTTATGTTATCGGATGTCATACAGTGTACATTACAAGAGACCCAGGTTATGTTATCGGATGTCATACAGTGTACATTACAAGAGATCCAGGTTATGTTATCGGATGTCATACAGTGTACATTACAAGAGATCCAGGTTGTGTTATCGGACATCATACAGGGTACAGTACGAGATCCAGGTTATGTTATCGGATATCATACAGTGTACATTACAAGAGATCCAGGTTGTGTTATCGGATATCATACAGGGTACAGTACAGGAGATCCTGGTTATGTTATCGGACATCATACAGGGTACAGTATGAGAGATCCAGGTTATGTTATCGGACATCATACAGGGTACAGTATGAGAGATCCAGGTTATGTTATCGGATGTCATACAGGGTACAGTACAGGAGATCCTGGTTATGTTATCGGACATCATACAGGGTACAGTATGAGAGATCCAGGTTATGTTATCGGATGTCATACAGGGTACAGTACAGGAGATCCTGGTTATGTTATCGGACATCATACAGGGTACAGTATGAGAGATCCAGGTTATGTTATCGGATGTCATACAGGGTACAGTACAGGAGATCCTGGTTATGTTATCGGACATCATACAGGGTACAGTATGAGAGATCCAGGTTATGTTATCGGACATCATACAGGGTACAGTATGAGAGATCCAGGTTATGTTATCGGATGTCATACAGGGTACAGTACAGGAGATCCTGGTTATGTTATCGGACATCATACAGGGTACAGTATGAGAGATCCAGGTTGTGTTATCGGACATCATATAGGTTATATATGTTATCGTACAGTATAGGAGATCCTGGTTATGTTATCGGATATCATACAGGGTACAGTATGAGAGATCCAGGTTGTGTTATCGGATATCATACAGTGTACAGTATAGGAGATCCTGGTTATGTTATCGGATATCATACAGGGTACAGTATGAGAGATCCAGGTTGTGTTATCGGATATCATACAGTGTACAGTATAGGAGATCCTGGTTATGTTATCGGATATCATACAGGGTACAGTATGAGAGATCCAGGTTGTGTTATCGGATATCATACAGTGTACAGTATAGGAGATCCTGGTTATGTTATCGGATATCATACAGGGTACAGTATGAGAGATCCAGGTTGTGTTATCGGATGTCATACAGTGTACATTATAAGAGATCCAGGTTATGTTATCGGATGTCATACAGTGTACATTATAAGAGATCCAGGTTATGTTATCGGATGTCATACAGTGTACATTATAAGAGATCCAGGTTATGTTATAGGATGTCATACAGTGTACATTATAAGAGATCCAGGTTATGTTTTAGCCTCTTGGAGTATTGGATGTCATACAGTGTATATTATAAGAGATCCAGGATATGTTTTAGCCTATTGGAGTATAGGATGTCATTCAGTCTACATTATAAGAGATCCAGGTTATGTTATCGGATGTCATACAGTGTACATTATAAGAGATCCAGGTTATGTTATCGGATGTCATACAGTGTACATTATATGAGATCCAGGTTATGTTATCGGATGTCATACAGTGTACATTATAAGAGATCCAGGTTATGTTTTAGCCTATTGGAGTATCGCATGTCATACAGTGTATATTATAAGAGATCCAGGTTATGTTATCGGATATCATACAGTGTACATTATAAGAGATGCAGGTTATGTTATCGGATGTCATACAGTGTACATTATAAGAGATCCAGGTTATGTTATCGGATGTCATACAGTGTACATTATATGAGATCCAGGTTATGTTATCGGATGTCATACAGTGTACATTATAAGAGATCCAGGTTATGTTTTAGCCTATTGGAGTATCGCATGTCATACAGTGTATATTATAAGAGATCCAGGATATGTTTTAGCCTATTGGAGTATAGGATGTCATTCAGTCTACATTATAAGAGATCCAGGTTATGTTTTAGCCTATTGGAGTATCGCATGTCATACAGTGTATATTATAAGAGATCCAGGTTATGTTATCGGATATCATACAGTGTACATTATAAGAGATCCAGGTTATGTTATTGGATGTCATACAGTGTACATTAGAAGAGATTCAGGTTATTTTATCGGATATCATACAGTGTACATTACAAGAGATCCAGGTTATGTTATCGGATATCATACAGTGTACATTATAAGAGATCCAGGTTATGTTATTGGATGTCATACAGTGTACATTAGAAGAGATTCAGGTTATTTTATCGGATATCATACAGTGTACATTATAAGAGATCCAGGTTATGTTATCGGATGTCATATAGTGTACATTATAAGAGATCCAGGTTATGTTTTAGCCTATTGGAGTATAGGATGTCATACAGTCTACATTATAAGAGATCCAGGTTATGTTATCGGATGTCATACAGTCTACATTATAAGAGATCCAGGTTATGTTTTAGCCTATTGGAGTATAGGATGTGTTACGGATTCGGCCCTAGTGGTTGTTGTTATGATTATTGTTGTTGATTGTAAGTATTCTGGTGATTGTGGTTGAAGGGAAAGGGTTATTATAGTTAAAAGATTTAAAAGCGCTCCTGGTAAAAATGTGGCCGGAAATCCGGATCGTGACCGGAAGAGGTTGAGCGAGGAAGAAGAGGCGGTAGGAGATCGTGAAGGGACGTGGTTGTTGAAGCTCCGGACCGAGCGGTCGATGTACAGTGCGAGTGAACTTTGCGTCCTTGAAGGGAAGTTCGGGCGATAAGGGATATCGCCGGAGTGCGTGGAGCCTGTGTCGTCGGGTATCCTCATTGAGGTTCCGGAGGATCCTTGCCTCAAAGCCCGGGTTCGAGTGAAAGCCGTCCGCCATCTTCGCCACGCGAGCAACCTGCAGTGAACCGGTTTTGGTCGTGTCGGCTGGGCATTATTCCCCGGTGGTTTGCCGGGGACGGCGGTGCAAGAAAGGGCGCTTGAGAATTATACGGAGGCTCGTGGATTGAACCGCAAACGTGTACGTCGGAGCGCGTCTTTGTGAGGTTCCTTTCCACCGCTGTATTGCTGGGTGCTGAACAACGTGACCTCGGGGTCGCCTCGATCGACTACGCCTCAATTGACTTTGATCGGGCCTTGACTCCCCGATCGCGGGAGCGCACAGAGACATTGGGACTTCGCCTTGGAGGGGTGCAGAGACATTGGGGAGGTGCCGTGAATTTGGGGTTAAGGGGCTTGATAAGGTTATCATCGTAAGATTTGAAAGTAGGGGTGATTGCCCCATTGTTGTATGGCTCTTTGTGTGTGATTTATAATATATTATTGTTTGTTCATATTGTTTGATCCCTGGTGTTGGGCTAGCGGCTAGGGTGCCGGCTTAGGATCCTAGGATCCTGGGTTCGAATCCCGGTCAATCGCTGAATTAACGCCAGGGGGGTTGACTCAGCCTGTCATCCTTCCGAGGTCGGCAAATTGAGTACCAGTTCACTGGTAATTCCCTGCTTGTCGTTAAAGGCGGCAAAAAGGGTTGGCGTCAGGAAGGGCATCCGGCCGTAAAACATTGCTTCAAAAAGGGGACCGAAAAACAACAACAACCACGGTTCCCGAAAAAGGCCAACCCCCGCTTGCGGGGAAAAATGGCCTCTAAAGGTGTTTTTTTTTTTTGTTTGTTTGTTCATAACCTGGTGTGGTTGCACTATTGATTTGACTGTTTCATTTGCTGGTTCCATGGAGGGTTTCATTATTTGCTGGATTTCAACCAAGGATAACACATCTTTCTGCCGGGGACCCTCTCGGGGTTCGGAGTTCTACCGAGACCAGAGGAAAGGGGAGGACCCCGTAACAGATGTCATACAGTCTACATTATAAGAGATCCAGGTTATGTTATAGGATATCATGCAGTGTACATCATAAGAGATTCAGGTTATGTTATAGGATATCATACAGTGTACATTATAAGAGATCCAGGTTATGTTATCGGATGTCATACAGTCTACATCATAAGAGATCCAGGTTATGTTATGGGATATCATACAGTGTACATTATAAGAGATCCAGGTTATGTTATGGGATATCATACAGTGTACATTATAAGAGATCCAGGTTATGTTATCGGATGTCATACAGTGTACATTATAAGAGATCCAGGTTATGTTTTAGCCTATTGGAGTATAGGATGTCATACAGTCTACATTATAAGAGATCCAGGTTATGTTATACGATGTCATACAGTGTACAGTATGAGAGATCCAGGTTATGTTATACGATGTCATACAGTGTACATTATAAGAGATCCAGGTTATGTTATAGGATGTCATACAGTGTACATTATAAGAGATTCAGGTTATGTTATCGGATGTCATACAGTGTACATTATAAGAGATCCAGGTAATGTTCTATGATGTCATACAGTGTACATTATAAGAGATCCAGGTTATGTTATCGGATGTCATACAGTGTACAGTAAGAGAGATCCAGGTTATGTTATAGGATGTCATACAGTGTACATTATAAGAGATCCAGGTTATGTTATAGGATGTAATACAGTGTCGGCCTATATTATAAGAGATCCAGGTTATGTTATCAGATGTCATACAGTGTACATTATAAGAGATTCAGGTTATGTTATAGGATATCATGCAGTGTACATTATAAGAGATCCAGGTTATGTTATACGATGTCATACAGTGTACATTATAAGAGATGCAGGTTATGTTATAGGATGTCATACAGTGTACATTATAAGAGATGCAGGTTATGTTATCGGATGTCATACATAAACAAGAATGTATCAATTGAATGCAGGTTTATTAGCAACAACGATGAACAATCAATCTGCAAGACAAAGAAAGCGATGGTAGATATTAGAATAAGATAATAGATACAGAATATGCAAATAACAATGCGCAGTATTACACAAGATGAGAACGCAATAGAGAACAGCACCATACAAGAGTTGTCTATCTCCCTTTCCCAAAAACGTTCAATTGTGACACAGAATAGAACGAAACTGGAGACCGAGAAAAAGGATCACATGAGTTTATAATTGATATTCTACTGAATTGAATCGGGCTGGTGGTTTGATAATTCGCTTCGGGCGGCCCGTCACCACCCGATCAATCGTCGGAGTCCTCTGAGGGCAGTTCGTAATTTCCTGGTCCATTGTGGGAGTCTCCGGTGGGTGGTTCACTATCGCCCTGTCCGACGCCGGAGTCCCCTCCAGCTGGTCCATCATCACCCGAACCGTCAAGGGGGCAGAAATAGGCAGTGACCGTGGAGGTGTGGCGGTGGTCTGCACATGTGGTTGGTTAGCGACTCTCGCGGGTGGTGTCATCGCGGTGGTGGAGCGGAGTGTCTGTGATGGTAAGCCCGGCGCAATGACATGTTGGGGTTCACCCTTCTGGGGAGTGGTAACAGGATTGAGACAGACTCTTGGAGCGGCGATGGGTTGGGTACCAGACATTAAGTATTTCGGTACGATTGGCATAACACTTGGCATAACGGTTGGCAGCATGCCACTTTTGCCAGTCGTAGTGGGAGTTGTCATGCTGAAAGGCGTAAAACGTCGCAGGAACTTACGATTCCGGAGAGTGATTCTTCCGGAGCCATCCACCTTGACAACGTATTGATCGAATTGTTTTACCTCAATCACGGTTCCGGTCCGGTCCCATTTTCGTGGTTCCAGGCCGGTCTGGTTCTGGATCCGGACATGGTCCCCGACGGCCAGTGGAGGTAGTTTTGTCGTGTGTTCAGAGAGTCTTTCGATCTCCCTGGCATGCCGAATGCGCAAAGCTTCCTCACGATTGTTGCGTGTTTCCCGCCAGGTGTCCGATGGCAAGTATCTGCCTGGGATGATGGGTATGAAGTCCTTGACTGGCCTCTTGAAGATGATCATGGCTGGAGACAACCTAGTGTCCTGATCCGGTGCATTCCGGTACTGGAGTATTGCACGTTGGAACCGATCAGTGTCTAGTTCACCATTGGAACCAGTGTTATCGGTGATCATTCTTTTCGATGTTTTGACTGCGATCTCGGCACGACAGTTGCTGTGTGGGAAGGCAGTGGATGACAACCGATGGTTAACGCCCCACCGACGCAAGAAGTCTTGGGTGTCATGTGCCGTGAATTCTGGCCCACAGTCAGATGCCAATTCGTCGGGGATACCATAAGTGGCGAAGTTCGACCGCAGACATTTCACTAGGCCTTGTGCCCCGCCAGTAGTTAGCTGAATGATTGGCCAATTAGAGTAACGATCAACGGTGACCAAATAACTCCGACCCTTGTGATGAAAGTAATCTGAACAAACGTACTGGAAAGGGTAGGCAGGTTCAGCTGAGGCTGTAGGTGGAGCACTTGGGTGCGATGGGGCCATCCGATTGCAGTGTGAGCAGCGATTGCGCATCTCATGAATCTGGGGAGTGATTCCAGGCCAAAAGATCGAGCTGCTGGCCCGGGTGGTCATAGCCGTGACTCCTTGGTGAGCAGCATGAAGATTCTCAAGGACAAGCTTCCGTAGCTTCGGTGGGATGATAATCCTCCCCTTGTAGACCACTATGCCATCAATAGTGTAGAGGTGTTCACGGAAGGGAAAGTATTCCAAAATGGACACAGGGAAATCGTCCCGACTGGCAGGTAGACCCTGCTCAATAGAATTGAGTAACTGCAGCATCTGAGTGTCACTTGCTGTTTCGTCCCGAACATCGTCCCAAGTGACGGACCGCACAGAATCGAGTGTCTTGATGGCTGCCATAGAAATAGCCATTTCCATGCCAGAGTCGTCATCTGTGGTCCACAGCCCAGTCAAGGTGTGCTGTCTTAGTGTAGTCGATGTGGCCACATCCATAATGGAGGAAATGTCATCCACCAGTGGCAGTCGTTCCGATGGTCTGGCACCCGACGGATGTCGTGAAATCGCATCTGGTACGCAGTGTCGTTTTCCCGGGATGTGGATAATTCGGAAACGATATGCTAGGGTCCTTTCTTTCAAGTTGGCAAGCCGCGTGTTATGGATGTCCTCTAATCGTCTGTCACCAAGAAGCTTGATTAAGGGCTTGTGATCGACGGCAATAATCAGGTTCTTGCATCCCAACACAAAATACTTTACTTTTTCCAGGCTGTCCGCCACTGCTAGAGCTTCACCCTCTATCGGAGCATAGCGCGACTCCGCTGCATGGGTGAAGCGGCCTCCAGCAAGGGTGATTTTCCAGCCATCAGGGCAGCACTGTGGGGTTTCACCAGGGCATCTGCAGTGTTTTTGGAGGAGCCAGAAGCCAATCCCATCCTTCGACCAGTCAGTTGCGAGACATGTTGTCCGTTCCTTGTCAAAGATCCGGACCCCATTTGCGACTTCAGATATGATGAGTCGTTTTGATTCTTCGAATAGGGATTGTAGTGTTGCATCCCAGTAGAAGGGGGTGCATGGTTTTAGGAGGTCCCGAAAAGGTCGCATCCTCTCGGTCATGCTGAAGCAGTATGTTACCTGATTGACTAGCCCAAACCAGGAGCGAATGTCAGTAATTGTTTTTGGTGTGGGGAAGTCCTGTATCGCTTGGAGATACCTTTGGCATGGTCGTACACTGTCCATGGTGATCTCGAATCCAGCGAATTCGACCGTGTCCTGACCAAAATGGAATTTCGTCGGATTTTGCGTAATCCCATTACGGCCGCACAGGTCGAGCCAGTTGCATGTCTGAAAAAAGCTCTCTTCCAATGTGTCGCTCCACATGATGGTATCATCAATACATTTGGACTTGTTTTTGAAGTCCGATACGATTTCGTCAAATCGTCTGGAGTATCCATCACCTGAAGCGATGTAACCTTGGGGAGTGGTGCAGTAACGGTATCGGCCCCATGGTGTGATGAACGTTGTCAGATGGCGGTCACATTCTCTGATTGGAACGCTGTGATAGCCATTCCAGGCGTCTGTTACCGTCTTTTTGGTGTTATGTGGCACCGCCATTGCTTGATGGAAGGGTGACTGGGTGTGGTGGGTCTCACGTGTGCAGTGCGCATTCAGTGGTTGCAGATCAACTGTCCTCCGTGGGGTCCCATCCTTCTTTGGACAGACGACCATTCTGCTGCACCATGTCACTGGTTCACCAATTGGCACCGGTTCCAGAACCCCTAACCTGATGTCACGATCGATACCAGCCTTGACTTCTGCCTGCCAGTGTAAGGGGACAGGCACTGGGGTGTGCACCGCTTTTGGTGTTGCCTCGGGGTCAACCATCAGTGTGAGCGGCGGACCTTCCATGTGGGGTAGTGGCTGGTGTTCGCAGACATTGAATGTGCTGCTTTTGTAGTACTCCAGTAGCCATTTCTCCAGCCTCTCTCGGTTCTCGTCAGTGGCCGGAAATGGGATAGATGTAGGCAGTGTAGGGGGAAGCGATCTTACCGGGCAGTTACAATTTGCATCGATAACTGCTGCCACTGCAGCACCAACTGTGTTGGATTCGCCAATGGTTGGGAAGCTACTAGACACGAGGCCTAGATCGACGCATGCTTCACGACTGAGATACATGTTCCGTGTGTCAGGTGAGATGTAGCAGATTTGTCGGGTTTCAATAATGTCGCCATTGGCTGTGCGACCAGACAGGTGTAGGAGCATGGCGCCGATAATCCGGACCCTTCCACTGTTAACAGCATTCATCTTCAGGTTGACAGGTAACAGGTCTTCATTACGCAGCCCGAGTTTGTGGAAAATATTAAGTCCTGTGGGGCAGCTTTGACAGCCAGTGTCGGCCATGGCCTGGAGCCTGGCCGATTTTGGTCGGGATGACAGTGGCTGGCCGAAATGGTCATAAGATTCCTTATCGATCCGTGCTATGAGTTTTATGTACGGCTGTGGTTGAGACTTCTTCTTGGTCCAGCCAGAGAGGTGGTCAAATATATGGTGGTCGAGGTGTAGTGGAGTTGACAAGGTGGCCATGGCCCTTTTAATTTGCGGCTTCCAAATGGCCGTTTCTCGTTCCGTGACAGAGCAGAGGAGATCGTGGACCTGGCTGCTTTCATCCACATCATGAGCATCCATTGATTTGTCCGTAGGTTTGTTGTCCGCCTTTTTCGTGCCTCCCCGGCAGACATGTGCAAAATGGCCGCGAGTGGCGCATTTACTGCATGTTTTCCCGTAGGCATTGCAGAATTGACGCCTTTGGTCGATGTTCGGCTGTTTGCCATGACCAGTTTTGCCGCAATAACTACAAATGGCCGCCTGCTTGTCGGTAGTGATCAGGGCTCTTTTGTTCTTCCAGTTTTTGTATTGGCTTGCGCCATGAGCGCCTTCACTATCGAGCAAGGCATTCTGGGAACGTTTCCCTGCTTCCTTGGCCTCGACGAAAATGAGAACTTCCTCCAAGCTCATGTTCTGATTTTGATCGCCGAGAATGTCCTGTTGTATATCTTGATCGGCGAGTCCCCGACATAGGACATCGCGAACCATGTCCTTGGTGTAGTTGACATCAGTAGGGGGATTGCATGAGCATACAACAGAAAACTTGCAGATCTCAGCTTGACCAGCCAGACGGGCTGCGTAGGTACGAATTGGTTCTTCTCGGTCCTGTCGCATGTTGTGGAGGTTTACGCGGGACACCATGGTATTCTCCTCTCGGACAGCAAAGGACCGAATGGCTTGTAGTATAGCTACCTCGTCCTTGATTTCAATGCGTGGGTTGCTGCGGTGGAGGTCACGTCGTAGGTTATCATCACAACATTCAAGGAGTTGAACGCGAACATCATTGCTGATTATCTGGGTCGCTGCCTTGTAACCATCCCATCTTCTGGTGAAATATTGCCAATCTTCGCTGGTACCGCCGGTTTGGATACGAGGACGGCTGACTTTGTCCGGTTTGGCTGGTGCAATGGACGTGTGGGTCATGGCGTGGATGGAGAGCTGGATAGCAGCAACGGCATTGTCAGTGCTGTCAGTAACGTAGACACAGCTCGGGAAGGGGCAGACTGCAGCAGGCATCTTCAGATGAGTTGATTGTTCATAAACAAGAATGTATCAATTGAATGCAGGTTTATTAGCAACAACGATGAACAATCAATCTGCAAGACAAAGAAAGCGATGGTAGATATTAGAATAAGATAATAGATACAGAATATGCAAATAACAATGCGCAGTATTACACAAGATGAGAACGCAATAGAGAACAGCACCATACAAGAGTTGTCTAATACAGTGTACATTATAAGAGATGCAGGTTATGTTATCGGATGTCATACAGTGTACATTATAAGAGATCCAGGTTATGTTATCGGATGTCATACAGTGTACATTATAAGAGATGCAGGCTATGTTATCGGATGTCATACAGTGTACATTATAAGAGATGCAGGTTATGTTATCGGATGTCATACAGTGTACATTATAAGAGATGCAGGTTATGTTATCGGATGTCATACAGTGTACATTATAAGAGATGCAGGCTATGTTATCGGATGTCATACAGTGTACATTATAAGAGATGCAGGTTATGTTATCGGATGTCATACAGTGTACATTATAAGAGATCCAGGTTATGTTATCGGATGTCATACAGTGTACATTATAAGAGATGCAGGCTATGTTATCGGATGTCATACAGTGTACATTATAAGAGATGCAGGTTATGTTATCGGATGTCATACAGTGTACATTATAAGAGATGCAGGCTATGTTATCGGATGTCATACAGTGTACATTATAAGAGATGCAGGTTATGTTATCGGATGTCATACAGTGTACATTATAAGAGATTCAGGTTATGTTATAGGATGTCATACAGTGTACATTATAAGAGATGCAGGTTATGTTATAGGATGTAATACAGTGTCGGCCTATATTATAAGAGATCCAGGTTATGTTATCAGATGTCATACAGTGTACATTATAAGAGATGCAGGTTATGTTATCGGATGTCATACAGTGTACATTATAAGAGATGCAGGTTATGTTATCGGATGTCATACAGTGTACATTATAAGAGATGCAGGTTATGTTATAGGATGTCATACAGTGTACATTATAAGAGATGCAGGTTATGTTATAGGATATCATACAGTGTACATTATAAGAGATTCAGGTTATGTTATAGGATGTCATACAGTGTACATTATAAGAGATGCAGGTTATGTTATCGGATGTCATACAGTGTACATTATAAGAGATTCAGGTTATGTTATAGGATGTCATACAGTGTACATTATAAGAGATGCAGGTTATGTTATAGGATATCATACAGTGTACATTATAAGAGATGCAGGTTATGTTATAGGATATCATACAGTGTACATTATAAGAGATTCAGGTTATGTTATAGGATGTCATACAGTGTACATTATAAGAGATTCAGGTTATGTTATAGGATATCATGCAGTGTACATTATAAGAGATTCAGGTTATGTTATAGGATATCATACAGTGTACATTATAAGAGATTCAGGTTATGTTATAGGATGTCATACAGTGTACATTATAAGAGATTCAGGTTATGTTATCGGATGTCATACAGTGTACATTATAAGAGATGCAGGTTATGTTATCGGATGTCATACAGGGTACAGTATGAGAAATCCAGGTTATGTTATAGGATGTCATACAGTGTATATTAAAAGAGATCCAGGCTATGTTATCAGATGTCATACAGGGTACAGTATGAGAGATCCAGGTTATGTTATAGGATGTCATACAGGGTACAGTATGAGAGATCCAGGTTATGTTATAGGATGTCATACAGTGTACATTGTAAGAGATCCAGGTTATGTTATAGGGTGTCATACAGTGTACATTATAAGAGATCCAGGTTATGTTATAGGGTGTCATACAGTGTACATTGTAAGAGATCCAGGTTATGTTATAGGGTGTCATACAGTGTCGGCCTATATTATAAGAGATCCAGGTTATGTTATAGGATGTCATACAGGGTACAGTATGAGAGATCCAGGTTGTGTTATCGGATATCATACAGTGTACATTATAAGAGATCCAGGTTATGTTATAGGATGTCATATAGGGTATAGTATGAGAGATCCAGGTTGTGTTATCGGATATCATACAGGGTACAATATGAGAGATCCAGGTTATGTTATAGGATGTCATACAGGGTACAATATGAGAGATCCAGGTTATGTTATAGGATATCATACAGGGTACAATATGAAAGATCCAGGTTATGTTATAGGATGTCATATAGGGTACAATATGAAAGATCCAGGTTATGTTATAGGATGTCATATAGGGTACAATATGAAAGATCCAGGTTATGTTATAGGATGTCATACAGGGTACAATATGAAAGATCCAGGTTATGTTATAGGATGTCATACAGGGTACAATATGAAAGATCCAGGTTATGTTATAGGATGTCATATAGGGTACAATATGAAAGATCCAGGTTATGTTATAGGATGTCATACAGGGTACAATATGAGAGATCCAGGTTATGTTATAGGATATCATACAGGGTACAATATGAAAGATCCAGGTTATGTTATAGGATGTCATATAGGGTACATTACGGGAAGTCATACAAGTTCTGTTGGGAGTTTGGATGCTTGAGATAATTGTGGACGAATAAAAGGTAAAACGTGCTCATTGGGGAATATGTCACGATTTTAAGTGTACCAGGTTCGAGTTCCACACTGTCCTGATCAGGTAATGGGAGCGGAGAGAGCAGACGGGGACGTGTTGAGAAGTCTTGGAGGTCGAGGTTGAGGAGGTCCAAGGGTGAGTCATGGGTGACAGAACAAGCAAGCCAATGATGGAATGGAAAAGGGAAACGAACATCTCCGATCTAATGAATGTATAAAAGCTCAAATGAACAACCAGCAAATGTGTGCCCGTTTCGCTCTCATCCACCTCCTCATACCGAGCAGCAAAGGCCTTCCAGGTACAAACCTGTACTTGGCGACCAAGTTGTTTGGAAACGGCGTCGCATTACCGCACGCATTACAGGGAGAGTCTCGGGACGTGTCCGTGACCCTTTAGCTCCGCCCATCGCTCCTCCCACCGGCCACGCCCTGACTCTCCCTCAGTAACATTACAGGCGCTCGGAGAGGAGGACGGAAGGAAACGGTCAGACGAGATAGACAGGCAGACGCGCAATTTGCGTGCGGCTCCAGCGCTCAGGCATTTCACCTCGACTCCTGTGGTAACCCCTCCCAAAGGAGCACCGCACCGAGCGGGTTTCACTTTCTCTCAGCGGACGCGGCAATTCCCCGTCTTCTTCAGCTTCAGTTCTTCATTTTCTCTTATTCCTAACATTGCCACATATCCCTATCTGTCCTTGTTTACCAATCGCACTCCCGAGACCGTGAGCCGCCGAGAAACAAGGTCTCCGGTCAGTAAAGAAGAAGAAGAAGCGTTGTCAAGGAGAAGAGTGAGGAAGAAGAATCCCTTTGGAATGTCTTCAGGTAAATAAAGTACCATTTGATTACAATACGTTTCATATAAATGGTATAAATGATACTTGCACAGTAAGTGAGACACTAATACGAGCGTTATGGTGAGGATTGTATGGTATTTCAGTAAATGCAGTAAATATCTTGTATACAGTACAGGTGCATACATATACATCTGAATACCACGTTTAATATTGTTTCGCAATCTATAATTCTGTATTACTAATGATTTGATACTTTAGTTTATGAAATCCGAGCGGAGCCTCCTCGGTACGTGCTGTGTGCAAGCACGCGGGACGGCCGGCTTTCCTGCCATGAGATATGGGTTTTGGTTCATGAACGCTGCTCGTTGATTGGTCAGACGGAAACCACGTGCCTTGGAATCCGCGCGTGGTTCGAATCTCCCGAGCACGTGGATACATAAAGGTGTGCAGCGCTGTAACGTGGTGGACATGTCGATGTAGTGCGCAGAGTACAATGGCAGAGACGATTTGTTTGTTATTAAATTATTAAAAGGGTTATATATATATATATATATATATATAGTATTTATTTATAGGTGTGTATACGGTACAGGTACACACTAATAGTAATATCGTGATTGTTCTGCTTAATCGTGGCGTTATGATTGCCACTTACTGGGAGTTTAAACGTTTGTACATGAGATGGCTTTAAAACCGTCTAAATAAAAGACGAATCGAACCCTAAACTAACAAAGTGAAATCCATTCAAATCCATTGGGATTCCAACTTGGAACTAACAATGTGAAATCCATTCAAATCCCTTGGGAATCGAACCCAGAACTAACAATGTGAAATCCATTTAAATCCCTTGGGAATCGAACCCAGAACTAACAATGTGAAATCCATTTAAATCCCTTGGGAATCGAACCCAGAACTAACAATGTGAAATCCATTTAAATCCCTTGGGAATCGAACCCAGAACTAACAATGTGAAATCCATTTAAATCCCTTGGGAATCGAACCCAGAACTAACAATGTGAAATCCATTTAAATCCCTTGGGAATCGAACCCAGAACTAACAATGTGAAATCCATTGAAATCCCTTGGGAATCGAACCCAAAACTAACAGTGAAATCCATTTAAATCCCTTGGGAATCCAACCCAGAACTAACGATGTGAAATCCATTCAAATCCCTTGGGAATCGAACCCAGAACTAACAATGTGAAATCCATTTAAATCCCTTGGGAATCGAACCCAGAACGAACAATGTGAAATCTATTCAAATCCCTTGGGAATCGAACCCAGAACTAACAATGTGAAATCCATTAAAATCCCTTGGGAATCGAACCCAGAACTAACAATGTGAAATCCATTTAAATCCCTAGGGATTCGAACCCAGAACTAACAATGTGAAATCCATTTAAATCCCTTGGGAATCAAACCCAGAACGAACAATGTGAAATCTATTCAAATCCCTTGGGAATCGAACCCAGAACTAACAATGTGAAATCCATTTAAATCCCTTGGGAATCAAACCCAGAACGAACAATGTGAAATCTATTCAAATCCCTTGGGAATCGAACCCAGAACTAACAATGTGAAATCCATTTAAATCCCTAGGGATTCGAACCCAGAACTAACAATGTGAAATCCATTTAAATCCCTTGGGAATCGAACCCAGAACGAACAATGTGAAATCTATTCAAATCCCTTGGGAATCGAACCCAGAACTAACAATGTGAAATCCATTCAAATCCCTTGGGAATCGAACCCAGAACTAACAATGTGAAATCCATTTAAATCCCTTGGGAATCGAACCCAGAACGAACAATGTGAAATCTATTCAAATCCCTTGGGAATCGAACCCAGAATGAACAATGTGAAATCCATTTAAATCCCTTGGGAATCGAACCCAGAACGAACAATGTGAAATCTATTCAAATCCCTTGGGAATCGAACCCAGAACTAACAATGTGAAATCCATTTATATCCCTTGGGAATCGAACCCAGAACTAACAATGTGAAATCTATTTATATCCCTTGGGAATCGAACCCAGAACTAACAATGTAAAATCCATTCAAATCCCTTGGGATTCTAACCTGGAACTAACAATGTGAAATCCATTCAAATCCCTTGGGAATCGAACCCAGAACTAACAATGTGAAATCCATTCAAATCCCTTGGGAATCGAACCATAAACGAACAAAGTGAAATCCATTCAAATCCCTTGGGAACCAAACTCGGAATTAACAAAGTGAAATCCATTCAAATCCATTAGGAATCGAACCCTGGAACTGACAAAGTGATATCCATTAAAACCCTCCGGGAATCGAACCTGGAACTAACAATGTGAAATACATTCAAATCCCTTGGGAGTTGAACCCGGAACTAAAAAGTGAAATCCATTCAAATGCCCTGGGAACTGAACCTGGAACTAACAATGTGAAATCCATTCAAATCCTTTAGGAATCGAACCTGGAAATAACAAAGTGAAAACCATTCAAATCCCTTGGGAACCGAGCCCGGAACTAAAAAGTGAAATCCATTCAAATCCCTTGGGAATAGAACCCCGGAACTAAAAAGTGAAATCCATTCAAATCCCTTGGGAGTAGAACCCAGAACTAAAAAGTGAAATCCATTCAAATCCCTTGGGAATAGAACCCAGAACTAAAAAGTGAAATCCATTCAAATCCCTTGGGAGTAGAACCCAGAACTAAAAAGTGAAATCCATTCAAATCCCTTGGGAATAGAACCCAGAACTAACAATGTGAAATCCATTCAAATCCTTTAGAAATCGAACCTGGAACTAACAAAGTGAAAACCATTCAAATCCCTTGGGAACCTAGCCTGGAAGTAACAATGTTAAATCCATTCAAACACTGGGATTGAATCTGGAAATAACAATGTTAAATCCATTCAAATTCGCTGGGAATCAGAACCCTGTACTGGACACCTCTGAGGTAAACTTGCTCTCACTCCAACGATCAAGTTCAACATCAAATTCAAACATTGATATCTTACATAATCATGTTTACTTATCACTGCGTAGTGTCGTAAAAAAAATGTACGTTGTACAGTGTGGTATATTAAAAGGTATATGTTGAAGTGTAAAGGGGTATGTTGTAGTGTGAAGGGGTATGTTGTAGTGTAAAGGGGTATGTTGTAGTGTAAAGGTGTATGTTGTAGTGTAAATGTGCATGTTGTAGTGTAAATGTGCATGTTGTAGTGTAAATGTGCATGTTGTAGTGTAAACGTGTATGCTGTCGTGTAAATGCGTATGTTGTAGTGTAAATGTGCATGTTGTAGTGTAAACGTGTATGCTGTAGTGTAAATGTGTATGCTGTAGTGTAAATGTGTATGTTGTCGGGTAAATGTGTATGCTGTAGTGTAAATGTGTATGTTTTAGTGTAAACGTGTATGCTGTAGTGTAAATGTGTATGCTGTAGTGTAAATGTGTATGTTGTAGTGTAAATGTGTATGTTGTGGTGTAAAGGTGTATACTGTAGTGTAATCGTGTATGCTGTACTGTAAATATGTATGCTGTAGTGTAAACGTGTATGCTGTAGTGTAAACGTGTATGCTGTAGTGTAAATGTGTATGTTGTAGTGTAAAGGTATATGTTGTAGTGTAAAGGTGTATGTTGTAGTGTAAACGTGTATGCTGTAGTGTAAATGTGTATGTTGTAGTGTAAACGTGTATGTTGTAGTGTAAACGTGTATGCTGTAGTGTAAACGTGTATGCTGTAGTGTAAACGTGTATGCTGTAGTGTAAATGTGTATGTTGTAGTGTAAAGGTATATGTTGTAGTGTAAAGGTGTATGTTGTAGTGTAAACGTGTATGCTGTAGTGTAAACGTGTATGCTGTAGTGTAAACGTGTATGCTGTAGTGTAAACGTGTATGCTGTAGTGTAAACATGTATGTTGTAGTGTAAACGTGTATGCTGTAGTGTAAATGTGTATGTTGTAGTGTAAAGGTATATGTTGTAGTGTAAAGGTGTATGTTGTAGTGTAAACGTGTATGCTGTAGTGTAAATGTGTATGTTGTAGTGTAAACGTGTATGTTGTAGTGTAAACGTGTATGTTGTAGTGTAAACGTGTATGCTGTAGTGTAAACGTGTATGCTGTAGTGTAAACGTGTATGCTGTAGTGTAAATGTGTATGTTGTAGTGTAAAGGTATATGTTGTAGTGTAAAGGTGTATGTTGTAGTGTAAACGTGTATGCTGTAGTGTAAACGTGTATGCTGTAGTGTAAACGTGTATGCTGTAGTGTAAACGTGTATGCTGTAGTGTAAACGTGTATGCTGTAGTGTAAATGTGTATGTTGTAGTGTAAACGTGTATGCTGTAGTGTAAATGTGTATGTTGTAGTGTAAAGGTATATGTTGTAGTGTAAAGGTGTATGTTGTAGTGTAAACGTGTATGCTGTAGTGTAAATGTGTATGTTGTAGTGTAAACGTGTATGTTGTAGTGTAAACGTGTATGCTGTAGTGTAAACGTGTATGCTGTAGTGTAAACGTGTATGCTGTAGTGTAAACGTGTATGCTGTAGTGTAAACGTGTATGCTGTAGTGTAAACGTGTATGCTGTAGTGTAAATGTGTATGTTGTCGTGTAAACGTGTATGCTGTAGTGTAAATGTGTATGTTGTAGTGTAAAGGTATATGTTGTAGTGTAAAGGTGTATGTTGTTGAATGTGATGGTTCTCACTATTTTGTCGTCCATTGAAGAGTAAATGCCACAATGTCCTTTGTTTGTGTTTAGTTCATTTGTGACGTCACAAACCTCCATTGTTACTCCAATTTTACCCGTTCTGACCCGTTTACTTACCGTTTGAAACTTACCCGTTTACTCTGTTCCAATTGGCATTGATCCATTTATCCGGCTGGATTCGATCGGCATTTCAAACACTCCTCGTGGCCCCCGTGACCTACGCACTGTCGGCGTACCATTTAGAGGCGTACTCCTCCTCGTCGGGTGTAATCCTCCTCATCAACTCACCTCGGCATCCTTCATATGTAATCGTGACCCTTTGACTTTCTTGGAGTCTTCTCAAAACATTAACATTCGTTTGGCTTCGCTCTTCACGTCATGTTTCTAATGACATCACAGCGGCTTCACGAGTCCCACGATGTGCCGTTTGATTGGCTCTGCCCGTTATTGGGCGCCACTTTGTTTGTGACCTTTGCATTTCCCCCGACGATGCGACGGCGGAGTTTGCTATGCTAATGTCTGACGTCGCAATCCACACTATATGATGTGATGTTGTTTGAAGCTTTCGCTTGCATTTTTTGCATTTCATTTCCATCACGTCGATACTTGACCGACGCCTTTACGTCACTCGGTGAGCTGCTCTCCACACCATGGGGGAGTCTGTTGTGGAGTAGAGAAGCTGTGCCGTGCGCGATCCGAACGACGAAGACCTCTTCCTCGTGCCATTAGTTTAGTTGCAGCCTGCAGGTATCGGTGATGAATCGTTGCATTGTCACATTGCCAACGAACGTATTACATTCCAAAGGTATTTGGAAGATTGCATTTCACTTTTGCCTCTAGTTGAATGTAATTCCACCCGTGGTACTTTTACCTACTCTCTTGACTCGTCTACCTGTGCGATTTCCAGTTTCTCAGCATACCGCGTGCTGGGTGTTGACTGAACTAGCTGTCGCGGTTAATGATACACCTGGAGGCGAGGTAGAGCGGTTTCTCCGCCGCATCAAACGGTTCGTTCTAGCCTGTGCGTCACCCTAACCCTAACCCTAACCCTAACCCTAACCCTAACCCTAACCCTAACCCTAACCCTAACAACCTAACCCTAACCCTAACCCTAACCCTAACCCTAACAACCTAACCCTAACACCCTAACCCAAACAACCTAGCCCGAACAAACTAGCCCTAACAACCTAACCCTAACCCTAACCCTAACCCTAACAACCTAACCCTAACACCCTAACCCGAACAACCTAGCCCGAACAAACTAGCCCTAACAACCTAACCCTAACCCTAACCCTAACCCTAACAACCTAACCCTAACACCCTAACCCGAACAACCTAGCCCGAACAAACTAGCCCTAACAACCTAACCCTAACCCTCCATCGAGCGAACCACCGACTTTCCCACGAGCAAGAGGCACAGCAGGTTTCCTAAGGGAGTAGCATGAGGGGGCCGGCGGGTGGGGGGCCTTTCCTTAATTGGGCAATGACCGAACCGCATGTACTGTGTTGTTGGGAAGATGAAAAACACCGATTTATTATCCACCACCGATTCCTCCAGATAAACGTCGCCATGTTTGGCTGTGCGCATCGCTGATAGTATCTGTGACGTTTCTGCATCATCTTGTCACACATGTGCATCATGTAAGCGCGTGTTGATCTCCTTGGTAACATCAGCAGATGCTTGATATTTGTACACCTGGGAATTGGGGTACAGAGAGTAAATGTGGCTGCCAAGCCTACAACCACGAGGATGCCAGGGTATATTTAACCACGGTAGATATTTGGGCCAGTACCACACGGCCAATTTCCATTCCGCAGTACGGCTTCAGCGTACATAGGTGTGGTCGGTCACCTTGACTCAGACAGACTCTTCGTTTTCTCTGACCCTCTTGATGGCTTCGAGTCTGCCCGAGTTCTAAACGTCGTTCACCAGGAGTCACAATGTACCACGTGACGTGGTGAAACTCGATTGGAAACACCTGAAACTTCATTGGAAGGTCTCCCAAACCGGGAGGTTCATATCGACATGTGTGCATTTTGTTCCCAGAATGCTTGCTGGATCACATGCAGCGCACGGAGTTTCACTATTATGCCTCCGAGATGTTCCTCCACCATGAAAAGTCCAGTCCTCCACCCCGACGCGGACGCCTTTTGGTGCGGGCTTAGTCATTGCCATGGGTTTCTCTGCCCATCTGGCAATGGAAAACTTCCTCGAGCTCCGCTGGCTTTAGGCCCCAATCGCACTGGCCTGTCGCCGAGGCTTGACGAGGGGCCGTTCCTGTCATGGCCTTTAACAATGGCGCTGCATGCTAGTGGCATCCGAGAGATGTAGACATCTGCACAGTCTATTTTATACAAAAAAAAACTTCCAAAAGAGCAGCACTTGCGCCATGTGTTCTTATACAACACAGATTGCCGTAACAACCCGACCAGCGCATGTGTTTCAGAAACTTTAGATCCGCCCTTTAAAACAAAACACATGTTACAAACCAAGAGGCCGTGTCTTTGCCTCTGTTTTAAATCATTACTCCCGCCAGGGAGTAATGCATTCGATCGTGTGTGTGTGTGTGTGTGTGTGTGTGTGTGTGTGTGTGTGTGTGTGTGTCCGTGTGTTCGTGAACAAGATATCTGGAAAAGTTCTGATCGGATTTGGATGAAAGTTGGTGGGATGATTTCCCTTGGGATAAGGAAGAATTGATTAGTTTTTGGTGAAGCTCAGGATATTATTCCGGATCCAGGAATTTTTTGAAGGATTTTTTTACCATTGGAAGATAGAGCTCATTTTTTAAAACATTATCTTCTATATATTCTATAGTTAACATTCTGATATGAAAATAGTTTTCATATTTGCTGTAAATGTAGTTTAAACTCGTGGTTATGCGTTAGAGCGGTGTATTTTGTTAGCAGCGTCGTCTTCAATGTTCATTTTTTTTCTAATAAAGACATATTCTGTCATTTTAAAACCACCAAAGTGTGTATTAGGTTTCCCCGTTTCATAAAATGTATCGCTTGATACGTATAATGCTATAAAAGTTTTTTTTTTTTTTTTTTTTTTTTTACCTCAGAAGAGATATCAACATTTACCTCAGCGAATGTCAATCGCGGTGTCGGTATTTTGATGAACTTATAAAGACTTGGGTGAGTTATAAGTGTGAACAGCATGTGCACGGGATTCTTCCCAGAAGAATGAGTGGTCGCATTAGCTTGTACGACTTAAAATGAGCGAGTTTTGTTTTGACGTTTGGGCCAGTTTTACATGTTGTATCCCTAAGGAATGAAACGAACGTTTTCCTGGATTACAATTTTATTTGAAATCACACATGCCTCAAAATACACTCACTTATATAGAATTGAACGCTGAATCCGAAAATGTAAGTGAAATTGCCGTGTTTTTTTTTAACATTATCTTCTATATATTCTAAATATATATCTGTGCAGTGTCTGTCTTGTGTTGTCTTGTCTTGTGTTGTCACTGAACTACTCCCTCAAACTTTTGTGAAATTGTACTATTCCAACTTGACCCATGGCGGGACTTTGCGCTCTACTGAGTGGCGTTCTAGTTCCTTTTTTTTTATTTATAGTTTACTGGCGGCTCCCTCGCCAGAGATTGGGAATTTGGGATATGGGAAATGGAGAATTCCTCATTGGCATTGTGAAACATCAGATTTAAAACTGCTGAATGTTTTATTACTCCCGCCAGGGAGTAACGCATTCGATCGTGTCCATCCGTGTGTGTGTGTGTTTGTGAACAAGATATCTGGGAAAGTTCTGAACGGATTTGGATGAAAGTTGGTGGGATGATTGCCCTTGGGATAAGGAAGAATTGAATAGTTTTTGGTGAAGCTCAGGATATTATTCCCGATCCAGGAAATTTTTTTTGGAAATTTTTTTGGGAAAGATTTTTTCTGTTTTACTGCATTAAAGCTTTTATTCTTTATTCTAAAGCTTTTATTATTATTTTATTTTCACCATATTATTCTTCTTTTTTCTAACTTATTCACTATTATTATTTTATGGTGAATATGAATTTTATTTAACTATTTCACCACTTTATTTCACCACTTCACCACTTTATTTATTTCACCATATTTTATATTAAATATATTAATATTATAAATATATTGATATATTAATTTTATATTCACAATATTTTATTAAATATTAAATTTCACCATATTTTATATTTTATATATATTTCACCATATTTAAATATTTTTAATATTTTATTAAACCAAAAATATGGTGAAAAACTTTATTTCACCACTTCACCAACTTCACCACTTTATTTCACCACTTTATTTCACCAACTTCACCACTCTATTTCACCACTTTATTTCACCAACTTCACCACTTTATTTCACCACTTTATTTCACCACTTTATTTCACCACTTTATTTCACCACTTTATTTCACCACTTTATTTCACCAACTTCACCACTTTATTTCACCACTTTATTTCACCAACTTCACCACTTTATTTCACCACTTTATTTCACCAACTTCACCACTTTATTTCACCACTTTATTTCACCACTTTATTTCACCACTTTATTTCACCACTTTATTTCACCAACTTCACCACTTTATTTCACCACTTTATTTCACCAACTTCACCACTTTATTTCACCACTTTATTTCACCAACTTCACCACTTTATTTCACCACTTTATTTCACCACTTTATTTCACCACTTTATTTCACCAACTTCACCACTTTATTTCACCACTTTATTTCACCACTTTATTTCACCAACTTCACCACTTTATTTCACCACTTTATTTCACCAACTTCACCACTTTATTTCACCACTTTATTTCACCACTTTATTTCACCACTTTATTTCACCACTTTATTTCACCAACTTCACCACTTTATTTCACCACTTTATTTCACCACTTTATTTCACCACTTTATTTCACCAACTTCACCACTTTATTTCACCACTTTATTTCACCAACTTCACCACTTTATTTCACCACTTTATTTCACCACTTTATTTCACCAACTTCACCACTTTATTTCACCACTTTATTTCACCACTTTATTTCACCAACTTCACCACTTTATTTCACCACTTTATTTCACCAACTTCACCACTTTATTTCACCACTTTATTTCACCACTTTATTTCACCACTTTATTTCACCACTTTATTTCACCAACTTCACCACTTTATTTTACCACTTTATTTCACCACTTTATTTCACCACTTTATTTCACCACTTTATTTCACCAACTTCACCACTTTATTTCACCACTTTATTTCACCAACTTCACCACTTTATTTCACCACTTTATTTCACCAACTTCACCACTTTATTTCACCACTTTATTTCACCACTTTATTTCACCAACTTCACCACTTTATTTCACCACTTTATTTCACCACTTTATTTCACCACTTTATTTCACCACTTTATTTCACCAACTTCACCACTTTATTTCACCACTTTATTTCACCAACTTCACCACTTTATTTCACCACTTTATTTCACCAACTTCACCACTTTATTTCACCACTTTATTTCACCACTTTATTTCACCACTTTATTTCACTAACTTCACCACTTTATTTCACCACTTTATTTCACCAACTTCACCACTTTATTTCACCACTTTATTTCACCAACTTCACCACTTTATTTCACCACTTTATTTCACCAACTTCACCACTTTATTTCACCACTTTATTTCACCAACTTCACCACTTTATTTCACCACTTTATTTCACCAACTTCACCACTTTATTTCACCACTTTATTTCACCAACTTCACCACTTTATTTCACCACTTTATTTCACCACTTTATTTCACCACTTTATTTCACCACTTTAACTATTTACATATTTATTTCACTCTTATTGAATATTTTCACCATAAAATTTTCACCATTTCACCATATAATTTTATTTTCACCATATTATTCTAAAACTAAAGCTTTTATTCTTATTCTTAAATGATGTTTTTCTCCTCCAATTCCGAGATATATCAAAATAAATTATCTGACAGTCAGGGCTTACTTTATTTTTCATTCATTGTTTTGGGGAGAGGGGATGTTAAACAAAACGTATTATTCCAACTAAACCCACGGCGGGAGTATGCGCTCCACTGAGTGGCGGTCTAGTTTGGAATGAAATGCCACTCGGTTATGAAAATGCAGAACAAGAAAATGTAAAACGACTCGAGAGACATTTTGACATGATGGTCACATGGTCCACGGAAGGCCAGAGCAGCTGTGTTGGGCGCGAGCTCACCCGAGACCATCGTGGTCCTGTGTTTTCTCCTCCAAGGACTCCAATCCGACTAAAACTTGAAGTGCTTGAAAGAGCGGACGGAATATGACGTCATACTACCCAGATATGACGATGTGACGTCATTCTGACGGGTGTAAAACGGGCCGTCTTGTTTGAGTTGTAAATGTACTACGCACGGCGTTACACTTTGTCCTTCAAACAGAGAGGCCTTAACGTGCTCGTACCATGGCTCGATTTCCTGCCAAAAGATTGCACGTAAAATGTAACTTTGTTATTGACGGATGTGGATTGGATGAAGTTAATGGTATGAATTGGGTTCGTGTGATTTTTGGAAGTGGAGGGTAATTAATTATTAAATTAAACGGAGTGTGGCACAGGTATTTTGGGCCAAATGAACACGTTGTGCAAACAATTAATTGCACCGTTGGTTTGGTGCTTATTGTGGTGGCACAAATATCCTCAGATTCCAAAGGTTGGAATATGTAATCGGACGATAATTCTACGTGCTGTTTAATTTCATGTTACTGTGGGCTCCGGCACTTGGGGATTCGACATTGGGGGATGGAGATGGATGATGGAATCAAATGATGCACTCTGTTTACTACACGGAACACGTGGCACCGATCAGCTTGATTCCGTTTCACACACGAAGAGCCTTTTCATCATTTTTGTTGTTAATAATCCTTATTGCATCTCTCATACTACCCAGATTACAAATTAGGTTATGGGCCAGGATACTACCCAGATTACAAATTAGGTTATGGGCCAGGGTACTACCCAGATTACAAATTAGGTTATGGGCCAGGATACTACCCAGATTAGAAATGAGGTTATGGGCCAGGATACAACCCAGATTAGAAATGAGGTTATGAGCCGGAATACTACCCAGATTAGAAATGAGGTTATGAGCCAGGATACCACCCAGATTAGAAATGAGGTTATGAGCCAGGATACTACCCAGATTAGAAATGAGGTTATGAGCCAGGATACTACCCAGATTAGAAATGAGGTTATGAGCCAGGATACCACCCAGATTAGAAATGAGGTTATGGGCCAGGGTACTACCCAGATTACAAATTAGGTTATGGGCCAGGATACTACCCAGATTAGAAATGAGGTTATGGGCCAGGATACTACCCAGATTACAAATTAGGTTATGGGCCAGGATACTACCCAGATTAGAAATGAGGTTATGGGTCAGGATACTACCCAGATTACAAATTAGGTTATGGGCCAGGATACTACCCAGATTACAAATTAGGTTATGGGCCAGGATACTACCCAGATTACAAATTAGGTTATGAGCCAGGATACTACCCAGATTACAAATTAGGTTATGGGCCAGGATACTACCCAGATTAGAAATGAGGTTATGGGCCAGGATACTACGCAGATTAGAAATGAGGTTATGGGCCAGGATACTACCCAGATTAGAAATGAGGTTATGAGCCAGGATACTACCCAGATTAGAAATGAGGTTATGGGCCAGGATACTACGCAGATTAGAAACGAGGTTATGGGCCAGGGTACTACCCAGATTAGAAATGAGGTTATGGGCCAGGGTACTACCCAGATTAGAAATGAGGTTATGGGCCAGGGTACTACCCAGATTAGAAATCAGGTTATGGGCCAGGATACTACCCAGATTACAAATTATGTTATGGGCCAGGATACTACCCAGATTAGAAATGAGGTTATGGGCCAGGATACTACGCAGATTAGAAATGAGGTTATGAGCCAGGGTACTACCCAGATTAGAAATGAGGTTATGAGCCAGGATACTACCCAGATTAGAAATGAGGTTATGGGCCAGGATACTACCCAGATTAGAAATGAGGTTATGGGCCAGGATACTACCCAGATTACAAATTATGTTATGGGCCAGGATACTACCCAGATTACAAATTATGTTATGGGCCAGGATACTACCCAGATTAGAAATGAGGTTATGAGCCAGGATACTACGCAGATTAGAAATGAGGTTATGAGCCAGGGTACTACCCAGATTAGAAATGAGGTTATGAGCCAGGATACTACCCAGATTAGAAATGAGGTTATGGGCCAGGGTACTACCCAGATTAGAAATGAGGTTATGAGCCAGGGTACTACCCAGATTAGAAATGAGGTTATGGGCCAGGATACTACCCAGATTACAAATTATGTTATGGGCCAGGATACTACCCAGATTAGAAATGAGGTTATGGGCCAGGATACTACCCAGATTAGAAATGAGGTTATGAGCCAGGATACTACATAGATTAGAAATGAGGTTATGAGTTAGGGTTCTACCCAGATTAGAAATGAGGTTATGGGCCAGGATACTACCCAGATTAGAAATGAGGTTATGAGCCAGGATACTATGCAGATTAGAAATGAGGTTATGAGTCACGGTACTACCCAGATTAGAAATGAGGTTATGAGTCAGGATACTACCCAGATTAGAAATGAGGTTATGGGCCAGGATACTACCCAGATTAGAAATGAGGTTATGAGCCAGGATACTACGCAGATTAGAAATGAGGTTATGAGCCAGGATACTACGCAGATTAGAAATGAGGTTATGAGTTAGGGTTCTACCCAGATTAGAAATGAGGTTATGGGCCAGGATACTACCCAGATTAGAAATGAGGTTATGAGCCAGGATACTACCCAGATTAGAAATGAGGTTATGAGTCAGGGTACTACCCAGATTAGAAATGAGGTTATGAGCCAGGGTACTACCCAGATTATAAATGAGGTTATGAGTCAGGGTACTACCCAGATTAGAAATGAGGTTATGAGCCAGGGTACTACCCAGATTAGAAATGAGGTTATGGGCCAGGATACTACCAAGATTAGAAATGAGGTTATGAGTCAGGGTACTACCCAGATTAGAAATGAGGTTATGGGCCAGGATACTACGCAGATTAGAAATGAGGTGATGAGTTGGGGTACTACCCAGATTAGAAATGAGGTTATGGGCCAGGATACTATGCAGATTAGAAATGAGGTTATGAGCCAGGATACTACCCAGATTATAAATGAGGTTATGAGTCAGGGTACTACCCAGATTAGAAATGAGGTTATGGGCCAGGATACTACCCAGATTATAAATGAGGTTATGAGCCAGGATACTACGCAGTTTATAAATGAGGTTATGAGTCAGGGTACTACCCAGATTATAAATGAGGTTATGGGCCAGGATACTACGCAGATTATAAATGAGGTTATGAGTCAGGGTTCTACCCAGATTATAAATGAGGTTATGAGCCAGGGTACTACCCAGATTAGAAATGAGGTTATGGGCCAGGGTACTACCCAGATTAGAAATGAGGTTATGGGCCAGGATACTACGCAGATTAGAAATGAGGTTATGAGTTAGGGTTCTACCCAGATTAGAAATGAGGTTATGGGCCAGGATACTACCCAGATTAGAAATGAGGTTATGAGCCAGGATACTACCCAGATTAGAAATGAGGTTATGAGTCAGGGTACTACCCAGATTAGAAATGAGGTTATGAGCCAGGGTACTACCCAGATTATAAATGAGGTTATGAGTCAGGGTACTACCCAGATTAGAAATGAGGTTATGAGCCAGTGTACTACCCAGATTAGAAATGAGGTTATGGGCCAGGATACTACCCAGATTAGAAATGAGGTTATGAGTCAGGGTACTACCCAGATTAGAAATGAGGTTATGGGCCAGGATACTACGCAGATTAGAAATGAGGTGATGAGTTGGGGTACTACCCAGATTAGAAATGAGGTTATGGGCCAGGATACTATGCAGATTAGAAATGAGGTTATGAGCCAGGATACTACCCAGATTATAAATGAGGTTATGAGTCAGGGTACTACCCAGATTAGAAATGAGGTTATGGGCCAGGATACTACCCAGATTATAAATGAGGTTATGAGCCAGGATACTACGCAGATTATAAATGAAGTTATGAGTCAGGGTACTACCCAGATTATAAATGAGGTTATGGGCCAGGATACTACGCAGATTATAAATGAGGTTATGAGTCAGGGTTCTACCCAGATTATAAATGAGGTTATGAGCCAGGGTACTACCCAGATTAGAAATGAGGTTATGGGCCAGGATACTACCCAGATTACAAATTATGTTATGGGCCAGGATACTTCCCAGATTAGAAATGAGGTTATGGGCCAGGATACTACGCAGATTAAAAATGAGGTTATGGGCCAGGATACTACCCAGATTAGAAATGAGGTTATGGGCCAGGGTACTACCCAGATTAGAAATGAGGTTATGGGCCAGGATACTACGCAGATTAGAAATGAGGTTATGAGTTAGGGTACTACCCAGATTAGAAATGAGGTTATGAGCCAGGATACTACCCAGATTAGAAATGAGGTTATGGGCCAGGATACTACGCAGATTAGAAATGGGGTTATGATTTAGGGTACTACCCAGATTAGAAATGAGGTTATGAGCCAGGATACTACCCAGATTAGAAATGAGGTCATGGGCCAGGATACTACCCAGATTAGAAATGAGGTTATGGGCCAGGATACCACCCAGATTAGAAATGAGGTTATGGGCCAGGATACTACCCAGATTAGAAATGAGGTTATGGGCCAGGATACTACCCAGATTAGAAATGAGGTTATGGGCCAGTATACTACCCAGATTAGAAATGAGGTTATGAGCCAGGATACTACCCAGATTAGAAATGAGGTTATGGGCCAGGATACAACCCAGATTAGAAATGAGGTTATGAGCCGGAATACTACCCAGATTAGAAATGAGGTTATGAGCCAGGATACCACCCAGATTAGAAATGAGGTTATGAGCCAGGATACTACCCAGATTAGAAATGAGGTTATGAGCCAGGATACTACCCAGATTAGAAATGAGGTTATGAGCCAGGATACCACCCAGATTAGAAATGAGGTTATGAGCCAGGATACTACCCAGATTAGAAATGAGGTTATGAGCCAGGATACTGCCCAGATTAGAAATGAGGTTATGAGCCAGGATACTACCCAGATTAGAAATGAGGTTATGAGCCAGGATACTACCCAGATTAGAAATGAGGTTATGAGCCAGGATACTACCCAGATTAGAAATGAGGTTATGAGCCAGGATACCACCCAGATTTTAATGAGGTTATGGGCCAGGATACTACCCAGATTAGAAATGAGGTTATGAGCCAGGATACTACCCAGATTAGAAATGAGGTTATGGGCCAGGATACTACCCAGATTAGAAATGAGGTGATGAGTTGGGGTACAACCCAGATTAGAAATGAGGTTATGAGCCAGGATACTACCCAGATTAGAAATGAGGTTTCGAGCCAGGATACTACCCAGATTAGAAATGAGGTTATGAGTCAGGATACTACTCAGATTTTTAATGAGGTTATGACCCAGGATACTACGCAGATTAGAAATGAGGTTATGAGCCAGGATACTATCCAGATTAGAAATGTGGTTATGAGCCAGGATACTACCCAGATTAGAAATGAGGTTATGAGCCAGGATACTACCCAGATTAGAAATGTGGTTATGAGCCAGGATACTACCCAGATTAGAAATGTGGTTATGAGCCAGGATACTACGCAGATTAGAAATGTGGTTATGAGCCAGGATACTACGCAGATTAGAAATGTGGTTATGAGCCAGGATACTACCCAGATTAGAAATGAGGTTATGAGCCAGGATACTACTCAGATTAGAAATGAGGTTACGAGCCAGTGTTCTACCCAGAATATGAGGTCGATGAGAAATGAAATGACAAGTCAGGTTGTTCGGCCAGGATACTCATGTAATATTATTAGTGAGTATGTAAGCAGCATTCATGAAACGATCATTGTTTAAAGAACGCTGCATATCAATCGATCAAATTCTCGTGTACAGTCGTGGCCAAAAATATTGGCACCCTTGCACTTTTTTCAAATAATGCACCATTTCTTCGAGACAATTGTTGAAATTAAGAAATATTTTGGTATCCACATTTGTACTTCTCTGTTTTTCAGTGGAACAAAACAAAAAAGCTGAAAAAATTAGTAAATCTTAGCTTATTCCACACATAAATCCTAAAATGGCCCGGACAATATTATTGGCACCTTTTAGAAGTTGTTAGAAATAATTAGATTTCAAGCAGGTGATTCTCCTTTACATGTGAATTGAACCCACCTGTGGAGAGTTGCAGGTGCCTGCAATATAAAAATCACTCATTCAACCAGTTTGATTAGAGAAAAGGAGTCATTCTGCTGTTTTGTGTCACTGTGTGTGCCGCAATGAGCATGGAGAAAAGAAAGAAAACCAGAGAATTGTCTGAGGAGGTCAGACACAAGATTGTAGCCGAGCATAGACAATCTCAAGGCTACAAGTCCATCTCCAGAGACAGTGATGTTCCTGTGTCCACTGTACGCAATGTTATCAGGAAGTTTAAGGCCCATGGCAGTGTAGCCGACCTCCCTGGACGTGGCCGCAAGATAACACTTGATCGAAGATTGTAGCGAAGGATTGTTCCAATTGTGGAGAAAGCACCTCAATCAACTGCCAAACAGATTCAAGCTGACCTCCAGACACAAGGTACGACAGTTTCACCTCGCACCGTCCGTCACCAACTCGATGAAAGGGCGTTCAATGGTAGAAGACCCAGGAGGACCCCACTGCTAAGAGAGAAACATAAGAAAACCTGACTGGAGTTTTCCAAAACACACCTGAACAAGCCAAAATCCTTCTGGGAGAATGTCCGGTGGACAGATGAGACCAAATTAGAGCTTATTGGTAAAGCACATCATCTCTATGTTTACAGAAAACAAAATTAAGCATTGAAAGAAAAGAACACCTTCCCTACAGCCAAACATGGAGGAGTTTCAGTGATGTTTTGAGGTTGCTGTGCTGTCTCTGGCACTGGGTTCCTTGAATGTGTTCACAGCATCATTAAATCAGGAGATTACCAAGGCATTTTGAAGCACAATATTCAACCCAGGTCAGATATCTGGGTCTCTGGCGAAGGTCATAGGTCTTGCAGCAGGATAATGACCCCAAACACACATCAAAAAACACCCAGGAATGGTTCAAGCCAAAACGCTCGACTGTTCTGAAGTGGCCAGCACTGAGTCCAGATTTAAATCCCATTGAGCATCTGTGGAGAGATCTGAAAACAGCAGTTGGGAGAAGGCGCCCTTCAAATTTTGGAGAACTGGAGCAGTTTGTACAAGAAGAGTGGGCCAGCCTGCCCGTAGAGAGGTGTAGGAAGCTCATTCATGGCTATAGGAAGTGTTTGACTGCAGTTATTTTGTCCAAAGGCTTTGCTACCAAATATTAAGTCGAGGGTGTCAATAATTTTGTCAATGCCATTTATTTTTATTTTCTGATTTGAAAGGATATATTAAGTTCTGAATTAAAAACAAAGGTTCTGTAATATTAACAGTGAAATAAGGAATTGTGGAGACCAAATACTTTTGTCAAATTCAACTTATTTTTCGAATAAATTGTGAGTTATTTGAAAAACGTGCAAGGGTGCCAATATTTTTGGCCACTACTGTACCTGTGCGTACCGATTATAGAGTTGTTATGTGCTGCATCTCAAGGCTGATGCACTGTTTATAGATATTAACGTTTAAGTATAATAGTGTTACGGATACGGGGGACGGCTCTCCCCTTAGCAAGGGGTGATTAGCCCCTTGTCCTGTTAAGCTGGCCGTCTCCCCGGTCCTGGTACTTGTAATGCCCTCCCGCGGGATGGAACGGATCAGGGTTATGGGTCCAGGGTTTATCCCAAATACCTTTATCCGTCCCTCCGCAGAACAGGGAGACAAGTACCGCTCGAACCCCGGTTTTAGATGTTATAATTGCCGAGCGGTGTTAGCAACCCGACGTTCGAGCCATTAGCAAAGACTAAACCCGATCCTGAAACGTTGGCCAAATCGTGCCACAGGTGTCCAATGAGGGAAATCACAACGACGACGGATGTAAGGGAAAGAAAGGCAAGGTAGTGTTACGGATTTCTGTGGATTTATGTGAATTACTATTCAGGTCTTTGCTTATCAATGTGTAGTCGAGTAACGGTTGTTGTGATTAAAGGGTCAGGAGCCCTTCTGGGAAAAAGGAGACCGGAAACGGAAGAAGAAAAGACACGAGGTCCTGGCGAAGCGACGATCTTCTTCCTCTTCTTCTCGCCGAGCTCCGACGAGAGTTGGTATCGATATTGAGCAGCGTGGAGGACGCGGCATTTGAAAGCCCGTCTGACAAAAGGAGTTACCTGCGCGGGGTACTTACCCCTTGACACGTCAAGTTGCCGTGGGTTCGTGCACGGAACCCAGCGTCCGGCACAGTTCGCCTCACCGTCTACAAGGACGCGTACGGGTCGCACCTTGGGCCTCGCGCGCGTTGCAAGCCGCGCTTGGTTTTGCCCCGTTGCTTGGCAAGGAGGTGTGCACTGCAGCAGCTGTCCCCGGTGCGCGACGTACACGTTTGGAGCACGTCCGCCCGGGGTTCGTTCAACCGCCCGTGTGCGGAGAAGCCGACCATCATCTTGGTCAGGAGGGGCCCAGAGACATTGTGAGGGACAGAGACCAAAGGGGTCGTGAGTACCCAAGGGGTCGGGAGTGGGGAAAGGGAACACACATATATAAGATGGCCATCTTAATAATGGGTGATTAATTGTTGATTGTTGATTGTTGAGGGTTGTTGATTGTTGATTGCTCGGGGAATATATTATTGATTATTCCGGATCCTTGGTGTGGGGTTTCTTATTGACTGGAATTCAGATTGATTGCGTTACGAAAGCGTATAAATAATAGATCTTTCTGGCGGAGTTCCTCTCACGGTCCGGGGGTCACCGAGACCAGGTAGTCACCGGGAGGACCACGTAACAGTAGGAAGAACAAATCTAATTTATTATTATTATTTACAAATCATCAAAATAACCAAGGAGAAAGAAGGATAAGAAAATAACGACAGAAAGGAGCAAGGAGACACAGTGCAATTATTAGCTTATATATATCAGTCTTACTTAACCCCAAGGACAAGACAAAGACAGACAACGAGCACACTTACATGGGGAATGATGGCAGGAACGAATGCAGGAGGTGGATGGCTGGAGGGAGAGGGAGGTCCACGGGAACTGGGTCATGGTCGGGCCGCGAGCGGCAGCTCCGTTCCTCCGCGGCCACGGTCGGCACCGCCGTCAACGCCCAAGCTGCGGTAGTGCGAGCTGCCGCGGGACGAGCTCCGCCGGTCGAGTTAAAGCTGCCTGGTGGAGCCAAGGCTGCGTGGTACTGCTCGTGGTACTGCTCCTGGCCTCATCTGCCGCGTCTCTCTCACTCTTCGCCGCAGCACTTGACCGCCTGGATGCTCTCTCGACGACTCCCACTCTCACGCAACTCTCAGGACTCCTCGCAACTCTCAGGACCCTCTCAAAGGCTTCCGCGCGCGCTTATATATCGCCTTGGGCGATCAAACCGCCGGCCTCCAGGACACGCCTATCGGTGAGCTCGCCTCGGCCCTGATTGGTCACGAGGGCTCACCGATCCCGCCCCTAGAGGAGGCGTTTGCAAGGCCACGCCTTGTTCCCGGCACTGGGCTGACTCCTCCCACCTTCTGCTCCGAGTTGACCTCATGGCTAATGGAGTCTTGTAGCGAAAAACCACAACCCCACAGCAGCAGTGGAATGCAGCAAACCGCCCAATGCAGTTGGCAATTGACGAAAGGGGAAGGTGAAGGGAATCTACCTTGTTTGAATTCGGTGCAATGGAGTGTCAATTAATGGAAGACACAGCCTTAATCTAATACACATAATAAGGAGATAACTACTGACAAGGAGGAAATCTATGATTTGCTACGTGATCGTATATGGAATAACTACGGGCACGACCTTTGACCTTTATACACCAAATGGAGGAAGGAGGGTGATATTTTACACAATAAAAAAAACACAATTCTCATATCCACAACACTAGTTTATTGTTGTTGTCATTGAAGGAGTGTTACTACTATGGGAGCGGTAGTTGTGTAAGCATGCAGTGTGTTGCGTTGTTTGGGGCTGCAAGCTCTTGGAACGCTGGAATGACAACAGGCAAGTTTGGACTTGGTGAGAAGACACAAATCCTTGTTGTTTAATTCCCTGCGGAGCCCTCACTCCATTCCCAACTTGGAAATGTTTGCCTTCCTCATCATGCACGTTTTACCTCGTGAATTTGTCCACCTGATGAGCGGTCAAATCACTTGCGTATTTGATCGATCGAAGACCCTCATCACTCGCCATCTCTGCGATGATGACTGCTTATGGTCGTCTGAACGAATTCTTCTTGTTTGTGATGTTGCATTTTCAGGGGCCTCCCTGGAACTCATCTGTTGTATGTTGAGTGTCGGTGTCGTGCTGAATCGATTCGATTCGGGCAAATGGTGAAATGCCACATTACCCTTCCTGGTTGGTGATTCGGGAATTCCTCCAGGATGAAAATCTGATAAGACGTCTGATTTGTAACTCCAGTTAGAATTTGTATCTCCATTTCTCTTGGAAACCTGAGATAGTCATATGAGTTGGAGGGTCCCTTCCTGTCTTTCTGCAGCTTTCCTCTTCTTGGAATGGTGAAGGAAAATTGGTCAAATTTCAAATGAATTGGAACATCCTCTTCCTGTAAAATTTGTTTTCCTCTATTCTGTTGCTGCTTTGTTGGTGTTTTTAATCCCACACTTATCGGTAACCTCTTACCTACGTGTAAGGAAACGCATTATGGAGACCCGGTAGAGCAGGAGGCACGAGCATGGGCACGAGGGTAGAAGTAGTAGTCTGGAGACGGGAGACATTTAGTTCAAGTGGGAACTAGAGTTGGCTCAGGGAGGGCCTGCATGAGGAAAGAGGAGACGGGCAGGTCTGGGCTTGAGGCCTGGTAAGCTCGATTGGGCGGTTTGCATAATCACTGAAAGCTTTAAAGCAAGGACAGGTAACGATAGAGAGGGAGGGCACAGAGACAAAGCGGTGGTATATATGTGAAGGTGGTTACAGGGAGCAAACATCTAATTGCTATCCAGTAGTTTTCACTTTGAGTTGTAATAATGTACTTCAGGTAACTTTTGGCATCATTGTCTGTCTTTCTGCTCCGATAATCCGATAACTTCAACCATCGTGGCAATGTGGCACCTTTTTATAGTTACCCGAATAATCGATTGCATTGTAACCTTCCTCTTTTCTTTACACCTCCTTCCAGAACCAGCATCAGCAGAGGACTTGGTGATGGCCGTGGAGAATGGGAAGAGGTATGTACGATGTGAGGCCATGATCCTCATCGCGCACCTTGTGGACATTACCTGATGAGTTTACAGCTGCAATAAATTGTGCCTCTTTTGTCAGTACGGGGAAAACTTACCCGATGAGGTTATTTGTAATTATTTCATCAAAGCAGGTAGTTTTTGTTTCCATTGCACTACCTGCACACCCACCTCCATCATGCTGACTACCGTTCGCTGAGTGTTGGTAGATTGCCGGTGCGGTGCGTGGTTTCTGCGGTGGCACCAAGAGATGGTTAAACGTGGTATCCTCAATCGAGTAACCGCTTTATTTCGGACACCAGATGCAGACTATCTGACCCTGCCCGTGTAAACCAAGACCAGGCAGCTAGGCCTTTCTGTTGTGCGCATTCCTCCTTTACCCATTTATCATGATATAATGAGTCCGAGTCCTATACCCATCCCCAGAACCTCCACATCATCCCAGTTTGGTGCCACGACCATTGGATCACGAGCTTGTTGGGGTTGATGCAACCGTTTCGACATTCTTGTGCAACTGGGCCTGATTGCACGAACGCCCCGATCCCTTGGTCACATCATACAGGCCTTTCTGTCTGTTCTTCTTAATCCGCATTTCACCTTTCCCTTAACGAAAAACACGCCAGACGTGTCAAAAGGTACCGAGACGGATTCCTTGGGTTTCAGGAAAACTGGCCTGTTCACTATGATCAAAATTCAATTCGTGCAAATCCTCATACCTGCCTGTTCTCAAAATCTCACCTTTGCTGTTCATTCTGGATGCTCAAAGATGGTGTTTCCAATGTGTTGATGGATGGATAGGATACTCCTATTACTCCCGATGGCTTATCAACTTCCACACTCCCAATGTGTTATTCCCAGAGGATTATTCTCGAAACAAAGGTATTCCTCGTCAAACTACCTGGTTTTGGATCAAGTCTACTGTTCCCTTTCTCTTATGACTTCTGAATCCCGATCAGGTGCTCACTGAGAATATAACAGACACCTCCCGATCTCCGTTTCTCATAGTTCTTCGCTCTTCCTGTCAAACGTTATTTGCATTGTACATTATACGGACAACGTTGTCTCAAAATGAGATCAGTCACCAATGGAGGTCCAGTTTCTGGAGCCTGGTCTTCTGGTGTTTCTGGAGACCTCACCCTCAGCTATGACCTACATTTGGTGTTGGCATTCCAGGTGTTCCACTGGATAATGCTTACTTCCTGGTTCCTCAAATCAAAGGGACCCACTGTAAGACACCACCATCAATAACCAAGGGATGTAACTCAAGGTACAGTTTATGGAACGTGCATTTGAAAGGGATTGACCTTTCATCCGGTACATTCAAGAACCTTTGGGAGTTACTTCCTATCTTTGGTGTCCTATAGGGGGAAACCATTGGCCATTGCACGCGAGATGTTTCATTTGTCCTTGTTTCCTATTCTGAAACATTCTTCCATCATCTCATTTCACTTTTCAATTGTAATTCTCCTGTGATGAAAGGCCGCAGGAAGTGGTGTATTTTTATGGTGCTGTTTATTTCAGTGAGTTGTGCGTTCAGGATCGCACCGTGGTACTAGAGAAAACAGAACGAGAGGGATTTGGCTTTGTTCTTCGAGGAGCAAAAGGTGAGAGGTTTTCTTCTCCTTTGTCTTCTTCTCCTTTGTCTTCTTCTCCTTTGTCTTCTTCTCCTTTGTCTTCCTCTTCTTCTTCTTTACATAAACTAAAATGTTTATGGTTTAATTGAGGCAATTAAGTGAATTTGAATCATTTGTGCTTTTAAAAATTATTTTGTTTAGTTCTGTTTCATTTGCTCTTGTACTCTTGTAGAGCTTTCCTTCTTTGGGAATTTGGGTGTGGTGGTTCATCGAGATGTGGAGATAGTTGGTTCATGGGTACTTGGGGAGAGGTGGTTCATGGGGATTTGCGGAGAGGTGGTTCATGGGTACTTGGGGAGAGGTGGTTCATGGGGATTTGCGGAGAGGTGGTTCATGGGGATTTGCGGAGAGGTGGTTTGTAGGGATTGGGGAGAGGTGGTGGGTGGTTCGTGTGCAGCCACCCGGCTGCTGGTTGCATCATTTTTCTATGGGCGCGTCTGCCGTTGATGCAATGCGTCTCTATAACCAGTTATCTGGTACTAATTTTGCCGAACTCGGAGGGATGACAGGCTGAATCAACCCCACCTGGCGTTAATTCAACTGGATTCGAACTCGGGACCTTATGATCCCAAGCCCGCTGCCCGAACCATTCGGCCAACACCAGATATTGGGGAGAGGTGGTTCATGTAGATTGGAGAGAGGTGGTTTGTGGGGATTGGGGAGAGGTGGTTTGTGGGGATTTAGGAGAGGTGGTTCATGGAGATGGGGAAGAGATGGTTCATATAAGGATTGGGAAGAGGTGGTTCATATAAGGATTGGGAAGAGGTGGTTCATATAAGGATTGGGAAGAGGTGGTTCATATATGGATTGGGAAGAGGTGGTTCATATAAGGATTGGGAAAAGGTGGTTCATGGGGATTGGGAAGAGGTGGTTCATGTAATCATTAGGAAGAGGTGGTTCATGGAGATTGGGGAGACTTGGTTTCTGGACATTGAGAGGAGTTGGTTCATGGACATTGAGAGGAGTTGGTTCATAGACATTTCGAGGAGTTGGTTCATAGACATTGAGAGGAGTTGGTTCATAGACATTTCGAGGAGTTGGTTCATAGACATTTCGAGGAGTTGGTTCATAGACATTGAGAGGAGTTGGTTCACGGACATTGAGAGGAGTTGGTTCATGGACATTGAGAGGAGTTGGTTCATGGACATTGAGAGGAGTTGGTTCATGGACATTGAGAGGAGTTGGTTCATGGACATTGAGAGGAGTTGGTTCATGGACATTGAGAGGAGTTGGTTCATGGACATTGAGAGGAGTTGGTTCATGGACATTGAGAGGAGTTGGTTCATGGACATTGAGAGGAGTTGGTTCATGGACATTGAGAGGAATTGGTTCATGGGTGAGGTGTTGGTTCATGGATATTGAGAGGAGTTGGTTCATGGACATTGAGAGGAGTTGGTTCATGGACATTGAGAGGAGTTGGTTCATGGACATTGAGAGGAGTTGTTTCATGGACATTGAGAGGAGTTGGTTCATGGTGATGAGTTTTTGAGATTGCTCCCTGAACGTTAATTAAAGGAGTCGAGTATGAAACGCACGCCAAGTGTTTCTTTAAGGTTACAAAGACACGCTCCCTCAGGATCTGTTGTTAGTAATCCCGTCTGCATGTGCTAATAACATTTTCTGATGAAGTGAACATTATTACTTTGGTTATTTAAACGTTTTGGTAAAACAAAAACGTCACAGCTGAACAATCTCACCACACAAACTAAAAGGAAATTGTTTCGTATTTTTAATAATATTCTTTAATCTCATGACCCCTTCACTCAGTGAGGCTGTTTACTTTAGACACCTCCCCCATCCCCACCTCCTCCTCGCTCCTCTCGCCACAAACCCTCAGAGATCTCTCGTCCAATCATTCTGTTCATCATCACCTGCTTCATCAATTCAGTTCTGAACATACTCTCCAGCCATGCGACACTTCCTTGTTTGTGTGTTTTATTTTCAGGCAATTTTTCCAAAGAAACTTTCGAGCCGACCAAAACATTCCCAGCTTTGCAGTACCTGGAGAAGGTGGACAAAGGAGGGGTGGCTTGGCGAGCCGGTCTGCGTACAGGAGATTTCATCTTGGAGGTGCGATGCATCCAAGGATTCGATGCTTTTTAAGCTCTTCCGTGTCCAGCTAGGCCTCACTTGTCCCTATTGCTCTCTTTTATCCCCGTAGGTGAACGAAAAGAATGTGGTTCACTGTGGACACAAGGAGGTCGTGTCTCTCATCCGCGACAGTACCAGCCGTCTTGTCCTGCGGGTGGTGTCCGTGGCTACCCCGCCCAGCACACGTTCTCGGCGTAAACGCAAGGGTAGGGATTGTGTGTCTGAGTCGCAGGCCCTTGTGACAGGGTCAGGGGTTCGAATCTAGGCCACCGATGCCAAGCAGGATACTTGCAACTCAAAATGCCCTCGTTTCCTTTTCTCGTTCTTTCCTCTCCGTTTTAGTCCTAAAATGAAAAGGAAAACGTTCATGAAGTTATGTCGTTTATGACATTCGAAAAATGTAAAGGCAAACTGGAAGACAATGTAGTAAAAGGTGTAGAAAGGGGACAATAACGCCTTGATTTGGATAGTATATGGTTCAAACAGGCTTCCACCTGTTCATGGTGGAGGCCTGGCTTGATATGGTGCCGAATGTATGGCTCGAGCGAGGCCGTCGCATTGATAGGCCTTCGTGACCGACGTGACAGACATTGGATGCTGCCGATTGGATGAAACAAATTGGTTCTTGTGACAAGATCATAAAAATCGTGTTTTGTGTTTAATCTTCCAACTCTCCCACCTCTCTCCAACTCCTGACCAATTAACAGGTCGATTTCTTTTTAAGCCCACCGGATCTTCCTATTCCATCATTATTAGTCCCCTACGGTGTACTATAGGTTTGGGGACTATAGGTTTGCACGCCGTCCCTCCGTCCGTCAGTCCGTCACGCAAAGAACAGTTTTCCGGACTTTTTTTCTAAACGCTTAATGCTAATGATTTTAGACTTGGTACATGGTTCCCTCATGATAAGTTACAGGTCAAGTTCGAACTTCACGACGTTTCGATCATTTTTGACAAAGTTATGGCACTTTGAACTTTGGGAATTCTGATAATTCTGATGATCCTTAACTCAGTGCCATTTTAAGTTTAAATTTCCTTTAAAAACCAATTTCTCTGCAATAATAGGACCGATTGAGATAAAATTTTCACCATAGGAGGGACTCGGTCTGCAGAATATTTTAATGGTAATTATGACGTCACAGGTCACGTGGTTCGGCCGCCATATTGTTTTTCGTGAAAACACGAAAACCCCTTTTTCTCTGCAACGGCTGAACAAATCGAGACCAAACTTTGCAGGCAGAATCGCATACCCATGACGAACAAAAAAGTCATCGAGCATGACGTCATGCATCACATGGTTTCAGAGTTATGACGTTTTTAAGCATGAACCTTTAAAACCGAGCTCCTCCCTCATTTTTGATCCAATCGAGGGGAAACTTCACAGATCTGTTCAGCATGTCAGTCTACTAAAATGTCCTTTTGGAATTTGCGATAGGGCACGTGGTTTGGCAGATATCGTTAATTAAACGAAAATATTTTTTAAAAATGGATATCTCTTGTTTATTCTAGAGTTCTCCTCAAGCCGCACCGCGCGCCCTCAGCCTCGTCTCGCGAACGTCAACAGCGCGACACAGCGCGCGCTTTCCGGAGGGGCGGAGCCAAGCCGAGCAACATATATATACACATCGATCATTGATCGTGAACCGGAAAATATAATAAATTACTGATATTTAGCGACTCCAAAGGTTCTTTATCAACGACCTTTTTTGTCGTGCTTCTGCTGACCTGTCTGCAAGGTGTATAAATCGAAGTCCCGAGTGCGAATCACAGGTGAGCCCGTCCTGAGGTAATTAGCGATTGGGAACGATTCAGAACCTGTGGGTAAATAACCCTTGGTAATTTCCCCAACAGTTTTCTGGACGACAGACTGCCGGTAGGGGACATGTAATGCAGCGCAATACTCAGAATGCTTGTTTAAATTTGTTATTTGCTGTTCTTTTCTGCTTTCCTAGAATCTACTTTTCTGATGTAGCCCCCTCCCAGCAGCTCAATTTTATTACCTGCGCCACCAAAGGTGGATGCAGGTTATGTTTTCACCCCTATCTGTCTGTCTATTTGTGAGCAAGCTATCTCAAAGAGTTGTAGATGGATTCGGATGAAATTTGGCAGAGATGTAGCGTATGTGACAAGGAAGAATCAATTCAATTTTGGTGAAGGTCCGGATCCGGCTAGGAGAATTTTTTAAGTGATTCTTCACCATTGGGAGATCGGGCCAAAAACGATACATAGCAGGATATCTCAAAAGGTTATGGACGGATTTGGACGAAACTTGGTGGAGAGGTTGGGTGTCTGACAAGGACAAACAGATTCGATTTTGGTGAAGATCTGAATATGGCTTCGGATAAGAGAATTATTTAATTATTTTAATTGATTGTTCACCATTGGGAGATAGGGCCAAAAACGTTACATAGCGGGACATCTCAAAAAGTTGTGGACGGATGATTTTGATTAAATGTGATTCTGTGTTGTGATTTTCTGGTCTACTCTGGGATACAAAACGTAAACTGTTCACCTGGCGGAGGTACGCTCTCTACTGACTGCCGTTCTAGTTTTTCTACTCTGTCCACTTCAAGTTATTTTTCTTTCTCACCTGAGCTCCTCCCCGGTCTCTTTAACCCAGACTTTGTTTTTGGCTATTTCCCTTCAGTATTCACTAAAGCAGGATGCCTGGAGGTACGCACACTCCCCTCTAAGCTGTCTACCTGGGTTTGAATCTCGACCCATTTATAAACTGTCATCTTGATCTTTCACACACAGAATGATTCATCAATGCGAGTGCCGTCCCTCGGATGGACGTTGAACTGGGTGTCCCGTCTACGAGCATTAGTCGGTGGATGTTAAAATCCCACTGTGTTGGTCGCGAAGAGGAGGCGAGTTATCGCCAGGACCATGAATGAGCTAGAAATTCCTGGCCTGACCTACAAGGGGCACTGCATCGGCGGCACACCTGCACTCCCAGCAATGATGCAAGCAGTAGCCACAGGCTGCACACGGAATGAATGAATTCACTCCAACAGCCCACCTCCCTTCCCTTCCCCTCACCCCCTTGAGTTTGTCTCTTGAATTTTTCAGCTCCCCCAGCACCCCCTCGTCGTTCTCCAATGACGCAGCTGACGCAACACTCCAAGTCTCTCTCGACTGACGAGATGGCTGAACTCGGTTAGTCCCTTCTGTATCCGTGTGCTTTTTCACCTCACACCTTGTTTTCTTGGCTTGCCTTTCCCTGCTGTGGACATTTTGTGTGTGTCCGAACAAACAACATAAATGAGTACCTGTTCCGTGCACTACAGCTTTTTGTGTGTGTGTGTGTGTGTGTGTGTGTGTGTGTGTGTGTGTGTGTGTGTGTGTGTGTGTGTGTGTGTGTGTGTGTGTGTGTATACATATATACATATATATATATATATATACATATATATATATATATATATATATATATATATATATATATATATATATATATATACTCAACATCAAAAGAAACTTATCAAATCTTTAGAAGGACACTCATTGAAATCCTCCGCGCAAAAATGAAAAATATTTTAACACAGAGGTAAAGTTCAGCTATCTTTACCAAACACATGTCAATAAACTTGAGGTTGGCTCAATGTTACGGGGTCCTCTGCAATCTCCTGGTCTCGGTAACCTCCGAACCCCGAGAGGAACCCCGGCAGAAAGATATATATGTTAGTCCGTGTCGCAATCAATCACTAATGAAACCATCCAGGAAACCACCAAAGGAAACAATCCAAATCAATAAGGAAACCACACCCTTGGTTGTCAATGAACAAATATTATATTAAAAGCACACAAAAAGAACCATACAACAATGGGGGCAATCAACCCTACAATCAAATCTTAAGATGGTAACCTAGCTCAAACTCACGGCACCCCCAGGGACTGAAACAGAGCCCTTCTCTAGAACACAATGGTGCTCCCGGCGAAGAGGCGATGGCGATGAGGCGGGTAAGGAGATGTAGGTAAGGCGGGGACCGTCACGTGGTCCCAGCCAACCCCAATTGGTGGTGGAAAGAGGAATCCCAAAGACGCTATCCAAACCTGCACATACACCGTGCAGTCGCGAACCGCACCGTATTCTTCAAAGGCCGCTGTCGCGCACACACATCCTCGGCAAACCACCGGAGGGCGGGACCAGCGGACGCGGCTAACCAAGGGTCCGCGAACGACACGCGAGGTCCCAGGAATTGGCGGTCGGTTCTTCCTCGGGCCGCAGCATCTAGGCGAAATTCTCCGGAATCTCACACCTGTACCTGGCTTCGCAGGCTTTTCCACGACACCAGCGATAACAACGATCGCACGAGATTCCTTTCCAGGACTCAGAGTTCACTCGCCATGGACGCTCGACCACGCTGGGTACAGAGCTTTTACAAAACGCCTCGTTTCACCTCTGCCTCACGCGCTCTTCTTCTTTAACGCCTTTTTCTTCCGGGTCACGATCCGATTTCCTGTCTCCTTTTTACCATGAGCGCTTTTACCCTTTTAACCACAATAACCATTTCCCTTAAACAACAATACCCATGATACTTAGAATCCACAATAATAATAATAACAGCAATAATAATAATAAGTGCCGAATCCATAACACTTCCCCCCCTCAAGAAAGAAAGTTTGAACACAGCGAAAACTTTCTTTGCCGGCAAACTCTTTAAACAAACAAAAAAAACTCACATCCCCAAATCAATTCCCGTGAGCAATAATTATCAACATCTCAAAAATAAAGCAACAAAATTTTACAACCCACAGAGATTTCCAAGGTTAATTGACTCTGGACAAAGCGTCAGCCACGACATTGTCCCTGCCCTTTACATAATCAATTTCCCCGTTGGACTCCTGCAAAGCCAAACTCCATCTCATCACCCTCTGATTTTACTTTTCGTTTCTTTTGAATGAAGGTTAAGGGGTAGTACTCAAAAACCCGAAGTCAAGCAAAGCTACAGCACTTTTCCCGGGAGGCCGAGCTGAAAGCCAGGTTCCATGGTGGTTGGGTGGTGAGGCCTGGAGGTATTCACTACATGGACGCCTTTAGGAACGTGGAGTTCACGGTTAGTCCATGCAGGAAAGTTCACTACATGGACGCCTTTAGGAACGTGGAGTTCACGGTTAATCCGTGTCGGGAAGTTCACTACATGGATGCCTTTAGGAACGTGGTGTTCACGGTTAATCCGTGTAGGAATCTTGGCTCGGCTGCTCCGCAGCATTCAGTGCTTCAACTCTTTCTAACTTTCCTAACAATCACGGTTGGACCACTTGTCACGGTAGTCACATGAATAGCGGTCTCCTTCTCGGCCACTGCTCGGATAATCCTTCCTTCGGGGGCTGCCGTAACTCTGGGAGTCTCCATAATAATATCGATTGCGGCCACCACCAAAACTACGACTCCATGGTCCTCTTCTGTAGATCCCACGATACCTATGAAATGCCTTCCCTACTGTTATGGTCCGACCCTCCAACTCCTTGCTATTCAGATCCTTTTCTGCCTCCCTGGCGTCCTTTGAGTTTTCAAATGTGACAACGCCAAACCCTCTTGACTTTCGTGTCTCCCTGTCTTTTATCAGCAGTACTTCCAAAAGCGGTCCATATTTGCTGAAGGCCGACTCCAGAACATCTTCCTTTGTTTTGAAGTTCAGTCCACCTACAAATAACTTGCTAAATTTGTCGCCATCCCTAACTGGTGTGGTGTTATTTTCCCTACTGGGCTTTTTAACAACCATCGGGTTACCATAAACTTGACCACCGGCCAAATCATTCCTGATAACAGATACTCCCTCTACAGGAAGCGTGGCTTGTAAACCGACGGTGACCGGTCCTGACACCAAATCAGACTCCAAATGGATGACATGAAGTGGAGCTCCAACACAGCCACCAATCCCCTGTAAACGAACACTATCACCAGTTGCCATCTCCTCTGACAATGGCAAGATGCCTTCAAGTATTAAAGATTGATGTGCCCCTGTGTCCCTTAACACCCTAACAGGTCTCCGGTTAGTCAGGTCGCCACCCAGGGACACCAACCCCCTGAAATAAATGGTTGGTAACTCTGTTGAGGGCGATTTCTCACATTGGCCATTGCATTCGGAGTTGTACTAGTCGAACTCCGCTCCTGATTTTCCCTTTTCATGGTGTAACACTGGGACATCAAGTGTCCAGGTTTACGGCAAAAAGCGCAAGTAGGCCCGGAGGAGAACCTCGTGGTCTGCCTCGAGCGCCCCGGAGGGTAAGTCTGCCTTGGAACTGCTGTCTTCGGATTCCTAGAAGTCGTGGTATCAGAGTGGGCCTCATATTCATCTCGAGGCCGCCCCCCTGAATTTTCGTTCTCCGCCCCTGATGTACCATAGCTCCCCTGGCTAGGTCTAGGCGAGAAGTTAGGTTTGTGGAACCCCATCCTGTGGGTTAAGGCATAGTCATCAGCCATGGCTGCTGCCTCATACAGCTTTGGTACTTTCCTTGCCTCCAGATGAACTTTAATGTCCTCGTGGACACACTGTTGGAATTCCTCCACTAGGATCAATTGTCGCAGTAGTTCGAAGTCTTTCCCAACTCCTTTGGAATCACACCACCGATCAAACATGGTTTCTTGCATTCTGGCAAACTCCACATGGGTCTCATTCTCCCTCTTCCTGGCGTTCCGGAATTTTTGCCGGTAAGCTTCAGGGACCAATTCATAGGCTTTGAGAATGGTTTTCTTCAATACCTCATAATCTGCACATTGGTTCAATCGGTAAAGCCGAATAAATATCTTGAGCCTTATCCACCAGAACACTTTGCACTAATATGGTCCAGGACTCCTCAGGCCCGTTTAGCAGTTGAGCCACCTTCTCAAAGTGTGAAAAAAAAATTGGCTACCTCCTTTTCATTGAAGGGTGGAACCAGCCTCACATGTCTGCCAACATCCCAGGTGTTCTGACTAGTGGTCGAACCAGTCGGCATGGATGGTGCCTCTCCTCGTTCTCTCATTAAATCCAGTTCCTTGGCTTTAATTTCCTGCTGAAGCACCATTTCGTGTGCCTTTAACTCCCTTTCAGCTTTTTTCTCCTCTGCTTCGAGTTCCCTTGCAGCTCTCCTTTCCTCTGCTTTTTTCTCTTCTAACCTTTCCTGGAGTTCTCTTTCAACTCTCCTTTCCTCTGCTTGTTTCTCTTCTCTTCTCTCTTCTGCTTTCCTTTCCTCTGCTTTTAACCTTTCCTGGAGTTCTCTTTCCTGTGTTGCTCTTCTTTCCTTGCTCTGCAATTGCATCTCCACTTTCTGGAGCTCCACATTTTCTTGTTCTTCTGGTAACCAATCCAAGGCGACCTCTCCCCATGTTCCTAGTTCCACCAGAGATTCTATCACCACTGTCTGCATCTCTGGTTTCTTCATTTTAGCTCGGACCTCCAAGCTAAAGTGTTTGCCCAATATCAAGAGTTCCGATTTTAGTAACGCTCGGAACTGTGCCTCACTAGGGGTCGCTGTAAACTTCTCTGCGTCAAACTCCATGGTGACTATCTGTTAACACCTGTTAACCTTCACACAAGAAATTTCAAAAAAAACCAAAATAAATTTTTTTGTTTGTTTTTTGAAAAATTTGGGAATGCTAAAAATTTTCCAAAATTGGAAAATTTAGGAATGCTAGGGAACTCTTTCCCGGACTAAATTTAAGGAATTTTATATCCCGGACGAAGACCCAATTTGCAATTGTCAATTGGAGTCAATTGGACGAGCCCCCAATTTCTGTTACGGGGTCTTCTGCAATCTCCTGGTCTCGGTAACCTCCGAACCCCGAGAGGAACCCCGGCAGAAAGATATATATGTTAGTCCGTGTCACAATCAATCACTAATGAAACCATCCAGGAAACCACCAAAGGAAACAATCCAAATCAATAAGGAAACCACACCCTTGGTTGTCAATGAACAAATATTATATTAAAAGCACACCAATAACCAATCGTTATTCTGGGGGAATAAACCCCTCTAATTCTGGGGGAAATCGCCTGTCCCTCTCTAATTGGTTAAATAACTGATGATTTTGATTGACCGATGATTTTGTTGTTTCTAATCATTCGAGATAGGTCGTTCGTCTGTCGCACACCGCTTGAGCTGTGGTTGTCATTATTGGTGGATGTAGATCACCTTATTTACCATTGTCTTGCTCGTAAAGTCAGTGACGTGTCAGGCATGCACACACTGATTCATTCGGCGTGCTGACTCCCCCACTCAACGGACATCTTAATCAGCTGAGAACTGTCTATCATCAAGGTGTTGTACCTTCAATCCCAGAACCCGAGTTGTGTCCGAAGGTCGTCCAATCACACGGAGAGGTAGAGAGATGGATGTACACTATTACTATTGGTGTCACTATTGTAACTATTCGTGTAATTTGGACTCAATCGTTTCTACCACTGAGATCGATCAGGTATCTGCTTCCAACATTTTGGAAACCTTCACAACACACATTCTATCATCCTAAAATCGAGTCACATGACAAAAGATGATTTTGCTCAAAGCTTACAAGGACATCAGATGTGTGATTTGGACTTTAGGTGTTGGGGACAAGCACTCGGATCATAAAGATATGCATGACGTATGATGTGCAAGATTTCGTTTTGTATTAATTAGGGCACGTGGTCATCACGAACGAGCAGAAATTAACAACCATTTCCTGGGTGGCACCCATCACCCTTCGTTTTGCTCCGATGAAGGGTGAACGCCAGAAACATCAGCTTCTCCTTGCTTCCCACGACGATTAGCGTACCTCGATCGATGTCCTGTCGTCCGGCCCTGGTTGCCCTTATGTGGTGGCATTCCTTTTTCCTGAACCGCTGGAAGGTTCTGAGATAACCTCACCCACCCACTTGTCTTGTAACTGATAATCTGAAAACAGCTCATCTCTGTAAGCTTGGGAGACAAGCAGATTTACCCTCCGCTAAACCCTTCAAATCGGATCTCGTGAAAGTAGTTTGAGATATATGAATGAATGAATGAATGAAACGAGGGTACTTTCTATGGTACAAGATGCCTCCTTGTGTTGTTAGCTTCATGCACACTTTGTTTTCAGAACGTTTGACACTTTCTGCTTAAGAAGCTGATCTGATGTTCACAAATTATTAATTTATTTTACCATGGTTGTGTTAAAGAACAAACGAGGTATTTACATTTATTTCTGAAAACATTGATTTTATTTATTTCTGAAACATTTATTGATCACATGTGTATCTCAGCCTTATTTTTCTTTACTCTTTCTGCCTTTTCAGAGAAACTTGATGAAATTCTCGCAAGTGCTGAGAGTTCAGAAGGAATCGATTCGGAATCCCCGATGTCCGTTTTACCAGCCTTGCGTATGTACCTGCAACCTGGGTTTAAAGTTCCTGGGCCTGTGTCCTTATGTGATCTCAAGATGTATGGTTTTATATATTTATCCCTTCATTCTTTCTCTTGCATCCCTCACTATCTTGCAGGTGTGGTCATAAGCAGTCTTCGCCGTGCTCACTCGGTGCAAGACTTCAGCTCCACAGACCTTTCCATACCTCCTCCACCCGGCAGTCCAGCTCCCCTTTTCCCAACGGAGGGGGGTGACACCCCTCCTCCCCCACCCCCTGACTTCACACCTCCCCCAACTCCGCGAGAAGTGGCAAAAATGGACTTTAACGTCCCCCCAGCACCCTTGTACGCACCACCTCAGCCGCCCTCAATCAGTCCACCGCCGCATGTGCCACCTGACGTGCTGCCTCCTCCTCCTTGTTATGCACCGCCTGAACTTCCATCACCAGTAGTTGCATATTCCCAAGCTCCACCATCCTTCTCACCCATTTCACCTTCACCTAACCAGTCTAAAGCATGGTCTCCCAGCACAACGCAAACTCATCTACCTCCTTCTCCAACTTACCCACTTGCTGCTGCTACTCCTGCTATTGCTGACACACCTCAACTGGTTAGACCCCCAACTCCTCCGCTGGTTAGGCCCCCGACTCCTCCGCTGGTTAGCCCCCCGACTCCTCCACTGGTTAGATCCCCGACTCCACCGGCGAGTTCCCCAACCCATCCTCTGGCGAGATCACCAACCCCTCCTCTAGCGAGTTCCCCGACCCCTCCTCCCGCAAGATCACCAACCCCTCCTCCTTTGAGGTCCCCAAACCCTCCTCCGGCGAGATCCCTGACTCCTCCCCCGGCAAGATCGCCGACCCCTCCTCCCGCGAGAACGCCAACCCCTCCTCCGGCGAGGTCCCCAACCGCTCCTCCTGTGAGATCCCCAACCGCTCCTCCTGTGAGATCCCCAAGCCCTCCTCCGGCGAGATCCCCAACCCCTCCTCCGGTGAGGGCCCCAACCCCTCCTCTGGCGAGATCCCCAACCCCTCCTTCGGTGAGGTCCCCAACTCCTCCTCTAGCGAGGTCCCCAACCCCTCCTCTAGCGAGGTCCCCAACCCCTCCTCCGGCTCGGTCCCCATCTCCTCCGCTGGTGAGGTCTGAAACTGATTCTTCATTTCCATCTTCCCAATCACCAATTCTTAGTCCGGTTGTTGCTTCAGCTTTTCCTGTTGCTGCACCTACTTACTCCACTGCTGCTAATAATTGCAAATTGCAACCACAAATATCTACAACTGTATCAGATATTAACAGCCATGCCTCTTCCCCAACTTCTTCCCTTGCATCGTCACCCTCTTCTCCTACCCATCCCGCCATTCATCCTCACCACGTCTTTGTTTCTGTCAGTCCGACATTTCATTCCTCTCCCTCTGTCTCCCCAATTATTACTCCCGGCAGGACGCGAAACCTGCCTGCCGTCGCCCCCAAACCCAAAACACTGCCCCCGTCCCTAACTGGACGCCGCATCGTCCCCTTGGCCCAGAAGCCCGTCACCCCCTCCCCATTCGCTGCTGCCGTGAAAAACAGGCTGGGACGCCCAGGAGCGACCGCCGGAGGTACAGCTGCCGTCTCGCCACCGGTTTCTCCACCACCGGTTTCTCCGCCACCGCCCTCCTCTCTTCTGCATCCCGTCACGGGGCAGCCGGCGGCACCCGGGAGTCCTCTTGCTCTCATTCTCGCCGCCCGACACCGAGTAACGGCTCGCAAGACAGAGCGTGTCAACAGCCAATCCGAGACGAAGGCCACTCGCCCAAGATCCTTCGTGCCCAGCCGCCCCGCAATGGCGGTAGGACCACAACCGTTTATGAGTAAAGCCTCATCTATAGCTCCGGAGAATGCCATAAAGCTGGACTCTTCACAGCAACCACAAAGGTGAGCAATGATTACTTGGGGTTGGTCACATTAAGATGAGAAATGACCAAGAAATACTTTACCTTTGACAACTTTAAGGACCCGGTACTGTCTGCCTCCTTGTTCTTACCATTATCATTGGTGATCGTTCACATTGTAGTTATAATATAGTAATATTTAGGGGAGAGAAACCTGATATTTTAGGATTTCAACTGCCATATCTTTACCACTTCCTCATTGCCCGTTATCTCCACCAGCACAAAGGAACCTGCTTCATATCCTTCAAGCCCAGAGGCCTCGACTCAATTAGCGGCAACAGCTTCCGGTGGATCGTTTATGAACAAACCGGTGAATGAGTGGAGCAAGGAAGACGTGGCGGAATGGTTAGATAGTTTGTTACTCGGAGAACACCGAAAAGGATTCCTGGAGAACGAAATTGACGGTTCTCATCTCCCGTCTCTTGCCCGGAATGACTTAATCGAGCTGGGGATCATTCGTGTTGGCCACCGCAAGACCATTGAGCAGGCCCTCAAAGAATTGCTCGGCCAGTAACCGTCGTGTCGCTCTCTCTCTCCCTCTCTCTCTCTCCCCCTGACTAGATTGCTATTGTAAGTTGATTGCTCTCTTACACACTTCCGCCTTTCTTTTCTAGAACTACAACTCGATATTTCCCGTCTCACCGTCGGCAAATTCGCTCTTTTACCTGACTTATTGAATTTCCTCTTATATACACCTGGTGTTGGCTTAGCGGTTAGGGTGCCGGCTTGGGATCCTAGGACCCTGGGTTTGAATCCCGGTCGATCGCTGAATTAACACCAGGGGGGTTGACTCAGCCTGTCCTCCTTCCGAGTTCGGCAAATTGAGTACCAGTTCACTGGTAATTCCCTGTGTGTCGCAAGAGGTGACTAACAGGGTTGGTGGCAGGAAGGGCATCCGGCCATAAAACATTGCTTCAAAAAGGGGACCACGGTACCCGAAAAAGGCCAACCCCTGCTCTGCGGGGGAAAAATATGGTCTCTAAAGGTGGTTATACACGATCTTGTTTTCTTTCTATCGCACACCTCTTCTTCCCTTTGCTTCTCTCGAACCAACTGCACCTTCCCATCGGGCCTTCTCCCACGATTACACTGCTATTTTAACCAGTGGGTGAGCTTGCCAGATTTGAGGTTCCCCGTTGCAAGGATGTCTCATAGACGAGCTATGGTATTTGTACTTTGGGATTAGTATTGGGGTTTTAGCTCGAAGTGTAACTTGTTGTTGAGTATCTTCCATCCTCTTGTGCTGCAAGTCTATGTTGAAATGTTACGCAGCATCGGCCGCACTCGCAATATTTTCAAATCCTGGCGAGGCTAGCTCCCCCACCCCTTCTCTGGCGACGTCCACAATATATCCTTTGGGTTTGACATTGTGACTGGGTTAGAGGAAGATGATTGGAGGGGAAAGCGGTGTGGGGGATGCGCTGAATGTCAGGAAATCATGAACTAGACGTCAGTTTATTGCACGTCGCTTCATAAAACCACCTTACTTATTGCATGTTGCTTACACAAACCATCTATTTAAACCACTAAGCATTTAAACTGTGGCGACGTTGAGCATCATATTCGTTTGTCCCAACTTGAATGTGGCTCGATTCAACAATCCCAAATGGAACCCCAATTGCAAACGTCTGGTAATGCGTCTCGAGGCCCCAAATATAACCCCGTTTACCAATTGACACTTACCATCCATACACCTTTACCTGTACATCAGTGCACCGAGTCCTGATAGACAGTGTTGTTGCTTTGGTGCTTCTAACAAGCTTTTTGGGTTTTCGCTGCCACAACGTAAAGCCTTGTGCCTTAGGACGAGTTTTGTGACGAGTTTCGCAGAGAGAATATACCTGTTCGTCACAAACAATAGTTTGAATGTAGCCCCAATCTGGGGGGGTCATGTGCCTTAAGTCTTCAACGCTTCTGTTCCTGGTACGAGTTTGGACCCTTAAACGTGCTCAAGAGCACTTTAGTGAGCCGAACAACTAGATCGCTGCTTATAACACCCTTAGATTAGGTACACACAGGTAGGAGATGTTTTACTTGTATTTTTGGTGTTTACCATAAACACCTCAAATGTCACTGGCACTTCAAATGCAAAATTAATACTATATGATCAGCCATATGTAACTAGGTACCATGCACCGGGCATTACTATAGTGGGACCTGGAATTTGGGACTGCGGATGTAACGTGAAGGTACTTTGGGGCCCAGGTATCCAAAGTATCTGGCCCTTCGGTGAGACTGCACATCGAGGTACGGAATAATGCACCAGGGAGCCAAATATCGGTCCTGGGGACTTGCTACGTGTGTAGTTGAGGTCTACATATACCAAGTACCTGTTTGAAGTCTACCTTTAAAAGGTAAACGCTTCACCCTCAGTTTGAGAGTAGATTAGAAAGTGAAATTATCACGGAGGATGTTTCACAGTCATGGATGGTTTTCTTAAGATGAAGTATTCTTGATATTTGTCGAGGTGGGATAATGAGAAGGTACGCGGTGGGATAACGGAAGAGGTTTACCTGTGTAGATGGCAAAGTAGGTTTTCAGTTGACAAGTTGTTTCATGGGTTTTGGCTATTCTTACCTAGCACGTTTTGCTGGCGGTTACAGGTGACCATTACCTTTTGGGATGGCACTGACCGGTTGATGCATTAGAAGTCAGAATGCCAGGTATAACTAATAGTATTATTGTTTTCTTACTCGATCTGCTCACCATGTGATCTCGCCTCATGTGACCTTGTGGACACGGGGACGTCGAGTCGTAAAAGTAATTTGGTCAATGACTCATTTTTATTACAATATTGGACACACTCGATCAATCTCCACCTTCAATCATTTCCAGTGACCGTTTAATGAGCTGCAGACTTTGCCACCTCCATGGGCACGGCTCCGCTTGCTCGAGATCACTTGACGGTTTGAGAGGAGACCGACCTGGCACAGTCGACTCTAGACCAGTAGACCAGGCCTCCGAGCCCGCTCGGTACGATGTTGCCCCCCTCATTTAACGTCCATGAGGCGATGACATGAGATTATTTCATTACTCGGATGCACCTGCTGCCGAGTTGCTTAATAAGGTACAATTGAGTAAAAGTACACTGGAGCCCCGATTGCTGTAAACACGTTCAAGTGAACGGGACTTTGACTGACTAGTCTGTGTGTTTAGAGCATGCGAGGCAAGGCCCCAGGGGTGACCGGGGCCTTCATTTGAGCCGGCGGATATCATTTGACCAGGTGGCTCATTTTGCATGATTTTTGTTTTACTTCTGCATATGGAATAAAGCTTCAGCTTCCGACAAAGCACAAATAACCAGGTGTTGGTGTCATTTTGTGCATACCGGTGTTTATTTTGTATCGGAGCAATCCCATTGCAGGGACAAGGACTGGCACTGACTGAGCCAACAGCAGTATTTGGGACAGAGATGCTCATGATATGATGGATTGGGAAGATGAGCAGAGGATTGTTCAGGGTAATGGGAAAAGGCAAAGGTGTGCGAGATAATAATTACATATCTCTGCTATAATGATCATCATGTTCTCCTTCACATCGGGCATAGTCTTACAGCATTGCACTCTTCAAATCCTTGTGTATTCAGAAAAGGGTTCTGCAAAGGAGAAACATCTTGTTAACTGAAATGTTTATATTTTCGAAAGAGAAAATCATTCGCCATCACTAGTTAATATTTCCATGCTGTGTGATGTTAACGTAGTAAAACCCGCGAGATGCAAACCCAGCCAACAAACCCGCTAGACGCACACCCAGCTGACAATAAACCCGCTAGACGCACACCCAGCTGACCACACACCAGCAAGACGCAAACCCAGCTGACCACACACCAGCAAGACGCAAACCCAGCTGACCACACACCAGCAAGACGCAAACAAAGCTCACCACACACCAGCAAATCGCAAACCCAGCTGACCACACACCAGCAAGACGCAAACCCAGCTCACCACACACCAGCAAGATGCAAACCCAGCCAACAAACCCGCTCGATGCACACCCAGCTGACAAACCCGCTAGACGCAAACCCAGCTGACCACACACCAGCAAGACGCAAACCCGGCTGACCACACACCAGCAAGACGCAAACAAAGCTCACCACACACCAGCAAATCGCAAACCCAGCTGACCACACACCAGCAAGACGCAAACCCAGCTCACCACACACCAGCAAGATGCAAACCCAGTCAACAAACCCGCTCGATGCACACCCAGCTGACAAACCCGCTAGACGCAAACCCAGCTGACCACACACCAGCAAGACGCAAACAAAGCTCACCACACACCAGCAAATCGCAAACCCAGCTGACCACACACCAGCAAGACGCAAACCCAGCTCACCACACACCAGCAAGATGCAAACCCAGCCAACAAACCCGCTCGATGCACACCCAGCTGACAAACCCGCTAGACGCAAACCCAGCTGACCACACACCAGCAAGACACAAACCGAGCTGACCACACACCAGCAAGACGCAAACCCAGCTGACCACACACCAGCAAGACGCAAACCCAGCTGACCACACACCAGCAAGACGCAAACCCAGCCAAAACACAAACCAGCTAGACACAAACCCAGCCAAACACAAACCAGTGAGACACAAACCCAGCCAGACACAAACCCAGCCAAACACAAACCAACTAGACACAAGCCCAGCCTATAACAAACCCAGCCAACAACAAACCCGCTAGGTGCAAGCCCAGCCGACAACAAACCCAGCCGACAACAAACCCACGAGACGCAAGCCCAGCAGACAACAAACCCGCTAGACGCAAGCCTAGCCGACAACAAACCAGCAAGAAGCAAACCCAGCCGACAAGAAACCCGCTAGACGCAAACCCAGCCAACAACAAACCCGCTAGACGCAAGCCTAGCCGACAACAAACCCGCTCGATGCAAACCCAGCCGACAACAAACTCGCTAGACGCAAACCCAGCCGACAACAAACTCGCTAGACGCAAACCCAGCCGACAACAAACTCCCTAGACGCAAACCCAGCCGACAACAAAACCGCAAGATGCAAACCCAGCCGACAGCAAACCCAGCCAGACACAAACCCAGCCAGACACAAACCCAGCCAGAGACAAACCCAGCCAGACACAAACACAGCCGACAGCAAACCTAGCCAGACACAAACCCTGCCGGACACAAACCCTGCCGGACACAAACCCTGCCGGACACAAACCCTGCCGGACACAAACCCTGCCGGACACAAACCCTGCCGGACACAAACCCTGCCAGCAAAAGCAATCCAACCCTGCTGTGTACTCAAACCCTGGGCTGGCAGAATGACCTATAGGTACACACTCACCTCTTAGCTGTTTTACCTGGATTCGATTACCCTTTAATAAATTTACCCTTTAATTTACTCAAATAAATTTACCCTTTAATAAATAGTCCAGTCAATCTAACAAATTTTATGGCTCGACCCTCCACTAATTGTAACAGAATGTTTTTCACTGCTATGCATTTCAGGAATGTCCCCAAAACAGCAAACTAAAAGTTTAGCAAAACATATTTGGTGGAAAGGCGTCAAATTTGCGTGATATGCAAATTAGCTGCCGCCATGAGGAAACAATCAATTTTCCACAGTAATTCTGTATCGACGTATCCAATCATGAGAAACTAAGTAGGTAGACCCATATTTTCAGGGTTGATGATCATGAAAAGTTCATTTCTGGATCAATTATATGCATACAATTCAATGAAGTATGCAAATTAGATGCCGCCGTTATTCCAAAAAAAAACATATCTGCCAGAACTCTCTATCTCTTGACCCAATGTTGACAAGTGAAATGTCTCGACCCATATTCCAGAACTCTCTATCTCTTGACCCATTGTTGACAAGTGAAATGTGTCTCGACCCATATTCCAGATCTCTCTATCTCTTGACCCATTGTTGACAAGTGAAATGTGTCTCGACCCATATTCCAGATCTCTCTATCTCTTGACCCATTGTTGACAAGTGAAATGTGTCTCGACCCATATTCCAGAACTCTCTATCTCTTGACCCAATGTTGACATGTGAAATGTGTCTCGACCCATATTCCAGAACTCTCTATCTCTTGACCCAAATCTTGACATGTGAAATGTGTCTCGACCCATATTCCAGAACTCTCTATCTCTTGACCCAATCTTGACATGTGAAATGTGTCTCGACCCATATTCCAGAACTCTCTATCTCTTGACCCAATCTTGACATGTGAAATGTGTCTCGACCCATATTCCAGAACTCTATCTCTTGACCCAATGTTGACAAGTGAAATGTCTTGACCCATATTCCAGAACTCTCTATCTCTTGACCCAATGTTGACATGTGAAATGTGTCTCGACCCATATTCCAGAACTCTCTATCTCTTGACCCAAATCTTGACATGTGAAATGTGTCTCGACCCATATTCCAGAACTCTCTATCTCTTGACCCAATCTTGACATGTGAAATGTGTCTCGACCCATATTCCAGAACTCTCTATCTCTTGACCCAATCTTGACATGTGAAATGTGTCTCGACCCATATTCCAGAACTCTATCTCTTGACCCAATGTTGACAAGTGAAATGTCTTGACCCATATTCCAGAACTCTCTATCTCTTGACCCAATGTTGACAAGTGAAATGTGTCTCGACCCATATTCCAGATCTCTCTATCTCTTGACCAAATCTTGACAAGTGAAATGTGTCTCGACCCATATTCCAGATCTCTCTATCTCTTGACCAAATCTTGACAAGTGAAATGTGTCTCGACCCATATTCCAGAACTCTCTATCTCTTGACCCAATGTTGACATGTGAAATGTGTCTCGACCCATATTCCAGAACTCTATCTCTTGACCCAATGTTGACAAGTGAAATGTGTCTCGACCCATATTCCAGATCTCTCTATCTCTTGACCCAATGTTGACATGTGAAATGTGTCTCGACCCATATTCCAGAACTCTATCTCTTGACCCAATGTTGACATGTGAAATGTGTCTCGACCCATATTCCAGAACTCTGTATCTCTTGACCCAATGTTGACAAGTGAAATGTGTCTCGACCCATATTCCAGATCTCTCTATCTCTTGACCAAATCTTGACAAGTGAAATGTGTCTCGACCCATATTCCAGATCTCTCTATCTCTTGACCAAATCTTGACAAGTGAAATGTGTCTCGACCCATATTCCAGATCTCTCTATCTCTTGACCAAATCTTGACAAGTGAAATGTGTCTTGACCCATATTCCAGATCTCTCTATCTCTTGACCAAATCTTGACAAGTGAAATGTGTCTCGACCCATATTCCAGAACTCTCTATCTCTTGACCCAATGTTGACATGTGAAATGTGTCGCGACCCATATTCCAGAACTCTATCTCTTGACCCAATGTTGACAAGTGAAATGTCTTGACCCATATTCCAGAACTCTCTATCTCTTGACCCAATGTTGACATGTGAAATGTGTCTCGACCCATATTCCAGAACTCTATCTCTTGACCCAATGTTGACAAGTGAAATGTCTTGACCCATATTCCAGAACTCTGTATCTCTTGACCCAATGTTGACAAGTGAAATGTGTCTCGACCCATATTCCAGATCTCTCTATCTCTTGACCAAATCTTGACAAGTGAAATGTGTCTCGACCCATATTCCAGATCTCTCTATCTCTTGACCAAATCTTGACAAGTGAAATGTGTCTCGACCCATATTCCAGATCTCTCTATCCCTTGACCAAATCTTGACATGTGAAATGTGTCTCGACCCATATTCCAGATCTCTCTATTTCTTGACCAAATCTTGACAAGTGAAATGTGTCTCGACCCATATTCCAGAACTCTCTATCTCTTAACCCAATGTTGACAAGTGAAATGTGTCTCGACCCATATTCCAGAACTCTCTATCTCTTAACCCAATGTTGACAAGTGAAATGTGTCTCGACCCATATTCCAGAACTCTCTATCTCTTGACCCAATGTTGACAAGTGAAATGTGTCTCGACCCATATTCCAGAACTCTCTATCTCTTAACCCAATGTTGACATGTGAAATGTGTCTCGACCCATATTCCAGAACTCTCTATCTCTTGACCCAATCTTGACATGTGAAATGTGTCTCGACCCATATTCCAGAACTCTCTATCTCTTGACCAAATCTTGACAAGTGAAATGTGTCTCGACCCATATTCCAGAACTCTCTATCTCTTGACCAAATCTTGACATGTGAAATGTGTCTCGACCCATATTCCAGAACTCTCTATCTCTTGACCCAATCTTGACATGTGAAATGTGTCTCGACCCATATTTTCAAGGTCATTGGATATGATCAGCACATTTCTGGATGAATTATATGCATACAATTATATGAAATACGAAAATTATCTGTCACCATTACATTTATAGGAAAGTGTTAGAAATATGTCCCAGCTAACACAACACCGTCGGGCCAACGTTGGAGCAACGTCAGCATTTTCTTTGGACCAACGTCAAAAACTAAAGCCGAGTCAACAACATATTATGCAAATTTAACACCTTTCCACCAAATATATTTTGGTATACTTTTTTGGTGGTTCGGGGACATTCCTGAAATGCTTCCACTACTTTGGACTAAAACTGTCATCCAGGTGTTTCGCAGGCAGGTGAGTCAATGTGTGTAGCGTCCCGTTAAGTTGACGTCCCATCTGTCACCATTCGTTGGTGGACATTAAAGATCCCACGGTATCATTCGTGAAGGTAGGCTAGCCATCGCCGGCATCCTGAACAAATTACAAAATGCTGCTCTAACCTAGCGCGGGCACTGCAAAGAGGCGCAGGTGCACCCTCAGCCAATGATGCTATCATGCAGCCTCGTGCTACACATGAGGAAAGAAGAGGAAGAAGAATGAAATCTGCGAGACAACCTTGATGTTTTACTCAAAACCTGCTGCCACAAACCTGTTTATGAACAGTTAAACATTCTTTTGTATTTAAAGATAATCTCATGTCTGCTTCTTCTTCACTTACTGTTCATCTTCATAAGGCTTTGGTGGAGCCACAGCAATCACAAGGTCAATCCAGTCCTGATGGAAAAAAGTGAAACAGAAGGATCAGTGGTGAGGGTGAGGACCTCCCAGGGTGAGGATGCAGCTGATCAGTGGTGAGGATGAGGACACAGCTGATCAGTGGTGAGGGTGAGGACCTCCCAGGGTGAGGATGCAGCTGATCAGTGATGAGGGTGAGGGCATCCCAGGGTGAGGATGCAGCTGATCAGTGGTGAGGGTGAGGACCTCCCAGGGTGAGGATGCAGCTGATCAGTGGTGAGGGTGAGGGCCTCCCAGGGTGAGGATGCAGTTGATCAGTGGTGAGGGTGAGGGCCTCCCAGGGTGAGGATGCAGTTGATCAGTGGTGAGGATGAGAGCCTCCCAGGGTGAGGATGCAGCTGATCAGTGGTGAGGGTGAGGGCCTCCCAGGGTGAGGATGCAGCTGATCAGTGGTGAGGGTGAGGGCCTCCCAGGGTGAGGATGCAGTTGATCAGTGGTGAGGGTGAGGGCCTCCCAGGGTGAGGATGCAGCTGATCAGTGGTGAGGGTGAGGGCCTCCCAGGGTGAGGATGCAGCTGATCAGTGGTGAGGGTGAGGGCCTCCCAGGGTGAGGATGCAGCTGATCAGTGGTGAGGGTGAGGGCCTCCCAGGGTGAGGATGCAGTTGATCAGTGGTGAGGATGAGAGCCTCCCAGGGTGAGGATGCAGCTGATCAGTGGTGAGGGTGAGGGCCTCCCAGGGTGAGGATGCAGCTGATCAGTGGTGAGGGTGAGGGCCTCCCAGTTTGTGAGTGTCAGTAAAGGTGTTTGCAAGTTGTGAGCTTTGTTTACGTGTTTTCATTATTATTATTATTATTATTTTTGTATACAGAATCGAGGCTCGTGTAAGAGCGAACACATTGAACATGAAAACATGCACAGACACATACAACATACAATGAAGGGAGTGGGAGACAAGAGGGGGAGAGAGAGAAGCACACAAGTACAACAACAGTAGAGAACAAGGAGGTTGGCAGATCTGTGGAAGGGGGAGGGCTGGGGGAGGAGGGAGGGGTACATGGTATAAAGCAAATAAACACTTCTAGGAATTTCAGGAAAGAAGTTGGGGATTCAAAGGGGCGGATTTGGGGTGAATTAACGGGGGTAGAAAAGATCAAGGTTTTAGATGTGGGAAGTTAAGAGATGGTGGTGAGTGAGTGAAAGGCCCTCAGAATCAACTTCATCCCGGGAGATTCCAATGATTCTGAAAGCTTTGGTTTCAACAGCGTGAAGCCGAGCTCGGTGTGAGGCAGGAGCACCGGCCCAGAGGGGAGAGCAGTATTCCATTGAGCTGCGGATGAAAGCCTTGTATGTGGTGAAGAGCTCAGGTGTGCCAAGGAAGGACTTCGCACGACGGAGGATGCCCAGTCGGCGACTGGCTTTGGAGGCCAGCTTGGAAATGTGGTTTTCCCAGGAAAGATCATGGCAGATAGTGAGACCCAAAAGCTTGAGTGACAGAACTTCTTGGAGAGGATTTTTCAGAAAGTAAATGGGAGGGTTGTCCAGACAGTCTTTTCGGAGAGACAAAACCAAATTGTGACTTTGTGAGTGACAGTGAAGGTGTTTGCCAGATCTGAGTTTCGTGTACACGTGTTGGTTTGTACTGGAGAGAGTGTAGAAAAGTTAAACTCACTGCATTTCTATTCCAAGCTTGCTCCAGCTGTGCCTGGGCTTGCTCCAGGGGCATGTCCAGTAAAATATAACCGTCCACCGACAGCAACTCATCTCCTACAGCCACCCCTCCTATAAAATGGGGGACAAGGTGAAAGTAGAGAAGGGAACAGCACATCAACTTTCAAATACATTTGATTGTATTTATTTTGTTAGGCTTGAACAATGGACATTCACTATGGGTAGACAATGGACTTTTACTATGGGTAGACAATGGGCATTCCCGATGCGTAGACTGGGCATTCACTATGCGTAGACAATGGACATTCACTATGCGTAGACAATGGGCATTCACTATGCATAGACAATGGGCATTCACTATGCATAGACAATGGGCATTCACGATGCGTAGAGAATGTAATTCACAATGCGTAGACAATGGGCATTCACTATGCATAGACAATGGATATTCACTATGCGTAGACAATGTAATTCACTATGCGTAGACAATGGCTATTCACTATGCGTAGACAATGTAATTCACTATGCGTAGACAATGGGCATTCACTCTGCATTGACAATGGGCATTCACTATGCGTAGACAATGGGCATTCACTATGTGTAGACAATGGGCATTGACGATGGGTAGACAATGGGCATTCACTATGTGTAGACAATGGGCATTCACTGTGCATAGACAATGGGCATTCACTATGCCTAGACAATGGGCATTCACTATGGGTAGACAATGGACATTCACTATGGGTAGACAATGGGAATTTACTCTGGGTAGACAATGGGCATTCACTATGGGTAGACAATGGGCATTCACTTTTTTAGACAATGGGCATTCAATATGCGTTGACAATGGGCATTCACGATGCGTAGACAATGAGCATTCACGATGCATAGACAATGGGTATTCACTGTGCATAGACAATGGGCATTTACTATGGGTAGACAATGGGCATTCACGATGCGTAGACAATGGGCATTCACTATGTGTAGACAATGGGCATTCACTATGGGTAGACAATGGGCATTCACTATGGGTAGACAATGGACATTTACTATGGGTAGACAATGGGCATTCACTATGAGTAGACAATGGACATTTACTCTGGGTAGACAATGGGCATTCACTATGCATAGAAAATGGGCATTCACTATAGGTAGACAATGGGAATTTACTATGGGTAGACAATGGGCATTCACTATGCATAGACAATGGGCATTCACTATGGGTAGACAATGGACACTCACTATGGGTAGACAATGGGAATTTACCATGGGTAGACAATAGGCATTCACTTTGGGTAGACAATGGGCATTCACTATGCGTAGACAATGGGCATTCACTATGCGTAGACAATGGGCATTCACTCTGCGTAGACAATGGGCATTCACTATAGGTAGACAATGGACACTCACTATGGGTAGACAATGGGAATTTACCATGGGTAGACAATAGGCATTCACTTTGGGTAGACAATGGGCATTCACTATGCGTAGACAATGGGCATTCACTATGCGTAGACAATGGGCATTCACTCTGCGTAGACAATGGGCATTCACTATAGGTAGACAATGGGCATTCACTATGGGTCGACAATGGGCAATGACTATGCATAGACAATGGGTATTCACTGTGCGTAGACAATGGGCATTTACTATGGGTAGACAATGGGCATTCACGATGCATATACAATTGGCATTCACTATGGGTAGACAATGAGAATTTACTATGGGTAGACAATGGGCATTCACGATGCGTCGACAATGGGCATTCAATATGCCTAGACAATGGGCATTCACTATGTGTAGACAATGGGCATTCACGATGCGTAGACAATGGGCATTCACTATGTGTAGACAATGGGCATTCACTATGCGTAGACAATGGGAAATCCATGCAGTATATGGGAATTGAAGCCTGTCAAACAAGGGATTGTCAAACCTCAATTTACCGTGCTTATCTGCGGCACCTCCTTGGTAGACCGCTGCCACGACCACTCGTCCTCCCAAAGGTGATCCACGTCCTCCCTCCAGACCCAGGTCGAGCGGTCCATTCTGCAATGATCCGGGCCATTACATAAAGAGTGGTGAGACATACAAAAAGGAGGTACATCTACAAGATGAGAGTGAAGATTTGAAGATACCATTGCGTATGTGACGAGAATTTTAACGCGTGATTCCACATGACGACAAACATAAAACAATTCACCTTCTTTATATGGAGTTTTCTCACCTCCCGGTCCCCTATCTGTTCCGCTGTAAACTACAGGAACCATTGGGGTCAGTAGGTACATCATCAGGTGTAAAGAGCAAGGTACATTGCTGCATTAACAAGGGTTAGTGTAAAAATATTGGCTCATATTTAAAAATAGACATATTGTGTCATCAAACGTGAATATTGTAACAGTAAATGTAACGTTTATACGCAGCAAATGTGAACCCGGAATAAAAGTCTGTTTTCTTTGTTCACAAAGTCGAGGCTCATAGAATAGCTGCAGTTGAGAAATGTATTCTCACAAACAAAAACAAAGGAATGGAGGGATTAGGTCAGATCAAAGTGAATTAGAGAAATATTGATTGGGGGAGTTGAACCGATATGGAAAGGGGGAATAGGACAGATATGGATGGAGGGAAATTGGACAGATATGGATGGAGGGGAATTGGACAGATATGGATGGAGGGAAATTGAACAGATATGGATGGAGGGGAATAGGACAGATATGGATGGAGGGAAATATGACAGATATGGATGGAGGGAAATATGACAGAAATGGATGGAGGGGAATTGGACAGATATGGATGGAGGGGAATAGGACAGATATGGATGGAGGGGAATAGGACAGATATGGATGGAGGGAATAGGACAGATATGGATGGAGGGAATAGGACAGATATCGATGGAGGGAATAGGACAGATATGGATGGAGGGGAATTGGACAGATATGGATGTGGGGGAATAGGACAGAAATGGATGGAGGGGAATAGGACAGATATGGATGGAGGGGAATTGGACAGATATGGATGTGGGGGAATAGGACAGAAATGGATGGAGGGGAATAGAACAGATATGGATGGAGGGGAATTGGACAGATATGGATGGAGGGAAATTGAACAGATATGGATGGAGGGGAATAGGACAGATATGGATGGAGGGAAATATGACAGAAATGGATGGAGGGGAATAGGACAGATATGGATGGAGGGGAATTGGACAGATATGGATGGAGGGAAATTGGACAGATATGGATGGAGGGAAATTGGACAGTTATGGATGGAGGGAAATTGAACAGATATGGATGGAGGGGAATAGGACAGATATGGATGGAGGGAAATTGGACAGATATGGATGGAGGGAAATTGGACAGATATGGATGGAGGGAAATTGAACAGATATGGATGGAGGGGAATAGGACAGATATGGATGGAGGGAAATATGACAGAAATGGATGGAGAGGAATAGGACAGATATGGATGGAGGGGAATTGGACAGATATGGATGGAGGGAAATTGAACAGATATGGATGGAGGGGAATAAGACAGATATGGATGGAGGGAAATATGACAGAAATGGATGGAGGGGAATTGGACAGATATGGATGGAGGGGAATAGGACAGATATGGATGGAGGGGAATAGGACAGCTATGGATGGAGGGAATAGGACAGATATGGATGGAGGGAATAGGACAGATATCGATGGAGGGAATAGGACAGATATGGATGGAGGGGAATTGGACAGATATGGATGTGGGGGAATAGGACAGAAATGGATGGAGGGGAATAGGACAGATATGGATGGAGGGGAATTGGACAGATATGGATGGAAGGAAATTGAACAGATATGGATGGAGGGGAATAAGACAGATATGGATGGAGGGAAATATGACAGAAATGGATGGAGGGGAATTGGACAGATATGGATGGAGGGGAATAGGACAGATATGGATGGAGGGAATAGGACAGATATGGATGGAGGGAATAGGACAGATATCGATGGAGGGAATAGGACAGATATGGATGGAGGGGAATTGGACAGATATGGAAAGGGGGAATAGGACAGATATGGATGGAGGGGAATTGGACAGATATGGATGGAGGGAAATTGAACAGATATGGATGGAGGGGAATAGAACAGATATGGAAAGGGGGAAAAGGACAGATATGGATGGAGGGGAATTGGACAGATATGGATGGAGGGAAATATGACAGAAATGGATGGAGGGGAATTGGACAGATATGGATGGAGGGGAATAGGACAGATATGGATGGAGGGGAATAGAACAGATATGGATGGAGGGAATAGGACAGATATGGATGGAGGGAATAGGACAGATATCGATGGAGGGAATAGGACAGATATGGATGGAGGGGAATTGGACAGATATGGATGTGGGGGAATAGGACAGAAATGGATGGAGGGGAATAGGACAGATATGGATGGAGGGGAATTGGACAGATATGGATGGAGGGAAATTGAACAGATATGGATGGAGGGGAATAAGACAGATATGGATTGAGGGAAATATGACAGAAATGGATGGAGGGGAATTGGACAAATATGGATGGAGGGGAATAGGACAGATAAGGATGGAGGGAATAGGACAGATATCGATGGAGGGGAATAGGACAGATTTGGATGGAGGGAATAGGACAGATATGGATGGAGGGAATAGGACAGATATCGATGGAGGGAATAGGACAGATATGGATGGAGGGGAATTGGACAGATATGGATGTGGGGGAATAGGACAGAAATGGATGGAGGGGAATAGGACAGATATGGATGGAGGGGAATAGGACCGATATGGATGGAGGTGAATAGGACAGATATGGATGGAGGGGAATAGGACAGATATGGATGGAGAGGAATAGAACTTTCTAAAATCCAATCTCACCCCTCCCCTCCAAATCTTCCCCATAACCCCTCCCCTCCAAATCTTCCCCATCACCCCTCCCCTCCAAATCTTCCCCATCACCCATCCCTTTCAAATCTCCCCCCTTGCCCCCTCCCTCCTAAACTAGCCCCTCACCCCTCCTCGCCAAGACGCCCCCTCGCCCCTCCCCTCCTAGACTCCTCCCTCACCCCTCCCCTCCAAATCTCCCCCATATCCCATCCCTTTCAAATCCCTCCCCTTGTCCCTTCCCTCCCAAACTCCCCCCCTCACCCCTCCCCTTCAAATCTCCCCACCCTCATTGCTTCTCAATTTCCCCCCTCTCACTCTCCCTCCTCAAAGCGTCCTCCCCGCTTCTTCCCCCTTCCAACTCTCACCTCCATCTCCCCCAACCTTCTGCCTCGCTCTTCCCCCTCCTCAAATAACACCTCATTGTGCCTCACCCAATCACCATCAAACCTTTTGTCCGCCCCATCCTGCCCTTTCTCCGAGCTATTCTGAAATCTCTGACACACCTTCAACAGCTCTCCCTACCTCTTCCACCTCTTCCACATCTTACCCTACCCCTCCTCCCCCCTGTTCTGTATCTGATGCTCCCCCTTCCTCTTCATTAACGGTATGGACCTCAAACATCCGGGGCCTTCGTTCAAACTTAACTGATCTCTCCATACAGGTTGCTTCTGTCAAACCAGACGTGATCTGCTTAACAGAAACTTTCCTCCTTTATGATGTCTCTGATTCCTTAGTATCTCTCCCGGGCTACTCCCTCCTCCGGTATGATAGACCTGAGCCTCGTCCTGGAGGTGGGGTTGCTATCTTTATCAAAAACTCTCTTCCTCACTCGCCCTGCACTGCACTCTCTCCACCTCACCCCCAGGAATACCTCTGGCTACGGCTTCCCTTTCGCTCCCACCTCTTGTTCATATGTGTGTTGTACCGTCCACCAAACAGTGATGACTCCATCTACATCTCGCTGTCTGATGATATGGACCAACTTCTATCTACTCATCCCAACTCTCTCTTCCTCATATGTGGTGATTTCAACTGTCATCATGCCAGTTGGCTGGGTGTGGGTACCTCTCTCACCAGCCATGGCTCCTCAGCAAAGGACTTCTGCGACTCACTGGGACTGACACAATCTGTCAATTTCCCGACCCGGATCTCAGTCAACGGAACATCTTCTCTTCTGGATTTGGTTATGACTAACTTCCCTGAAAATGTCTGCTGCTCTTCTTCTGCTCCAATCGGATCATCTGATCATGTCCTTGTTAAAGTGGACATCTCTCTGACCATCCTCAGGGAGCCTGCTCAGCGTCGACGAGTCTGGCATTTCACTCAGGCCAACTGGCACGGTCTTCAAGCAGCCAGCCATCAAACATCTGGACTGGTCTCCCATCTCTACCACCTCTGACATCAACTCATCCTGGGAATTCTTCCAAAGTAAATTGCTCTCTCTCATGCACAGATTTATCCCATCTCGTCTTCAGTTGTCATACCCTTCCTCCCGTCCATGGTACACGGAATATTGTGGTGAGGCTATTGCCCAGAAACAACTTGCCTTCGTCTCCTGGAAAGCAAATCCAACGGAAGGAAATCTCATTTCCTTTCACAAAGCCCAAAACAAGTGTGTGTCCACCCTCAGGAGAGCTAGGAAACAATATCTCTCCGTTCTCAAGACCGAACTCTCTTATCTGTCTCCCTCTTCCAAATCCTGGTGGCATCTGGTCAAATCCGTTTCTGATGTTTGTTCCCCCTCCATCCCCTCCCTTACCTCAAACGGCTACACAGCTGACTCCGCACGTGAAAAAGCTGAATGCCTCAACTCTGTGTTTGCCTCTAAATCTTGTGTCCCAAACCCATCCCTCTCTGTACCCACCATACCCAGTCGTACCCTGGTGCTCCTGGACTCCGTGTCCTTTCCTCCTGACAAGGTGGAAAAGTTTCTGTCAACCCTCGACTCTGATTCTGCAACTGGACCCGACGGCATCAGCCCACGGGTCCTAAAATCCTGCTCTGCCGCTCTATCTCACCTTCTCTCTGTTCTCTTCACCCTCTCTTTTGCTCAAGGTCAACTGCCATCTGCTTGGAAATCAGCCAACATCACCGCTATGCACAAAAAAGGTGCAAAAACAGATCCTAGCAACTACAGACCAATCAGCCTTCTCCCAATTATCAGCAAAGTCATGGAATCCATCATTGCTTCGTATATGAAATCTTTCCTCTTCTCCAATGGCTTGATCTCTGATCATCAATTTGGTTTCAGACCAGGTCACTCTACTCTGGACATGCTTGTTCTGCTGTCTCAACAATGGATGGAGGTCCTCAATGCCAAAGAGGAAATTAGAGCTGTCTCCCTCGACATATCACGTGCCTTCGACACGGTCTGGCACCCTGCTCTGCTCACCAAACTCTCCTCCTTTGGTATCTATGGAAATCTCCACCCATGGCTGGCGGACTTCCTCTCTCGTCATCGTCAACGTGTGGTCCTGAATAGGTTTCTCTCATCTCCTCTTCCTGTTCAGGCTGGAGTTCTCCAAGGCAGTGTTCTGGGCCCCGTGCTTTTTCTGGTCTTCATCAATGATCTCTCTGACTCTCTTGAAAATCCTCTCTATCTCTTTGCTGATGACTCCACTATCTGCCGCTCCATTCCTTTTCCCTCAGATCGGCAGTCTGCAGCCTCCTCACTCTCTGAAGACTTGGACAAAATCACAGACTGGTCAAACAAGTGGAACATGACTTTCAATCCTGACAAATCTCACACTCTTACTATGTCTCTCCGAAAAGATCGACTGGACAACCCTCCCATCGACTTTCTCAACAATCCTCTCCAAGAAGTTCTGTCGCTCAAGCTTTTGGGTCTCACTATCTGCCATGATCTTTCTTGGGAAAACCACATTTCCAAGCTGGCCTCCAAAGCCAGTCGCCGACTGGGCATCCTCCGCCGTGCGAAGTCCTTCCTCGGCACACCTGAGCTCCTCACCACATACAAGGCTTTCATCCGCAGCTCAATGGAATACTGTTCTCCCCTATGGGCCAGTGCTCCTGCCTCACACCTAGCTCGGCTTCACGCTGTTGAAACGAAAGCTTTCAGAATTATTGGAATCTCCCGCGATGAAGCTATCTCTGAGGGCCTTTCACTCACTCACCGCAGGCAGGTAGGTGGTCTTTCTGTCTTCTACCGACTCCTCTCCGGCCTTGCACCCCCAGCTCTCTCTGTGCTCTGTCCCCCAAATATTCCTACAGGTCGCACAAGATCTGCCAGCCACCCTCTGATGGTTAAACTGCCGAAATCTCGGCTCTCTGCTCACCTTCACTCTTTCATTCCTCTTTTCTCCCGCCTCTGGAACAAACTCCCTCACTCCCTTCAATCCCTCTCCTCCCTCCAGGTCTTTAAAACAGCTGTTCACCACCATCTCTTATCTTCCCCCATCCAAAACCTTGATCTTTTCTACCCCCGCTAATTCACCCCAGATCCACCTTGTTTGAAATTCCAACTTCTTTCCTGGAAGTCCTGGCAGTGTCCATATGTTTTATACCTCTCCCACCGCCCCCTTCCCTTGCCCCCCCCGCCCCCCAAAGCCCTCTCTCTCTCTCAGATCTCTCGATGTCTCCATGTCTCTCGGCCCCTGCTCTCAAATGTTGTGTTTGTGTCCTTCCCCCTCTCTCCCCATCTTGTCTGCCGCTCCCGATGTTATATGTTTTATGTGTCGGTTTGTCTTTCTGTGTGATTAATGTTCGCTCTTTCACGAGCCTCGATCTTGTACACAAAAAAAACAAAAAAAAAACAGATATGGATGGAGGGGAATAGAACAGATATGGATGGAGGGGAATAGGACAGATATGGATGGAGGGGAATAGGACAGATATGGATGGAGGGGAATGGAACAGATATGGATGGAGGGGAATAGAACAGATATGGAAAGGGGGAATAGGACAGATATGGATGGAGGGAAATTGGACAGATATGGATGGAGGGAATAGGACAGATATGGATGGAGGGAATAGGACAGATATGGATGGAGGGGAATATAACAGATATGGATGGAGGGGAATAGGACCGATATCGATGGAGGTGAATAGGACAAATATGGATGGAGGGAAATTGGACAAATATGGATGGAGGGGAATAGGACCGATATGGATGGAGGGGAATTGGACAGATATGGATGTGAGGGAATAGGACAGAAATGGATGGAGGGGAATAGGACAGATATAGATGGAGGGAATAGGACAGATATGGATGTGAGGGAATAGGACAGATATGGATGGAGGGGAATAGGACAGATATAGATGGAGGGAATAGGACAGATATGGATGTGAGGGAATAGGACAGATATGGATGGAGGGGAATAGGACAGATATGGATGGAGGGGAATAGGACAGATATAGATGGAGGGAATAGGACAGAAATGGATGGAGAGGAATCGAACAGATATGGATGGAGGGGAATTGGACAGATATGGATGGAGGGAAATTGGACAGATATGGATGGAGGGAAATTGGACAGATATGGATGGAGGGGAATAGAACAGATATGGAAAGGGGGAATAGGACAGATATGGATGGAGGGAAATTGGGCAGATATGGATGGAGGGAAATGGGACAGATATGGATGGAGAGGAATAGGCCATATATGGATGGAGGGAAATAGGACAGATATGGATGGAGGGGAATAGAACAGATATGGATAGAGGGGAATAGAACAGATAGGGAAAGGGGGAATAGGACAGATATGGATGGAGGGAAATTGGACAGATATGGATGGAGGGAAATTGGACAGATATGGATGGAGAGGAATAGAACAGATATGGAAAGGGGGAATAGGACAGATATGGATGGAGGGAAATTGGACAGATATGGATGGAGGGAAATAGGACAGATATGGATGGAGAGGAATAGGCCATATATGGATGGAGGGGAATAGAACAGATATGGAAAGGGGGAATAGGACAGATATGGATGGAGGGAAATTGGACAGATATGGATGGAGGGAAATAGGACAGATATGGAAAGGGGGAATAGGACAGATATGGATGGAGGGAAATTGGACAGATATGGAAAGGGGGAATAGGACAGATATGGATGGAGGGAAATTGGACAGATATGGAAAGGGGGAATAGGACAGATATGGATGGAGGGAAATTGGACAGATATGGAAAGGGGGAATAGGACAGATATGGATGGAGGGAAATGGATGGAGAGGAATAGAACAGATATGGAAAGGGGGAATAGGACAGATATGGATGGAGGGAAATTGGACAGATATGGATGGAGGGAAATAGGACAGATATGGATGGAGAGGAATAGGCTATATATGGATGGAGGGAAATAGGACAGATATGGATGGAGGGGAATAGAACAGATATGGATGGAGGGGAATAGAACAGATATGGATAGAGGGGAATAGAACAGATATGGAAAGAGGGAATAGGACAGATATGGATGGAGGGAAATTGGACAGATATGGATGGAGGGAAATTGGACAGATATGGATGGAGGGGAATAGAACAGATATGGAAAGGGGGAATAGGACAGATATGGATGGAGGGAAATTGGACAGATATGGATGGAGGGAAATAGGACAGATATGGAAAGGGGGAATAGGACAGATATGGATGGAGGGAAATTGGACAGATATGGAAAGGGGGAATAGGACAGATGTGGATGGAGGGAAATTGGACAGATATGGAAAGGGGGAATAGGACAGATATGGATGGAGGGAAATTGGACAGATATGGAAAGGGGGAATAGGAAAGATATGGATGGAGGGAAATTGGACAGATATGGAAAGGGGGAATAGGACAGATATGGATGGAGGGAAATTGGACAGATATGGATGGAGGGAAATTGGACAGATATGGAAAGGGGGCTGAGTTGGGCCGATGTGGATGAAGGGGAATAGGAAAGATGTGGATGAACGAGAATAGGACAGATATGGAAAGGGGGCTTAGTTGGGCAGATATGGAAAGGGGGCTGAGTTGGGCGAATGTGGATGAAGGGGAATAGGAAAGATGTGGATGAACGAGAATAGGACAGATATGGAAAGGGGGCTTAGTTGGGCAGATATGGATGGGGTAGGTTGGGACAGATATGGATGGGGGAGGGAGTTGGACGGATATGGAGAGGGGGGAGTTGGAGAGTTATGAATGGTGGGGAGGTGGGGGGCGGGGGGTGGGGTGTTGTGGACAGGTGTCGTTGAATTGGACAGATATACGTAGGTGGGAGGGTGGTGGGGGAGGGAGCTGGACAAGTGAATGTGAGATGGACAGATATGCAGATTTGGGGGGGGGGGAGGTGTGGAGGAAATTGGACAGATAAGGACTTGGGGCTTGTGGGGCTTGGACAGATGGAAGGTTCAGATTGCAAGACCTGTTTGTACAGATGAAATTTTCAGTGTACTGTATAATACATCCACGAGGGACAAACAACACATTCATTTTGAAATTGGATTCACAGATGGTGAGCAGGCACCATTGCTTGTGCTGTTGTTTGTCTCTTCTTAGACAAAGCAAGTTGGTTTTAAATGGAATCTTGTAATCACCTCGTTAATTCAGCACAATGTGCATCATTAAATGGACATACATATCGTGTAACTTTATACAATAAACATGTGAAACAGCTGCTTCACATCAAGTGAACATTCTTGGGCAACACCCGATCCCCATTCATCTTGTCCCATAACTTAAGCAAAACGAAACTTGGAAACACAAATGGAGACGGAAAGAGGGCGCAAAAGCCAAAGGGAAAAATTCCAGGCGTCTGTTCCCAAAGCTAGGAGGCAGTCATGGGGGTGTACATGGTGTAACGACGAGGGAAGACTGTCCACGAGAGGATAATAGAGGAACCTTACCATAGTCAGGGGGTCAAAGTCCTCAGAATACTTTTGGAATCCCTTTGGGAAAAAAATGCACAATAAAAAGGTGTCAGTTTGAAATCAATGAGGAGTTTGAGAAAAGGTGTGAGTTTGGGATCAATGAGGAGTTTGAGAAAAGGTGTGAGTTTGGGATCAAAGAGGAGTTAGAGAAAAGGTGTGAGTTTGGGATCAAAGATGAGTTAGAGAAAAGGTGTGAGTTTGGAATCAAAGAGGAGTTAGAGAAAAGATTTGAGTTTGGGATCAAAGAGGAGTTAGAGAAAAGGTGTGAGTTTGAAATCAAAGATGAGTTAGAGAAAAGGTGTGAGTTTGGAATCAAAGAGGAGTTAGAGAAAAGATTTGAGTTTGGAATCAAAGAGGAGTTAGAGAAAAGGTGTGAGTTTGAAATCAAAGAGGAGTTAGAGAAAAGGTGTGAGTTTGGAATCAAAGAGGAGTTAGAGAAAAGGTGTGAGTTTGGAATCAAAGAGGAGTTAGAGAAAAGGTGTGAGTTTGAAATCAAAGAGGAGTTAGAGAAAAGGTGTGAGTTTGGAATCAATGAGGAGTTAGAGAAAAGGTGTGAGTTTGGAATCAAAGAGGAGTTAGAGAAAAGGTGTGAGTTTGGAATCAATGAGGAGTTTGAGAAAAGGTGTGAGTTTGGGATCAGTGAAGAGTTCGAGAAAAGATTTGAGTTTGGGATCAAAGAGGAGTTAGAGAAAAGGTGTGAGTTTGGGATCAAAGATGAGTTAGAGAAAAGGTGTGAGTTTGGGATCAAAGAGGAGTTAGAGAAAAGATTTGAGTTTGGGATCAAAGAGGAGTTAGAGAAAAGGTGTGAGTTTGAAATCAAAGAGGAGTTAGAGAAAAGGTGTGAGTTTGGAATCAAAGAGGAGTTAGAGAAAAGGTGTGAGTTTGGAATCAAAGAGGAGTTAGAGAAAAGATTTGAGTTTGGAATCAAAGAGGAGTTAGAGAAAAGGTGTGAGTTTGAAATCAAAGAGGAGTTAGAGAAAAGGTGTGTTTGGAATCAAAGAGGAGTTAGAGAAAAGGTGTGAGTTTGGAATCAAAGAGGAGTTAGAGAAAAGGTGTGAGTTTGAAATCAAAGAGGAGTTAGAGAAAAGGTGTGAGTTTGGAATCAAAGAGGAGTTAGAGAAAAGGTGTGAGTTTGGAATCAAAGAGGAGTTCGAGAAAAGGTGTGAGTTTGGGATCAAAGAGGAGTTAGAGAAAAGATTTGAGTTTGGAATCAAAGAGGAGTTCGAGAAAAGGTGTGAGTTTGGAATCAAAGAGGAGTTCGAGAAAAGGTGTGAGTTTGGAATCAATGAGGAGTTTGAGAAAAGGTGTGAGTTTGGGATCAGTGAAGAGTTCGAGAAAAGGTGTGAGTTTGGGATCAAAGAGGAGTTAGAGAAAAGGTGTGAGTTTGGAATCAAAGAGGAGTTAGAGAAAAGGTGTGAGTTTGGAATCAAAGAGGAGTTCGAGAAAAGGTGTGAGTTTGGAATCAATGAGGAGTTTGAGAAAAGGTGTGAGTTTGGGATCAGTGAAGAGTTCGAGAAAAGATTTGAGTTTGGGATCAATGAAGAGTTTGAGAAAAGGTGAGAGTTTGGGATAAAATGAAGAGTTTGAGAAAAGGTTTGAGTTTGGGATCAAAGAGGAGTTAGAGAAAAGGTGTGAGTTTGGAATCAAAGAGGAGTTAGAGAAAAGGTGTGAGTTTGAAATCAATGAGGAGTTTGAGAAAAGATTTGAGTTTGGAATCAAAGAGGAGTTCGAGAAAAGGTGTCAGTTTGGGATCAGTGAAGAGTTTGAGAAAAGATTTGAGTTTGGGATCAATGAGGAGTTTGAGAAAAGGTGTGAGTTTGAAATCAATGAGGAGTTTGAGAAAAGGTGTGAGTGTGAAATCAATGAGGAGTTTGAGAAAAGATTTGAGTTTGGGATCAATGAAGAGTTTGAGAAAAGATTTGAGTTTGGGATCAATGAAGAGTTTGAGAAAAGGTGTGAGTTTGGGATCAAAGAGGAGTTAGAGAAAAGATTTGAGTTTGGGATCAATGAAGAGTTTGAGAAAAGGTGTGAGTTTGAAATCAATGAGGAGTTTGAGAAAAGGTGTGAGTGTGAAATCAATGAGGAGTTTGAGAAAAGATTTGAGTTTGGGATCAATGAAGAGTTTGAGAAAAGATTTGAGTTTGGGATCAATGAAGAGTTTGAGAAAAGGTGTGAGTTTGGGATCAAAGAGGAGTTAGAGAAAAGATTTGAGTTTGGGATCAATGAAGAGTTTGAGAAAAGGTGTGAGTTTGAAATCAATGAGGAGTTTGAGAAAAGGTGTGAGTGTGAAATCAATGAGGAGTTTGAGAAAAGATTTGAGTTTGGGATCAATGAAGAGTTTGAGAAAAGATTTGAGTTTGAAATCAATGAGGAGTTTGAGAAAAGGTGTGAGTTTGGGATCAATGAAGAGTTTGAGAAAAGATTTGAGTTTGGGATCAATGAAGAGTTTGAGAAAAGGTGTGAGTTTGAAATCAATGAGGAGTTTGAGAAAAGGTGTGAGTTTGGGATCAATGAAGAGTTTGAGAAAAGATTTGAGTTTGGGATCAGTGAAGAGTTTGAGAAAAGATTTGAGTTTGGGATCAGTGAAGAGTTTGAGAAAAGGTGTGAGTTTGGGATCAATGAAGAGTTTGAGAAAAGATTTGAGTTTGGGATCAATGAAGAGTTTGAGAAAAGATTTGAGTTTGGGATCAATGAAGAGTTTGAGAAAAGGTGTGAGTTTGGGATCAATGAGGAGTTTGAGAAAAGGTGTGAGTTTGGGATCAATGAAGAGTTTGAGAAAAGATTTGAGTTTGGGATCCAATGAGGAGTTTGAGAAAAGGTGTGAGTTTGAAATCAATGAGGAGTTTGAGAAAAGGTGTGGGTTTGGGATCAATGAGGGGTTTGAGAAAAGGTGTGAGTTTGAAATCAATGAGGAGGTTGAGAAAAGGTGTGAGTTTGGGATCAATGAAGAGTTTGAGAAAAGGTGTGGGTTTGGAATCAATGAAGAGTTTGAGAAAAGGTGTGTTTGGGATCAATGAAGAGTTAGAGAAAAGATTTGAGTTTGGGATCAGTGAAGAGTTTGAGAAAAGATTTGAGTTTGGGATCAGTGAAGAGTTTGAGAAAAGGTGTGAGTTTGGGATCAATGAAGAGTTTGAGAAAAGGTGTGAGTTTGGGATCAATGAAGAGTTAGAGAAAAGATTTGAGTTTGGGATCAATGAAGAGTTTGAGAAAAGATTTGAGTTTGGGATCAATGAAGAGTTTGAGAAAAGATTTGAGTTTGGGATCAATGAAGAGTTTGAGAAAAGATTTGAGTTTGGGATCAATGAAGAGTTAGAGAAAAGATTTGAGTTTGGGATCAGTGAAGAGTTTGAGAAAAGATTTGAGTTTGGGATCAATGAAGAGTTTGAGAAAAGATTTGAGTTTAGGATCAATGAAGAGTTTGAGAAAAGGTGTGGGTTTGGAATCAATGAAGAGTTTGAGAAAAGGTGTGAGTTTGGGATCAATGAAGAGTTTGAGAAAAGATTTGAGTTTGGGATCAATGAAGAGTTGAGAAAAGATTTGAGTTTGGGATCAGTGAAGAGTTTGAGAAAAGATTTGAGTTTGGGATCAATGAAGAGTTAGAGAAAAGATTTGAGTTTGGGATCAATGAAGAGTTTGAGAAAAGGTGTGGGTTTGGAATCAATGAAGAGTTTGAGAAAAGGTGTGAGTTTGGGATCAATGAAGAGTTTGAGAAAAGGTGTGAGTTTGGGATCAGTGAAGAGTTTGAGAAAAGATTTGAGTTTGGGATCAATGAAGAGTTTGAGAAAAGGTGTGGGTTTGGAATCAATGAAGAGTTTGAGAAAAGGTGTGAGTTTGGGATCAGTGAAGAGTTTGAGATAAAGGTGTGAGTTTGGGATCAGTGAAGAGTTAGAGAAAAGATTTGAGTTTGGGATCAGTGAAGAGTGTGAGAAAAATTTGAGTTTGGGATCAATGAAGAGTTAGAGAAAAGATTTGAGTTTGGGATCAGTGAAGAGTGTGAGAAAAGATTTGAGTTTGGGATCAATGAAGAGTTTGAGAAAAGGTGTGGGTTGGAATCAATGAAGAGTTTGAGAAAAGGTGTGAGTTTGGGATCAATGAAGAGTTTGAGAAAAGATTTGAGTTTGGGATCAATGAAGAGTTTGAGAAAAGGTGTGGGTTTGGAATCAATGAAGAGTTTGAGAAAAGGTGTGAGTTTGTGATCAGTGAAGAGTTGAGAAAAGATTTGAGTTTGGGATCAGTGAAGAGTTTGAGAAAAGATTTGAGTTTGGGATCAATGAAGAGTTAGAGAAAAGATTTGAGTTTGGGATCAATGAAGAGTTTGAGAAAAGGTGTGGGTTTGGAATCAATGAAGAGTTTGAGAAAAGGTGTGAGTTTGGGATCAATGAAGAGTTTGAGAAAAGGTGTGAGTTTGGGATCAGTGAAGAGTTTGAGAAAAGATTTGAGTTTGGGATCAATGAAGAGTTTGAGAAAAGGGGTGGGTTTGGAATCAATGAAGAGTTTGAGAAAAGGTGTGAGTTTGGGATCAGTGAAGAGTTTGAGATAAAGGTGTGAGTTTGGGATCAGTGAAGAGTTAGAGAAAAGATTTGAGTTTGGGATCAGTGAAGAGTGTGAGAAAAGATTTGAGTTTGGGATCAATGAAGAGTTAGAGAAAAGATTTGAGTTTGGGATCAGTGAAGAGTGTGAGAAAAGATTTGAGTTTGGGATCAATGAAGAGTTTGAGAAAAGGTGTGGGTTGGAATCAATGAAGAGTTTGAGAAAAGGTGTGAGTTTGGGATCAATGAAGAGTTTGAGAAAAGATTTGAGTTTGGGATCAATGAAGAGTTTGAGAAAAGGTGTGGGTTTGGAATCAATGAAGAGTTTGAGAAAAGGTGTGAGTTTGTGATCAATGAAGAGTTTGAGAAAAGGTGTGAGTTTGGGATCAATGAAGAGTTTGAGAAAAGATTTGAGTTTGGGATCAATGAAGAGTTTGAGAAAAGGTGTGAGTTTGGGATCAATGAAGAGTTTGAGAAAAGGTGTGAGTTTGGGATCAATGAAGAGTTTGAGAAAAGATTTGAGTTTGGGATCAATGAAGAGTTTGAGAAAAGGTGTGGGTTTCGAATCAATGAAGAGTTTGAGAAAAGGTGTGAGTTTGGGATCAATGAAGAGTTTGAGAAAAGGTGTGGGTTTGGAATCAATGAAGAGTTAGAGAAAAGATTTGAGTTTGGGATCAGTGAAGAGTTTGAGAAAAGATTTGAGTTTGGGATCAATGAAGAGTTTGAGAAAAGGTGTGGGTTTGGAATCAATGAAGAGTTTGAGAAAAGGTGTGAGTTTGGGATCAGTGAAGAGTTTGAGAAAAGGTGTGAGTTTGGGATCAGTGAAGAGTTAGAGAAAAGATTTGAGTTTGGGATCAGTGAAGAGTGTGAGAAAAGATTTGAGTTTGGGATCAGTGAAGAGTGTGAGAAAAGATTTGAGTTTGGGATCAATGAAGAGTTTGAGAAAAGATTTGAGTTTGGGATCAGTGAAGAGTGTGAGAAAAGATTTGAGTTTGGGATCAATGAAGAGTTTGAGAAAAGGTGTGAGTTTGTGATCAATGAAGAGTTTGAGAAAAGGTGTGAGTTTGGGATCAATGAAGAGTTTGAGAAAAGATTTGAGTTTGGGATCAATGAAGAGTTTGAGAAAAGGTGTGAGTTTGGGATCAATGAAGAGTTTGAGAAAAGGTGTGAGTTTGGGATCAATGAAGAGTTTGAGAAAAGATTTGAGTTTGGGATCAATGAAGAGTTTGAGAAAAGGTGTGGGTTTGGGATCAATGAAGAGTTTGAGAAAAGGTGTGAGTTTGGGATCAATGAAGAGTTTGAGAAAAGGTGTGAGTTTGGGATCAATGAAGAGTTTGAGAAAAGGTGTGGGTTTGGAATCAATGAAGAGTTTGAGAAAAGGTGTGAGTTTGGGATCAATGAAGAGTTTGAGAAAAGGTGTGAGTTTGGGATCAGTGAAGAGTTTGCGAAAAGATTTGAGTTTGGAATCAATGAAGAGTTTGAGAAAAGGTGTGAGTTTGGGATCAGTGAAGAGTTTGAGAAAAGGTGTGAGTTTGGGATCAATGAAGAGTTTGAGAAAAGGTGTGAGTTTGGGATCAATGAAGAGTTTGGAATCAATGAAGACTTTGAGAAAATGTGTGAGTTTGGGATCAATGAGGAGTTTGAGAAAAGGTGTGAGTTTGGGATCAAAGAGGAGTTAGAGAAAAGGTGTGAGTTTGGGATCAAGGGGGAGTTGGAGAAAAGGTGTCAGTTTGGGATCAAGGGGGAGTTCGAGAAAAGGTGTGAGTTTGGGATCAAGGGGGAGTTAGAGAAAAGGTGTGAGTTTGGGATCAAGGGGGAGTTAGAGAAAAGGTGTGAGTTTGAGATCAAGGGGGAGTTAGAGAAAAGGTGTCAGTTTGGGATCAAAGAGGAGTTAGAGAAAAGGTGTGAGTTTGGGATCAAGGGGGAGTTAGAGAAAAGGTGTGAGTTTGGGATCAAGGGGGAGTTAGAGAAAAGGTGTTAGTTTGGGATCAAGGGGGAGTTAGAGAAAAGGTGTCAGTTTGGGATCAAAGAGGAGTTTGAGAAAAGGTGTCAGTTTGGGATCAAGGGGGAGTTAGAGAAAAGGTGTCAGTTTGGGATCAAGGGGGAGTTAGAGAAAAGGTGTGAGTTTGGGATCAGTGAAGAGTTAGAGAAAAGGTGTCAGTTTGGGATCAAGGGGGAGTTAGAGAAAAGGTGTGAGTTCGGGATCAATGAAGAGTTTGAGAAAAGGTGTGAGTTTGGGATCAGTGAAGAGTTTGAGAAAAGGTATGAGTTTGGGATCAATGAAGAGTTTGAGAAAAGGTGTGAGTTTGGGATCAGTGAAGAGTTTGAGAAAAGATTTGAGTTTGGAATCAATGAAGAGTTTGAGAAAAGGTGTGAGTTTGGGATCAATGAAGAGTTTGAGAAAAGGTGTGAGTTTGGGATCAATGAAGAGTTTGGGATCAATGAAGACTTTGAGAAAATGTGTGAGTTTGGGATCAATGAGGAGTTTGAGAAAAGGTGTGAGTTTTTTTTTTTTTTTTGGATCAAAGAAGGTGTGAGTTTGGATCAAAGAGGAGTTAGAGAAAAGGTGTGAGTTTGGGATCAAGGGGGAGTTAGAGAAAAGGTGTCAGTTTGGGATCAAGGGGGAGTTCGAGAAAAGGTGTGAGTTTGGGATCAAGGGGGAGTTAGAGAAAAGGTGTGAGTTTTGGATCCAAGGGGGAGTTAGAGAAAAGGTGTGAGTTTGAGATCAAGGGGGAGTTAGAGAAAAGGTGTCAGTTTGGGATCAAAGAGGAGTTAGAGAAAAGGTGTGAGTTTGGGATCAAGGGGGAGTTAGAGAAAAGGTGTGAGTTTGGGATCAAGGGGGAGTTAGAGAAAAGGTGTTAGTTTGGGATCAAGGGGGAGTTAGAGAAAAGGTGTCAGTTTGGGATCAAAGAGGAGTTTGAGAAAAGGTGTCAGTTTGGGATCAAGGGGGAGTTAGAGAAAAGGTGTCAGTTTGGGAACAAGGGGGAGTTAGAGAAAAGGTGTGAGTTTGGGATCAGTGAAGAGTTAGAGAAAAGGTGTGAGTTTGGGATCAGTGAAGAGTTAGAGAAAAGGTGTGAGTTTGGGATCAATGAAGAGTTTGAGAAAAGGTGTGAGTTTGGGATCAATGAAGAGTTTGAGAAAAGGTGTGGGTTTGGAATCAATGAAGAGTTTGAGAAAAGGTGTGAGTTTGGGATCAATGAAGAGTTTGAGAAAAGGTGTGAGTTTGGGATCAGTGAAGAGTTTGCGAAAAGATTTGAGTTTGGAATCAATGAAGAGTTTGAGAAAAGGTGTGAGTTTGGGATCAGTGAAGAGTTTGAGAAAAGGTGTGAGTTTGGGATCAATGAAGAGTTAGAGAAAAGGTGTGAGTTTGGGATCAAAGATGAGTTAGAGAAAAGGTGTGAGTTTGGGATCAAAGAGGAGTTAGAGAAAAGATTTGAGTTTGGGATCAAAGAGGAGTTAGAGAAAAGGTGTGAGTTTGAAATCAAAGAGGAGTTAGAGAAAAGGTGTGAGTTTGGAATCAAAGAGGAGTTAGAGAAAAGGTGTGAGTTTGGAATCAAAGAGGAGTTAGAGAAAAGATTTGAGTTTGGAATCAAAGAGGAGTTAGAGAAAAGGTGTGAGTTTGAAATCAAAGAGGAGTTAGAGAAAAGGTGTGAGTTTGGAATCAAAGAGGAGTTAGAGAAAAGGTGTGAGTTTGGAATCAAAGAGGAGTTAGAGAAAAGGTGTGAGTTTGAAATCAAAGAGGAGTTAGAGAAAAGGTGTGAGTTTGGAATCAAAGAGGAGTTAGAGAAAAGGTGTGAGTTTGGAATCAAAGAGGAGTTAGAGAAAAGGTGTGAGTTTGGAATCAATGAGGAGTTTGAGAAAAGGTGTGAGTTTGGGATCAGTGAAGAGTTCGAGAAAAGATTTGAGTTTGGGATCAAAGAGGAGTTAGAGAAAAGGTGTGAGTTTGGGATCAAAGATGAGTTAGAGAAAAGGTGTGAGTTTGGGATCAAAGAGGAGTTAGAGAAAAGATTTGAGTTTGGGATCAAAGAGGAGTTAGAGAAAAGGTGTGAGTTTGAAATCAAAGAGGAGTTAGAGAAAAGGTGTGAGTTTGGAATCAAAGAGGAGTTAGAGAAAAGGTGTGAGTTTGGAATCAAAGAGGAGTTAGAGAAAAGATTTGAGTTTGGAATCAAAGAGGAGTTAGAGAAAAGGTGTGAGTTTGAAATCAAAGAGGAGTTAGAGAAAAGGTGTGTTTGGAATCAAAGAGGAGTTAGAGAAAAGGTGTGAGTTTGGAATCAAAGAGGAGTTAGAGAAAAGGTGTGAGTTTGAAATCAAAGAGGAGTTTGAGAAAAGGTGTGAGTTTGGAATCAAAGAGGAGTTAGAGAAAAGGTGTGAGTTTGGAATCAAAGAGGAGTTCGAGAAAAGGTGTGAGTTTGGGATCAAAGAGGAGTTAGAGAAAAGATTTGAGTTTGGAATCAAAGAGGAGTTCGAGAAAAGGTGTGAGTTTGGAATCAAAGAGGAGTTCGAGAAAAGGTGTGAGTTTGGAATCAATGAGGAGTTTGAGAAAAGGTGTGAGTTTGGGATCAGTGAAGAGTTCGAGAAAAGGTGTGAGTTTGGGATCAAAGAGGAGTTAGAGAAAAGGTGTGAGTTTGGAATCAAAGAGGAGTTAGAGAAAAGGTGTGAGTTTGGAATCAAAGAGGAGTTCGAGAAAAGGTGTGAGTTTGGAATCAATGAGGAGTTTGAGAAAAGGTGTGAGTTTGGGATCAGTGAAGAGTTCGAGAAAAGATTTGAGTTTGGGATCAATTAAGAGTTTGAGAAAAGGTGAGAGTTTGGGATCAATGAAGAGTTTGAGAAAAGGTTTGAGTTTGGGATCAAAGAGGAGTTAGAGAAAAGGTGTGAGTTTGGAATCAAAGAGGAGTTAGAGAAAAGGTGTGAGTTTGAAATCAATGAGGAGTTTGAGAAAAGATTTGAGTTTGGAATCAAAGAGGAGTTCGAGAAAAGGTGTCAGTTTGGGATCAGTGAAGAGTTTGAGAAAAGATTTGAGTTTGGGATCAATGAGGAGTTTGAGAAAAGGTGTGAGTTTGAAATCAATGAGGAGTTTGAGAAAAGGTGTGAGTTTGAAATCAATGAGGAGTTTGAGAAAAGATTTGAGTTTGGGATCAATGAAGAGTTTGAGAAAAGATTTGAGTTTGGGATCAATGAAGAGTTTGAGAAAAGGTGTGAGTTTGGGATCAAAGAGGAGTTAGAGAAAAGATTTGAGTTTGGGATCAAAGAGGAGTTCGAGAAAAGGTGTCAGTTTGGGATCAGTGAAGAGTTTGAGAAAAGATTTGAGTTTGGGATCAATGAGGAGTTTGAGAAAAGGTGTGAGTTTGAAATCAATGAGGAGTTTGAGAAAAGGTGTGAGTTTGGGATCAATGAAGAGTTTGAGAAAAGATTTGAGTTTGGGATCAATGAAGAGTTTGAGAAAAGGTGTGAGTTTGAAATCAATGAGGAGCTTGAGAAAAGGTGTGAGTTTGGGATCAATGAAGAGTTTGAGAAAAGATTTGAGTTTGGGATCAGTGAAGAGTTTGAGAAAAGATTTGAGTTTGGGATCAGTGAAGAGTTTGAGAAAAGGTGTGAGTTTGGGATCAATGAAGAGTTTGAGAAAAGATTTGAGTTTGGGATCAATGAAGAGTTTGAGAAAAGATTTGAGTTTGGGATCAATGAAGAGTTTGAGAAAAGGTGTGAGTTTGGGATCAATGAGGAGTTTGAGAAAAGGTGTGAGTTTGGGATCAATGAAGAGTTTGAGAAAAGATTTGAGTTTGGGATCCAATGAGGAGTTTGAGAAAAGGTGTGAGTTTGAAATCAATGAGGAGTTTGAGAAAAGGTGTGGGTTTGGGATCAATGAGGAGTTTGAGAAAAGGTGTGAGTTTGAAATCAATGAGGAGGTTGAGAAAAGGTGTGAGTTTGGGATCAATGAAGAGTTTGAGAAAAGGTGTGGGTTTGGAATCAATGAAGAGTTTGAGAAAAGGTGTGAGTTTGGGATCAATGAAGAGTTAGAGAAAAGATTTGAGTTTGGGATCAGTGAAGAGTTTGAGAAAAGATTTGAGTTTGGGATCAGTGAAGAGTTTGAGAAAAGGTGTGAGTTTGGGATCAATGAAGAGTTTGAGAAAAGGTGTGAGTTTGGGATCAATGAAGAGTTAGAGAAAAGATTTGAGTTTGGGATCAGTGAAGAGTTTGAGAAAAGATTTGAGTTTGGGATCAATGAAGAGTTTGAGAAAAGATTTGAGTTTGGGATCAATGAAGAGTTTGAGAAAAGGTGTGGGTTTGGAATCAATGAAGAGTTTGAGAAAAGGTGTGAGTTTGGGATCAATGAAGAGTTTGAGAAAAGATTTGAGTTTGGGATCAATGAAGAGTTGAGAAAAGATTTGAGTTTGGGATCAGTGAAGAGTTTGAGAAAAGATTTGAGTTTGGGATCAATGAAGAGTTAGAGAAAAGATTTGAGTTTGGGATCAATGAAGAGTTTGAGAAAAGGTGTGGGTTTGGAATCAATGAAGAGTTTGAGAAAAGGTGTGACTTTGAGAAAAGGTGTGAGTTTGGGATCAGTGAAGAGTTTGAGAAAAGATTTGAGTTTGGGATCAATGAAGAGTTTGAGAAAAGGTGTGGGTTTGGAATCAATGAAGAGTTTGAGAAAAGGTGTGAGTTTGGGATCAGTGAAGAGTTTGAGATAAAGGTGTGAGTTTGGGATCAGTGAAGAGTTTGAGAAAAGATTTGAGTTTGGGATCAATGAGGAGTTTGAGAAAAGGTGTGAGTTTGAAATCAATGAGGAGTTTGAGAAAAGGTGTGAGTTTGAAATCAATGAGGAGTTTGAGAAAAGATTTGAGTTTGGGATCAATGAAGAGTTTGAGAAAAGATTTGAGTTTGGGATCAATGAAGAGTTTGAGAAAAGGTGTGAGTTTGGGATCAAAGAGGAGTTAGAGAAAAGATTTGAGTTTGGGATCAAAGAGGAGTTCGAGAAAAGGTGTCAGTTTGGGATCAGTGAAGAGTTTGAGAAAAGATTTGAGTTTGGGATCAATGAGGAGTTTGAGAAAAGGTGTGAGTTTGAAATCAATGAGGAGTTTGAGAAAAGGTGTGAGTTTGGGATCAATGAAGAGTTTGAGAAAAGATTTGAGTTTGGGATCAATGAAGAGTTTGAGAAAAGGTGTGAGTTTGAAATCAATGAGGAGTTTGAGAAAAGGTGTGAGTTTGGGATCAATGAAGAGTTTGAGAAAAGATTTGAGTTTGGGATCAGTGAAGAGTTTGAGAAAAGATTTGAGTTTGGGATCAGTGAAGAGTTTGAGAAAAGGTGTGAGTTTGGGATCAATGAAGAGTTTGAGAAAAGATTTGAGTTTGGGATCAATGAAGAGTTTGAGAAAAGATTTGAGTTTGGGATCAATGAAGAGTTTGAGAAAAGGTGTGAGTTTGTGATCAATGAAGAGTTTGAGAAAAGGTGTGAGTTTGGGATCAATGAAGAGTTTGAGAAAAGATTTGAGTTTGGGATCAATGAAGAGTTTGAGAAAAGATTTGAGTTTGGGATCAATGAAGAGTTAGAGAAAAGATTTGAGTTTGGGATCAATGAAGAGTTTGAGAAAAGGTGTGGGTTTGGAATCAATGAAGAGTTTGAGAAAAGGTGTGAGTTTGAGAAAAGGTGTGAGTTTGGGATCAGTGAAGAGTTTGAGAAAAGATTTGAGTTTGGGATCAATGAAGAGTTTGAGAAAAGGTGTGGGTTTGGAATCAATGAAGAGTTTGAGAAAAGGTGTGAGTTTGGGATCAGTGAAGAGTTTGAGATAAAGGTGTGAGTTTGGGATCAGTGAAGAGTTAGAGAAAAGATTTGAGTTTGGGATCAGTGAAGAGTGTGAGAAAAGATTTGAGTTTGGGATCAATGAAGAGTTTGAGAAAAGATTTGAGTTTGGGATCAGTGAAGAGTGTGAGAAAAGATTTGAGTTTGGGATCAATGAAGAGTTTGAGAAAAGATTTGAGTTTGGGATCAATGAAGAGTTTGAGAAAAGGTGTGGGTTTGGAATCAATGAAGAGTTTGAGAAAAGGTGTGAGTTTGGGATCAGTGAAGAGTTTGAGATAAAGGTGTGAGTTTGGGATCAGTGAAGAGTTAGAGAAAAGATTTGAGTTTGGGATCAGTGAAGAGTGTGAGAAAAGATTTGAGTTTGGGATCAATGAAGAGTTAGAGAAAAGATTTGAGTTTGGGATCAGTGAAGAGTGTGAGAAAAGATTTGAGTTTGGGATCAATGAAGAGTTTGAGAAAAGGTGTGGGTTGGAATCAATGAAGAGTTTGAGAAAAGGTGTGAGTTTGGGATCAATGAAGAGTTTGAGAAAAGATTTGAGTTTGGGATCAATGAAGAGTTTGAGAAAAGGTGTGGGTTTGGAATCAATGAAGAGTTTGAGAAAAGGTGTGAGTTTGTGATCAATGAAGAGTTTGAGAAAAGGTGTGAGTTTGGGATCAATGAAGAGTTTGAGAAAAGATTTGAGTTTGGGATCAATGAAGAGTTTGAGAAAAGGTGTGAGTTTGGGATCAATGAAGAGTTTGAGAAAAGGTGTGAGTTTGGGATCAATGAAGAGTTTGAGAAAAGATTTGAGTTTGGGATCAATGAAGAGTTTGAGAAAAGGTGTGGGTTTGGAATCAATGAAGAGTTTGAGAAAAGGTGTGAGTTTGGGATCAATGAAGAGTTTGAGAAAAGGTGTGGGTTTGGAATCAATGAAGAGTTAGAGAAAAGATTTGAGTTTGGGATCAGTGAAGAGTTTGAGAAAAGATTTGAGTTTGGGATCAATGAAGAGTTTGAGAAAAGGTGTGGGTTTGGAATCAATGAAGAGTTTGAGAAAAGGTGTGAGTTTGGGATCAGTGAAGAGTTTGAGAAAAGGTGTGAGTTTGGGATCAGTGAAGAGTTAGAGAAAAGATTTGAGTTTGGGATCAGTGAAGAGTGTGAGAAAAGATTTGAGTTTGGGATCAGTGAAGAGTGTGAGAAAAGATTTGAGTTTGGGATCAATGAAGAGTTTGAGAAAAGATTTGAGTTTGGGATCAGTGAAGAGTGTGAGAAAAGATTTGAGTTTGGGATCAATGAAGAGTTTGAGAAAAGGTGTGAGTTTGTGATCAATGAAGAGTTTGAGAAAAGGTGTGAGTTTGGGATCAATGAAGAGTTTGAGAAAAGATTTGAGTTTGGGATCAATGAAGAGTTTGAGAAAAGGTGTGAGTTTGGGATCAATGAAGAGTTTGAGAAAAGGTGTGAGTTTGGGATCAATGAAGAGTTTGAGAAAAGATTTGAGTTTGGGATCAATGAAGAGTTTGAGAAAAGGTGTGGGTTTGGGATCAATGAAGAGTTTGAGAAAAGGTGTGAGTTTGGGATCAATGAAGAGTTTGAGAAAAGGTGTGAGTTTGGGATCAATGAAGAGTTTGAGAAAAGGTGTGGGTTTGGAATCAATGAAGAGTTTGAGAAAAGGTGTGAGTTTGGGATCAATGAAGAGTTTGAGAAAAGGTGTGAGTTTGGGATCAGTGAAGAGTTTGCGAAAAGATTTGAGTTTGGAATCAATGAAGAGTTTGAGAAAAGGTGTGAGTTTGGGATCAGTGAAGAGTTTGAGAAAAGGTGTGAGTTTGGGATCAATGAAGAGTTTGAGAAAAGGTGTGAGTTTGGGATCAATGAAGAGTTTGGAATCAATGAAGACTTTGAGAAAATGTGTGAGTTTGGGATCAATGAGGAGTTTGAGAAAAGGTGTGAGTTTGGGATCAAAGAGGAGTTAGAGAAAAGGTGTGAGTTTGGGATCAAGGGGGAGTTGGAGAAAAGGTGTCAGTTTGGGATCAAGGGGGAGTTCGAGAAAAGGTGTGAGTTTGGGATCAAGGGGGAGTTAGAGAAAAGGTGTGAGTTTGGGATCAAGGGGGAGTTAGAGAAAAGGTGTCAGTTTGGGATCAAAGAGGAGTTAGAGAAAAGGTGTGAGTTTGGGATCAAGGGGGAGTTAGAGAAAAGGTGTGAGTTTGGGATCAAGGGGGAGTTAGAGAAAAGGTGTTAGTTTGGGATCAAGGGGGAGTTAGAGAAAAGGTGTCAGTTTGGGATCAAAGAGGAGTTTGAGAAAAGGTGTCAGTTTGGGATCAAGGGGGAGTTAGAGAAAAGGTGTCAGTTTGGGATCAAGGGGGAGTTAGAGAAAAGGTGTGAGTTTGGGATCAGTGAAGAGTTAGAGAAAAGGTGTCAGCTTGGGATCAAAGAGGAGTTAGAGAAAAGGTGTGAGTTTGGAATCAAAGAGGAGTTAGAGAAAAGGTGTGAGTTTGAAATCAATGAGGAGTTTGAGAAAAGATTTGAGTTTGGAATCAAAGAGGAGTTCGAGAAAAGGTGTCAGTTTGGGATCAGTGAAGAGTTTGAGAAAAGATTTGAGTTTGGGATCAATGAAGAGTTTGAGAAAAGGTGTGAGTTTGGGATCAAAGAGGAGTTAGAGAAAAGATTTGAGTTTGGGATCAAAGAGGAGTTCGAGAAAAGGTGTCAGTTTGGGATCAGTGAAGAGTTTGAGAAAAGATTTGAGTTTGGGATCAATGAGGAGTTTGAGAAAAGGTGTGAGTTTGAAATCAATGAGGAGTTTGAGAAAAGGTGTGAGTTTGGGATCAATGAAGAGTTTGAGAAAAGATTTGAGTTTGGGATCAATGAAGAGTTTGAGAAAAGGTGTGAGTTTGAAATCAATGAGGAGTTTGAGAAAAGGTGTGAGTTTGGGATCAATGAAGAGTTTGAGAAAAGATTTGAGTTTGGGATCAGTGAAGAGTTTGAGAAAAGATTTGAGTTTGGGATCAGTGAAGAGTTTGAGAAAAGGTGTGAGTTTGGGATCAATGAAGAGTTTGAGAAAAGATTTGAGTTTGGGATCAATGAAGAGTTTGAGAAAAGATTTGAGTTTGGGATCAATGAAGAGTTTGAGAAAAGGTGTGAGTTTGGGATCAATGAGGAGTTTGAGAAAAGGTGTGAGTTTGGGATCAATGAAGAGTTTGAGAAAAGATTTGAGTTTGGGATCCAATGAGGAGTTTGAGAAAAGGTGTGAGTTTGAAATCAATGAGGAGTTTGAGAAAAGGTGTGGGTTTGGGATCAATGAGGAGTTTGAGAAAAGGTGTGAGTTTGAAATCAATGAGGAGGTTGAGAAAAGGTGTGAGTTTGGGATCAATGAAGAGTTTGAGAAAAGGTGTGGGTTTGGAATCAATGAAGAGTTTGAGAAAAGGTGTGAGTTTGGGATCAATGAAGAGTTAGAGAAAAGATTTGAGTTTGGGATCAGTGAAGAGTTTGAGAAAAGATTTGAGTTTGGGATCAGTGAAGAGTTTGAGAAAAGGTGTGAGTTTGGGATCAATGAAGAGTTTGAGAAAAGGTGTGAGTTTGGGATCAATGAAGAGTTAGAGAAAAGATTTGAGTTTGGGATCAATGAAGAGTTTGAGAAAAGATTTGAGTTTGGGATCAATGAAGAGTTTGAGAAAAGATTTGAGTTTGGGATCAATGAAGAGTTTGAGAAAAGATTTGAGTTTGGGATCAATGAAGAGTTAGAGAAAAGATTTGAGTTTGGGATCAGTGAAGAGTTTGAGAAAAGATTTGAGTTTGGGATCAATGAAGAGTTTGAGAAAAGATTTGAGTTTGGGATCAATGAAGAGTTTGAGAAAAGGTGTGGGTTTGGAATCAATGAAGAGTTTGAGAAAAGGTGTGAGTTTGGGATCAATGAAGAGTTTGAGAAAAGATTTGAGTTTGGGATCAATGAAGAGTTGAGAAAAGATTTGAGTTTGGGATCAGTGAAGAGTTTGAGAAAAGATTTGAGTTTGGGATCAATGAAGAGTTAGAGAAAAGATTTGAGTTTGGGATCAATGAAGAGTTTGAGAAAAGGTGTGGGTTTGGAATCAATGAAGAGTTTGAGAAAAGGTGTGAGTTTGGGATCAATGAAGAGTTTGAGAAAAGGTGTGAGTTTGGGATCAGTGAAGAGTTTGAGAAAAGATTTGAGTTTGGGATCAATGAAGAGTTTGAGAAAAGGTGTGGGTTTGGAATCAATGAAGAGTTTGAGAAAAGGTGTGAGTTTGGGATCAGTGAAGAGTTTGAGATAAAGGTGTGAGTTTGGGATCAGTGAAGAGTTAGAGAAAAGATTTGAGTTTGGGATCAGTGAAGAGTGTGAGAAAAGATTTGAGTTTGGGATCAATGAAGAGTTAGAGAAAAGATTTGAGTTTGGGATCAGTGAAGAGTGTGAGAAAAGATTTGAGTTTGGGATCAATGAAGAGTTTGAGAAAAGGTGTGGGTTGGAATCAATGAAGAGTTTGAGAAAAGGTGTGAGTTTGGGATCAATGAAGAGTTTGAGAAAAGATTTGAGTTTGGGATCAATGAAGAGTTTGAGAAAAGGTGTGGGTTTGGAATCAATGAAGAGTTTGAGAAAAGGTGCGAGTTTGTGATCAGTGAAGAGTTGAGAAAAGATTTGAGTTTGGGATCAGTGAAGAGTTTGAGAAAAGATTTGAGTTTGGGATCAATGAAGAGTTAGAGAAAAGATTTGAGTTTGGGATCAATGAAGAGTTTGAGAAAAGGTGTGGGTTTGGAATCAATGAAGAGTTTGAGAAAAGGTGTGAGTTTGGGATCAATGAAGAGTTTGAGAAAAGGTGTGAGTTTGGGATCAGTGAAGAGTTTGAGAAAAGATTTGAGTTTGGGATCAATGAAGAGTTTGAGAAAAGGTGTGGGTTTGGAATCAAAGAGGAGTTCGAGAAAAGGTGTGAGTTTGGAATCAATGAGGAGTTTGAGAAAAGGTGTGAGTTTGGGATCAGTGAAGAGTTCGAGAAAAGATTTGAGTTTGGGATCAATTAAGAGTTTGAGAAAAGGTGAGAGTTTGGGATCAATGAAGAGTTTGAGAAAAGGTTTGAGTTTGGGATCAATGAAGAGTTTGAGAAAAGGTGTGGGTTGGAATCAATGAAGAGTTTGAGAAAAGGTGTGAGTTTGGGATCAATGAAGAGTTTGAGAAAAGATTTGAGTTTGGGATCAATGAAGAGTTTGAGAAAAGGTGTGGGTTTGGAATCAATGAAGAGTTTGAGAAAAGGTGTGAGTTTGTGATCAATGAAGAGTTTGAGAAAAGGTGTGAGTTTGGGATCAATGAAGAGTTTGAGAAAAGATTTGAGTTTGGGATCAATGAAGAGTTTGAGAAAAGGTGTGAGTTTGGGATCAATGAAGAGTTTGAGAAAAGGTGTGAGTTTGGGATCAATGAAGAGTTTGAGAAAAGATTTGAGTTTGGGATCAATGAAGAGTTTGAGAAAAGGTGTGGGTTTGGAATCAATGAAGAGTTTGAGAAAAGGTGTGAGTTTGGGATCAATGAAGAGTTTGAGAAAAGGTGTGGGTTTGGAATCAATGAAGAGTTAGAGAAAAGATTTGAGTTTGGGATCAGTGAAGAGTTTGAGAAAAGATTTGAGTTTGGGATCAATGAAGAGTTTGAGAAAAGGTGTGGGTTTGGAATCAATGAAGAGTTTGAGAAAAGGTGTGAGTTTGGGATCAGTGAAGAGTTTGAGAAAAGGTGTGAGTTTGGGATCAGTGAAGAGTTAGAGAAAAGATTTGAGTTTGGGATCAGTGAAGAGTGTGAGAAAAGATTTGAGTTTGGGATCAGTGAAGAGTGTGAGAAAAGATTTGAGTTTGGGATCAATGAAGAGTTTGAGAAAAGATTTGAGTTTGGGATCAGTGAAGAGTGTGAGAAAAGATTTGAGTTTGGGATCAATGAAGAGTTTGAGAAAAGGTGTGAGTTTGTGATCAATGAAGAGTTTGAGAAAAGGTGTGAGTTTGGGATCAATGAAGAGTTTGAGAAAAGATTTGAGTTTGGGATCAATGAAGAGTTTGAGAAAAGGTGTGAGTTTGGGATCAATGAAGAGTTTGAGAAAAGGTGTGAGTTTGGGATCAATGAAGAGTTTGAGAAAAGATTTGAGTTTGGGATCAATGAAGAGTTTGAGAAAAGGTGTGGGTTTGGGATCAATGAAGAGTTTGAGAAAAGGTGTGAGTTTGGGATCAATGAAGAGTTTGAGAAAAGGTGTGAGTTTGGGATCAATGAAGAGTTTGAGAAAAGGTGTGGGTTTGGAATCAATGAAGAGTTTGAGAAAAGGTGTGAGTTTGGGATCAATGAAGAGTTTGAGAAAAGGTGTGAGTTTGGGATCAGTGAAGAGTTTGCGAAAAGATTTGAGTTTGGAATCAATGAAGAGTTTGAGAAAAGGTGTGAGTTTGGGATCAGTGAAGAGTTTGAGAAAAGGTGTGAGTTTGGGATCAATGAAGAGTTTGAGAAAAGGTGTGAGTTTGGGATCAATGAAGAGTTTGGAATCAATGAAGACTTTGAGAAAATGTGTGAGTTTGGGATCAATGAGGAGTTTGAGAAAAGGTGTGAGTTTGGGATCAAAGAGGAGTTAGAGAAAAGGTGTGAGTTTGGGATCAAGGGGGAGTTGGAGAAAAGGTGTCAGTTTGGGATCAAGGGGGAGTTCGAGAAAAGGTGTGAGTTTGGGATCAAGGGGGAGTTAGAGAAAAGGTGTGAGTTTGGGATCAAGGGGGAGTTAGAGAAAAGGTGTGAGTTTGAGATCAAGGGGGAGTTAGAGAAAAGGTGTCAGTTTGGGATCAAAGAGGAGTTAGAGAAAAGGTGTGAGTTTGGGATCAAGGGGGAGTTAGAGAAAAGGTGTGAGTTTGGGATCAAGGGGGAGTTAGAGAAAAGGTGTTAGTTTGGGATCAAGGGGGAGTTAGAGAAAAGGTGTCAGTTTGGGATCAAAGAGGAGTTTGAGAAAAGGTGTCAGTTTGGGATCAAGGGGGAGTTAGAGAAAAGGTGTCAGTTTGGGATCAAGGGGGAGTTAGAGAAAAGGTGTGAGTTTGGGATCAGTGAAGAGTTAGAGAAAAGGTGTCAGTTTGGGATCAAGGGGGAGTTAGAGAAAAGGTGTGAGTTCGGGATCAATGAAGAGTTTGAGAAAAGGTGTGAGTTTGGGATCAGTGAAGAGTTTGAGAAAAGGTATGAGTTTGGGATCAATGAAGAGTTTGAGAAAAGGTGTGAGTTTGGGATCAGTGAAGAGTTTGAGAAAAGATTTGAGTTTGGAATCAATGAAGAGTTTGAGAAAAGGTGTGAGTTTGGGATCAATGAAGAGTTTGAGAAAAGGTGTGAGTTTGGGATCAATGAAGAGTTTGGGATCAATGAAGACTTTGAGAAAATGTGTGAGTTTGGGATCAATGAGGAGTTTGAGAAAAGGTGTGAGTTTTTTTTTTTTTTTTTTTTTTTTTTGGATCAAAGAAGGTGTGAGTTTGGATCAAAGAGGAGTTAGAGAAAAGGTGTGAGTTTGGGATCAAGGGGGAGTTAGAGAAAAGGTGTCAGTTTGGGATCAAGGGGGAGTTCGAGAAAAGGTGTGAGTTTGGGATCAAGGGGGAGTTAGAGAAAAGGTGTGAGTTTTGGATCCAAGGGGGAGTTAGAGAAAAGGTGTGAGTTTGAGATCAAGGGGGAGTTAGAGAAAAGGTGTCAGTTTGGGATCAAAGAGGAGTTAGAGAAAAGGTGTGAGTTTGGGATCAAGGGGGAGTTAGAGAAAAGGTGTGAGTTTGGGATCAAGGGGGAGTTAGAGAAAAGGTGTTAGTTTGGGATCAAGGGGGAGTTAGAGAAAAGGTGTCAGTTTGGGATCAAAGAGGAGTTTGAGAAAAGGTGTCAGTTTGGGATCAAGGGGGAGTTAGAGAAAAGGTGTCAGTTTGGGAACAAGGGGGAGTTAGAGAAAAGGTGTGAGTTTGGGATCAGTGAAGAGTTAGAGAAAAGGTGTGAGTTTGGGATCAGTGAAGAGTTAGAGAAAAGGTGTGAGTTTGGGATCAATGAAGAGTTTGAGAAAAGGTGTGAGTTTGGGATCAATGAAGAGTTTGAGAAAAGGTGTGGGTTTGGAATCAATGAAGAGTTTGAGAAAAGGTGTGAGTTTGGGATCAATGAAGAGTTTGAGAAAAGGTGTGAGTTTGGGATCAGTGAAGAGTTTGCGAAAAGATTTGAGTTTGGAATCAATGAAGAGTTTGAGAAAAGGTGTGAGTTTGGGATCAGTGAAGAGTTTGAGAAAAGGTGTGAGTTTGGGATCAATGAAGAGTTAGAGAAAAGGTGTGAGTTTGGGATCAAAGATGAGTTAGAGAAAAGGTGTGAGTTTGGGATCAAAGAGGAGTTAGAGAAAAGATTTGAGTTTGGGATCAAAGAGGAGTTAGAGAAAAGGTGTGAGTTTGAAATCAAAGAGGAGTTAGAGAAAAGGTGTGAGTTTGGAATCAAAGAGGAGTTAGAGAAAAGGTGTGAGTTTGGAATCAAAGAGGAGTTAGAGAAAAGATTTGAGTTTGGAATCAAAGAGGAGTTAGAGAAAAGGTGTGAGTTTGAAATCAAAGAGGAGTTAGAGAAAAGGTGTGAGTTTGGAATCAAAGAGGAGTTAGAGAAAAGGTGTGAGTTTGGAATCAAAGAGGAGTTAGAGAAAAGGTGTGAGTTTGAAATCAAAGAGGAGTTAGAGAAAAGGTGTGAGTTTGGAATCAAAGAGGAGTTAGAGAAAAGGTGTGAGTTTGGAATCAAAGAGGAGTTAGAGAAAAGGTGTGAGTTTGGAATCAATGAGGAGTTTGAGAAAAGGTGTGAGTTTGGGATCAGTGAAGAGTTCGAGAAAAGATTTGAGTTTGGGATCAAAGAGGAGTTAGAGAAAAGGTGTGAGTTTGGGATCAAAGATGAGTTAGAGAAAAGGTGTGAGTTTGGGATCAAAGAGGAGTTAGAGAAAAGATTTGAGTTTGGGATCAAAGAGGAGTTAGAGAAAAGGTGTGAGTTTGAAATCAAAGAGGAGTTAGAGAAAAGGTGTGAGTTTGGAATCAAAGAGGAGTTAGAGAAAAGGTGTGAGTTTGGAATCAAAGAGGAGTTAGAGAAAAGATTTGAGTTTGGAATCAAAGAGGAGTTAGAGAAAAGGTGTGAGTTTGAAATCAAAGAGGAGTTAGAGAAAAGGTGTGTTTGGAATCAAAGAGGAGTTAGAGAAAAGGTGTGAGTTTGGAATCAAAGAGGAGTTAGAGAAAAGGTGTGAGTTTGAAATCAAAGAGGAGTTTGAGAAAAGGTGTGAGTTTGGAATCAAAGAGGAGTTAGAGAAAAGGTGTGAGTTTGGAATCAAAGAGGAGTTCGAGAAAAGGTGTGAGTTTGGGATCAAAGAGGAGTTAGAGAAAAGATTTGAGTTTGGAATCAAAGAGGAGTTCGAGAAAAGGTGTGAGTTTGGAATCAAAGAGGAGTTCGAGAAAAGGTGTGAGTTTGGAATCAATGAGGAGTTTGAGAAAAGGTGTGAGTTTGGGATCAGTGAAGAGTTCGAGAAAAGGTGTGAGTTTGGGATCAAAGAGGAGTTAGAGAAAAGGTGTGAGTTTGGAATCAAAGAGGAGTTAGAGAAAAGGTGTGAGTTTGGAATCAAAGAGGAGTTCGAGAAAAGGTGTGAGTTTGGAATCAATGAGGAGTTTGAGAAAAGGTGTGAGTTTGGGATCAGTGAAGAGTTCGAGAAAAGATTTGAGTTTGGGATCAATTAAGAGTTTGAGAAAAGGTGAGAGTTTGGGATCAATGAAGAGTTTGAGAAAAGGTTTGAGTTTGGGATCAAAGAGGAGTTAGAGAAAAGGTGTGAGTTTGGAATCAAAGAGGAGTTAGAGAAAAGGTGTGAGTTTGAAATCAATGAGGAGTTTGAGAAAAGATTTGAGTTTGGAATCAAAGAGGAGTTCGAGAAAAGGTGTCAGTTTGGGATCAGTGAAGAGTTTGAGAAAAGATTTGAGTTTGGGATCAATGAGGAGTTTGAGAAAAGGTGTGAGTTTGAAATCAATGAGGAGTTTGAGAAAAGGTGTGAGTTTGAAATCAATGAGGAGTTTGAGAAAAGATTTGAGTTTGGGATCAATGAAGAGTTTGAGAAAAGATTTGAGTTTGGGATCAATGAAGAGTTTGAGAAAAGGTGTGAGTTTGGGATCAAAGAGGAGTTAGAGAAAAGATTTGAGTTTGGGATCAAAGAGGAGTTCGAGAAAAGGTGTCAGTTTGGGATCAGTGAAGAGTTTGAGAAAAGATTTGAGTTTGGGATCAATGAGGAGTTTGAGAAAAGGTGTGAGTTTGAAATCAATGAGGAGTTTGAGAAAAGGTGTGGGTTTGGAATCAAAGAGGAGTTAGAGAAAAGGTGTGAGTTTGGAATCAAAGAGGAGTTAGAGAAAAGGTGTGAGTTTGGAATCAAAGAGGAGTTAGAGAAAAGATTTGAGTTTGGAATCAAAGAGGAGTTAGAGAAAAGGTGTGAGTTTGAAATCAAAGAGGAGTTAGAGAAAAGGTGTGAGTTTGGAATCAAAGAGGAGTTAGAGAAAAGGTGTGAGTTTGGAATCAAAGAGGAGTTAGAGAAAAGGTGTGAGTTTGAAATCAAAGAGGAGTTAGAGAAAAGGTGTGAGTTTGGAATCAAAGAGGAGTTAGAGAAAAGGTGTGAGTTTGGAATCAAAGAGGAGTTAGAGAAAAGGTGTGAGTTTGGAATCAATGAGGAGTTTGAGAAAAGGTGTGAGTTTGGGATCAGTGAAGAGTTCGAGAAAAGATTTGAGTTTGGGATCAAAGAGGAGTTAGAGAAAAGGTGTGAGTTTGGGATCAAAGATGAGTTAGAGAAAAGGTGTGAGTTTGGGATCAAAGAGGAGTTAGAGAAAAGATTTGAGTTTGGGATCAAAGAGGAGTTAGAGAAAAGGTGTGAGTTTGAAATCAAAGAGGAGTTAGAGAAAAGGTGTGAGTTTGGAATCAAAGAGGAGTTAGAGAAAAGGTGTGAGTTTGGAATCAAAGAGGAGTTAGAGAAAAGATTTGAGTTTGGAATCAAAGAGGAGTTAGAGAAAAGGTGTGAGTTTGAAATCAAAGAGGAGTTAGAGAAAAGGTGTGTTTGGAATCAAAGAGGAGTTAGAGAAAAGGTGTGAGTTTGGAATCAAAGAGGAGTTAGAGAAAAGGTGTGAGTTTGAAATCAAAGAGGAGTTTGAGAAAAGGTGTGAGTTTGGAATCAAAGAGGAGTTAGAGAAAAGGTGTGAGTTTGGAATCAAAGAGGAGTTCGAGAAAAGGTGTGAGTTTGGGATCAAAGAGGAGTTAGAGAAAAGATTTGAGTTTGGAATCAAAGAGGAGTTCGAGAAAAGGTGTGAGTTTGGAATCAAAGAGGAGTTCGAGAAAAGGTGTGAGTTTGGAATCAATGAGGAGTTTGAGAAAAGGTGTGAGTTTGGGATCAGTGAAGAGTTCGAGAAAAGGTGTGAGTTTGGGATCAAAGAGGAGTTAGAGAAAAGGTGTGAGTTTGGAATCAAAGAGGAGTTAGAGAAAAGGTGTGAGTTTGGAATCAAAGAGGAGTTCGAGAAAAGGTGTGAGTTTGGAATCAATGAGGAGTTTGAGAAAAGGTGTGAGTTTGGGATCAGTGAAGAGTTCGAGAAAAGATTTGAGTTTGGGATCAATTAAGAGTTTGAGAAAAGGTGAGAGTTTGGGATCAATGAAGAGTTTGAGAAAAGGTTTGAGTTTGGGATCAAAGAGGAGTTAGAGAAAAGGTGTGAGTTTGGAATCAAAGAGGAGTTAGAGAAAAGGTGTGAGTTTGAAATCAATGAGGAGTTTGAGAAAAGATTTGAGTTTGGAATCAAAGAGGAGTTCGAGAAAAGGTGTCAGTTTGGGATCAGTGAAGAGTTTGAGAAAAGATTTGAGTTTGGGATCAATGAGGAGTTTGAGAAAAGGTGTGAGTTTGAAATCAATGAGGAGTTTGAGAAAAGGTGTGAGTTTGAAATCAATGAGGAGTTTGAGAAAAGATTTGAGTTTGGGATCAATGAAGAGTTTGAGAAAAGATTTGAGTTTGGGATCAATGAAGAGTTTGAGAAAAGGTGTGAGTTTGGGATCAAAGAGGAGTTAGAGAAAAGATTTGAGTTTGGGATCAAAGAGGAGTTCGAGAAAAGGTGTCAGTTTGGGATCAGTGAAGAGTTTGAGAAAAGATTTGAGTTTGGGATCAATGAGGAGTTTGAGAAAAGGTGTGAGTTTGAAATCAATGAGGAGTTTGAGAAAAGGTGTGAGTTTGGGATCAATGAAGAGTTTGAGAAAAGATTTGAGTTTGGGATCAATGAAGAGTTTGAGAAAAGGTGTGAGTTTGAAATCAATGAGGAGTTTGAGAAAAGGTGTGAGTTTGGGATCAATGAAGAGTTTGAGAAAAGATTTGAGTTTGGGATCAGTGAAGAGTTTGAGAAAAGATTTGAGTTTGGGATCAGTGAAGAGTTTGAGAAAAGGTGTGAGTTTGGGATCAATGAAGAGTTTGAGAAAAGATTTGAGTTTGGGATCAATGAAGAGTTTGAGAAAAGATTTGAGTTTGGGATCAATGAAGAGTTTGAGAAAAGGTGTGAGTTTGGGATCAATGAGGAGTTTGAGAAAAGGTGTGAGTTTGGGATCAATGAAGAGTTTGAGAAAAGATTTGAGTTTGGGATCCAATGAGGAGTTTGAGAAAAGGTGTGAGTTTGAAATCAATGAGGAGTTTGAGAAAAGGTGTGGGTTTGGGATCAATGAGGAGTTTGAGAAAAGGTGTGAGTTTGAAATCAATGAGGAGGTTGAGAAAAGGTGTGAGTTTGGGATCAATGAAGAGTTTGAGAAAAGGTGTGGGTTTGGAATCAATGAAGAGTTTGAGAAAAGGTGTGAGTTTGGGATCAATGAAGAGTTAGAGAAAAGATTTGAGTTTGGGATCAGTGAAGAGTTTGAGAAAAGATTTGAGTTTGGGATCAGTGAAGAGTTTGAGAAAAGGTGTGAGTTTGGGATCAATGAAGAGTTTGAGAAAAGGTGTGAGTTTGGGATCAATGAAGAGTTAGAGAAAAGATTTGAGTTTGGGATCAGTGAAGAGTTTGAGAAAAGATTTGAGTTTGGGATCAATGAAGAGTTTGAGAAAAGATTTGAGTTTGGGATCAATGAAGAGTTTGAGAAAAGGTGTGGGTTTGGAATCAATGAAGAGTTTGAGAAAAGGTGTGAGTTTGGGATCAATGAAGAGTTTGAGAAAAGATTTGAGTTTGGGATCAATGAAGAGTTGAGAAAAGATTTGAGTTTGGGATCAGTGAAGAGTTTGAGAAAAGATTTGAGTTTGGGATCAATGAAGAGTTAGAGAAAAGATTTGAGTTTGGGATCAATGAAGAGTTTGAGAAAAGGTGTGGGTTTGGAATCAATGAAGAGTTTGAGAAAAGGTGTGACTTTGAGAAAAGGTGTGAGTTTGGGATCAGTGAAGAGTTTGAGAAAAGATTTGAGTTTGGGATCAATGAAGAGTTTGAGAAAAGGTGTGGGTTTGGAATCAATGAAGAGTTTGAGAAAAGGTGTGAGTTTGGGATCAGTGAAGAGTTTGAGATAAAGGTGTGAGTTTGGGATCAGTGAAGAGTTTGAGAAAAGATTTGAGTTTGGGATCAATGAGGAGTTTGAGAAAAGGTGTGAGTTTGAAATCAATGAGGAGTTTGAGAAAAGGTGTGAGTTTGAAATCAATGAGGAGTTTGAGAAAAGATTTGAGTTTGGGATCAATGAAGAGTTTGAGAAAAGATTTGAGTTTGGGATCAATGAAGAGTTTGAGAAAAGGTGTGAGTTTGGGATCAAAGAGGAGTTAGAGAAAAGATTTGAGTTTGGGATCAAAGAGGAGTTCGAGAAAAGGTGTCAGTTTGGGATCAGTGAAGAGTTTGAGAAAAGATTTGAGTTTGGGATCAATGAGGAGTTTGAGAAAAGGTGTGAGTTTGAAATCAATGAGGAGTTTGAGAAAAGGTGTGAGTTTGGGATCAATGAAGAGTTTGAGAAAAGATTTGAGTTTGGGATCAATGAAGAGTTTGAGAAAAGGTGTGAGTTTGAAATCAATGAGGAGTTTGAGAAAAGGTGTGAGTTTGGGATCAATGAAGAGTTTGAGAAAAGATTTGAGTTTGGGATCAGTGAAGAGTTTGAGAAAAGATTTGAGTTTGGGATCAGTGAAGAGTTTGAGAAAAGGTGTGAGTTTGGGATCAATGAAGAGTTTGAGAAAAGATTTGAGTTTGGGATCAATGAAGAGTTTGAGAAAAGATTTGAGTTTGGGATCAATGAAGAGTTTGAGAAAAGGTGTGAGTTTGGGATCAATGAGGAGTTTGAGAAAAGGTGTGAGTTTGGGATCAATGAAGAGTTTGAGAAAAGATTTGATTTTGGGATCCAATGAGGAGTTTGAGAAAAGGTGTGAGTTTGAAATCAATGAGGAGTTTGAGAAAAGGTGTGGGTTTGGGATCAATGAGGAGTTTGAGAAAAGGTGTGAGTTTGAAATCAATGAGGAGGTTGAGAAAAGGTGTGAGTTTGGGATCAATGAAGAGTTTGAGAAAAGGTGTGGGTTTGGAATCAATGAAGAGTTTGAGAAAAGGTGTGAGTTTGGGATCAATGAAGAGTTAGAGAAAAGATTTGAGTTTGGGATCAGTGAAGAGTTTGAGAAAAGATTTGAGTTTGGGATCAGTGAAGAGTTTGAGAAAAGGTGTGAGTTTGGGATCAATGAAGAGTTTGAGAAAAGGTGTGAGTTTGGGATCAATGAAGAGTTAGAGAAAAGATTTGAGTTTGGGATCAATGAAGAGTTTGAGAAAAGATTTGAGTTTGGGATCAATGAAGAGTTTGAGAAAAGATTTGAGTTTGGGATCAATGAAGAGTTTGAGAAAAGATTTGAGTTTGGGATCAATGAAGAGTTAGAGAAAAGATTTGAGTTTGGGATCAGTGAAGAGTTTGAGAAAAGATTTGAGTTTGGGATCAATGAAGAGTTTGAGAAAAGATTTGAGTTTGGGATCAATGAAGAGTTTGAGAAAAGGTGTGGGTTTGGAATCAATGAAGAGTTTGAGAAAAGGTGTGAGTTTGGGATCAATGAAGAGTTTGAGAAAAGATTTGAATTTGGGATCAATGAAGAGTTGAGAAAAGATTTGAGTTTGGGATCAGTGAAGAGTTTGAGAAAAGATTTGAGTTTGGGATCAATGAAGAGTTAGAGAAAAGATTTGAGTTTGGGATCAATGAAGAGTTTGAGAAAAGGTGTGGGTTTGGAATCAATGAAGAGTTTGAGAAAAGGTGTGAGTTTGAGAAAAGGTGTGAGTTTGGGATCAGTGAAGAGTTTGAGAAAAGATTTGAGTTTGGGATCAATGAAGAGTTTGAGAAAAGGTGTGGGTTTGGAATCAATGAAGAGTTTGAGAAAAGGTGTGAGTTTGGGATCAGTGAAGAGTTTGAGATAAAGGTGTGAGTTTGGGATCAGTGAAGAGTTAGAGAAAAGATTTGAGTTTGGGATCAGTGAAGAGTGTGAGAAAAGATTTGAGTTTGGGATCAATGAAGAGTTTGAGAAAAGATTTGAGTTTGGGATCAGTGAAGAGTGTGAGAAAAGATTTGAGTTTGGGATCAATGAAGAGTTTGAGAAAAGGTGTGGGTTGGAATCAATGAAGAGTTTGAGAAAAGGTGTGAGTTTGGGATCAATGAAGAGTTTGAGAAAAGATTTGAGTTTGGAATCAATGAAGAGTTTGAGAAAAGGTGTGAGTTTGTGATCAGTGAAGAGTTGAGAAAAGATTTGAGTTTGGGATCAGTGAAGAGTTTGAGAAAAGATTTGAGTTTGGGATCAATGAAGAGTTAGAGAAAAGATTTGAGTTTGGGATCAATGAAGAGTTTGAGAAAAGGTGTGGGTTTGGAATCAATGAAGAGTTTGAGAAAAGGTGTGAGTTTGGGATCAATGAAGAGTTTGAGAAAAGGTGTGAGTTTGGGATCAGTGAAGAGTTTGAGAAAAGATTTGAGTTTGGGATCAATGAAGAGTTTGAGAAAAGGTGTGGGTTTGGAATCAATGAAGAGTTTGAGAAAAGGTGTGAGTTTGGGATCAGTGAAGAGTTTGAGATAAAGGTGTGAGTTTGGGATCAGTGAAGAGTTAGAGAAAAGATTTGAGTTTGGGATCAGTGAAGAGTGTGAGAAAAGATTTGAGTTTGGGATCAGTGAAGAGTGTGAGAAAAGATTTGAGTTTGGGATCAATGAAGAGTTAGAGAAAAGATTTGAGTTTGGGATCAGTGAAGAGTGTGAGAAAAGATTTGAGTTTGGGATCAATGAAGAGTTTGAGAAAAGGTGTGGGTTGGAATCAATGAAGAGTTTGAGAAAAGGTGTGAGTTTGGGATCAATGAAGAGTTTGAGAAAAGATTTGAGTTTGGGATCAATGAAGAGTTTGAGAAAAGGTGTGGGTTTGGAATCAATGAAGAGTTTGAGAAAAGGTGTGAGTTTGTGATCAATGAAGAGTTTGAGAAAAGGTGTGAGTTTGGGATCAATGAAGAGTTTGAGAAAAGATTTGAGTTTGGGATCAATGAAGAGTTTGAGAAAAGGTGTGAGTTTGGGATCAATGAAGAGTTTGAGAAAAGGTGTGAGTTTGGGATCAATGAAGAGTTTGAGAAAAGATTTGAGTTTGGGATCAATGAAGAGTTTGAGAAAAGGTGTGGGTTTGGAATCAATGAAGAGTTTGAGAAAAGGTGTGAGTTTGGGATCAATGAAGAGTTTGAGAAAAGGTGTGGGTTTGGAATCAATGAAGAGTTAGAGAAAAGATTTGAGTTTGGGATCAGTGAAGAGTTTGAGAAAAGATTTGAGTTTGGGATCAATGAAGAGTTTGAGAAAAGGTGTGGGTTTGGAATCAATGAAGAGTTTGAGAAAAGGTGTGAGTTTGGGATCAGTGAAGAGTTTGAGAAAAGGTGTGAGTTTGGGATCAGTGAAGAGTTAGAGAAAAGATTTGAGTTTGGGATCAGTGAAGAGTGTGAGAAAAGATTTGAGTTTGGGATCAGTGAAGAGTGTGAGAAAAGATTTGAGTTTGGGATCAATGAAGAGTTTGAGAAAAGATTTGAGTTTGGGATCAGTGAAGAGTGTGAGAAAAGATTTGAGTTTGGGATCAATGAAGAGTTTGAGAAAAGGTGTGAGTTTGTGATCAATGAAGAGTTTGAGAAAAGGTGTGAGTTTGGGATCAATGAAGAGTTTGAGAAAAGATTTGAGTTTGGGATCAATGAAGAGTTTGAGAAAAGGTGTGAGTTTGGGATCAATGAAGAGTTTGAGAAAAGGTGTGAGTTTGGGATCAATGAAGAGTTTGAGAAAAGATTTGAGTTTGGGATCAATGAAGAGTTTGAGAAAAGGTGTGGGTTTGGGATCAATGAAGAGTTTGAGAAAAGGTGTGAGTTTGGGATCAATGAAGAGTTTGAGAAAAGGTGTGAGTTTGGGATCAATGAAGAGTTTGAGAAAAGGTGTGGGTTTGGAATCAATGAAGAGTTTGAGAAAAGGTGTGAGTTTGGGATCAATGAAGAGTTTGAGAAAAGGTGTGAGTTTGGGATCAGTGAAGAGTTTGCGAAAAGATTTGAGTTTGGAATCAATGAAGAGTTTGAGAAAAGGTGTGAGTTTGGGATCAGTGAAGAGTTTGAGAAAAGGTGTGAGTTTGGGATCAATGAAGAGTTTGAGAAAAGGTGTGAGTTTGGGATCAATGAAGAGTTTGGAATCAATGAAGACTTTGAGAAAATGTGTGAGTTTGGGATCAATGAGGAGTTTGAGAAAAGGTGTGAGTTTGGGATCAAAGAGGAGTTAGAGAAAAGGTGTGAGTTTGGGATCAAGGGGGAGTTGGAGAAAAGGTGTCAGTTTGGGATCAAGGGGGAGTTCGAGAAAAGGTGTGAGTTTGGGATCAAGGGGGAGTTAGAGAAAAGGTGTGAGTTTGGGATCAAGGGGGAGTTAGAGAAAAGGTGTCAGTTTGGGATCAAAGAGGAGTTAGAGAAAAGGTGTGAGTTTGGGATCAAGGGGGAGTTAGAGAAAAGGTGTGAGTTTGGGATCAAGGGGGAGTTAGAGAAAAGGTGTTAGTTTGGGATCAAGGGGGAGTTAGAGAAAAGGTGTCAGTTTGGGATCAAAGAGGAGTTTGAGAAAAGGTGTCAGTTTGGGATCAAGGGGGAGTTAGAGAAAAGGTGTCAGTTTGGGATCAAGGGGGAGTTAGAGAAAAGGTGTGAGTTTGGGATCAGTGAAGAGTTAGAGAAAAGGTGTCAGTTTGGGATCAAAGAGGAGTTAGAGAAAAGGTGTGAGTTTGGAATCAAAGAGGAGTTAGAGAAAAGGTGTGAGTTTGAAATCAATGAGGAGTTTGAGAAAAGATTTGAGTTTGGAATCAAAGAGGAGTTCGAGAAAAGGTGTCAGTTTGGGATCAGTGAAGAGTTTGAGAAAAGATTTGAGTTTGGGATCAATGAAGAGTTTGAGAAAAGGTGTGAGTTTGGGATCAAAGAGGAGTTAGAGAAAAGATTTGAGTTTGGGATCAAAGAGGAGTTCGAGAAAAGGTGTCAGTTTGGGATCAGTGAAGAGTTTGAGAAAAGATTTGAGTTTGGGATCAATGAGGAGTTTGAGAAAAGGTGTGAGTTTGAAATCAATGAGGAGTTTGAGAAAAGGTGTGAGTTTGGGATCAATGAAGAGTTTGAGAAAAGATTTGAGTTTGGGATCAATGAAGAGTTTGAGAAAAGGTGTGAGTTTGAAATCAATGAGGAGTTTGAGAAAAGGTGTGAGTTTGGGATCAATGAAGAGTTTGAGAAAAGATTTGAGTTTGGGATCAGTGAAGAGTTTGAGAAAAGATTTGAGTTTGGGATCAGTGAAGAGTTTGAGAAAAGGTGTGAGTTTGGGATCAATGAAGAGTTTGAGAAAAGATTTGAGTTTGGGATCAATGAAGAGTTTGAGAAAAGATTTGAGTTTGGGATCAATGAAGAGTTTGAGAAAAGGTGTGAGTTTGGGATCAATGAGGAGTTTGAGAAAAGGTGTGAGTTTGGGATCAATGAAGAGTTTGAGAAAAGATTTGAGTTTGGGATCCAATGAGGAGTTTGAGAAAAGGTGTGAGTTTGAAATCAATGAGGAGTTTGAGAAAAGGTGTGGGTTTGGGATCAATGAGGAGTTTGAGAAAAGGTGTGAGTTTGAAATCAATGAGGAGGTTGAGAAAAGGTGTGAGTTTGGGATCAATGAAGAGTTTGAGAAAAGGTGTGGGTTTGGAATCAATGAAGAGTTTGAGAAAAGGTGTGAGTTTGGGATCAATGAAGAGTTAGAGAAAAGATTTGAGTTTGGGATCAGTGAAGAGTTTGAGAAAAGATTTGAGTTTGGGATCAGTGAAGAGTTTGAGAAAAGGTGTGAGTTTGGGATCAATGAAGAGTTTGAGAAAAGGTGTGAGTTTGGGATCAATGAAGAGTTAGAGAAAAGATTTGAGTTTGGGATCAATGAAGAGTTTGAGAAAAGATTTGAGTTTGGGATCAATGAAGAGTTTGAGAAAAGATTTGAGTTTGGGATCAATGAAGAGTTTGAGAAAAGATTTGAGTTTGGGATCAATGAAGAGTTAGAGAAAAGATTTGAGTTTGGGATCAGTGAAGAGTTTGAGAAAAGATTTGAGTTTGGGATCAATGAAGAGTTTGAGAAAAGATTTGAGTTTGGGATCAATGAAGAGTTTGAGAAAAGGTGTGGGTTTGGAATCAATGAAGAGTTTGAGAAAAGGTGTGAGTTTGGGATCAATGAAGAGTTTGAGAAAAGATTTGAGTTTGGGATCAATGAAGAGTTGAGAAAAGATTTGAGTTTGGGATCAGTGAAGAGTTTGAGAAAAGATTTGAGTTTGGGATCAATGAAGAGTTAGAGAAAAGATTTGAGTTTGGGATCAATGAAGAGTTTGAGAAAAGGTGTGGGTTTGGAATCAATGAAGAGTTTGAGAAAAGGTGTGAGTTTGGGATCAATGAAGAGTTTGAGAAAAGGTGTGAGTTTGGGATCAGTGAAGAGTTTGAGAAAAGATTTGAGTTTGGGATCAATGAAGAGTTTGAGAAAAGGTGTGGGTTTGGAATCAATGAAGAGTTTGAGAAAAGGTGTGAGTTTGGGATCAGTGAAGAGTTTGAGATAAAGGTGTGAGTTTGGGATCAGTGAAGAGTTAGAGAAAAGATTTGAGTTTGGGATCAGTGAAGAGTGTGAGAAAAGATTTGAGTTTGGGATCAATGAAGAGTTAGAGAAAAGATTTGAGTTTGGGATCAGTGAAGAGTGTGAGAAAAGATTTGAGTTTGGGATCAATGAAGAGTTTGAGAAAAGGTGTGGGTTGGAATCAATGAAGAGTTTGAGAAAAGGTGTGAGTTTGGGATCAATGAAGAGTTTGAGAAAAGATTTGAGTTTGGGATCAATGAAGAGTTTGAGAAAAGGTGTGGGTTTGGAATCAATGAAGAGTTTGAGAAAAGGTGCGAGTTTGTGATCAGTGAAGAGTTGAGAAAAGATTTGAGTTTGGGATCAGTGAAGAGTTTGAGAAAAGATTTGAGTTTGGGATCAATGAAGAGTTAGAGAAAAGATTTGAGTTTGGGATCAATGAAGAGTTTGAGAAAAGGTGTGGGTTTGGAATCAATGAAGAGTTTGAGAAAAGGTGTGAGTTTGGGATCAATGAAGAGTTTGAGAAAAGGTGTGAGTTTGGGATCAGTGAAGAGTTTGAGAAAAGATTTGAGTTTGGGATCAATGAAGAGTTTGAGAAAAGGTGTGGGTTTGGAATCAATGAAGAGTTTGAGAAAAGGTGTGAGTTTGGGATCAGTGAAGAGTTTGAGATAAAGGTGTGAGTTTGGGATCAGTGAAGAGTTAGAGAAAAGATTTGAGTTTGGGATCAGTGAAGAGTGTGAGAAAAGATTTGAGTTTGGGATCAATGAAGAGTTAGAGAAAAGATTTGAGTTTGGGATCAGTGAAGAGTGTGAGAAAAGATTTGAGTTTGGGATCAATGAAGAGTTTGAGAAAAGGTGTGGGTTGGAATCAATGAAGAGTTTGAGAAAAGGTGTGAGTTTGGGATCAATGAAGAGTTTGAGAAAAGATTTGAGTTTGGGATCAATGAAGAGTTTGAGAAAAGGTGTGGGTTTGGAATCAATGAAGAGTTTGAGAAAAGGTGTGAGTTTGTGATCAATGAAGAGTTTGAGAAAAGGTGTGAGTTTGGGATCAATGAAGAGTTTGAGAAAAGATTTGAGTTTGGGATCAATGAAGAGTTTGAGAAAAGGTGTGAGTTTGGGATCAATGAAGAGTTTGAGAAAAGGTGTGAGTTTGGGATCAATGAAGAGTTTGAGAAAAGATTTGAGTTTGGGATCCAATGAGGAGTTTGAGAAAAGGTGTGAGTTTGAAATCAATGAGGAGTTTGAGAAAAGGTGTGGGTTTGGGATCAATGAGGAGTTTGAGAAAAGGTGTGAGTTTGAAATCAATGAGGAGGTTGAGAAAAGGTGTGAGTTTGGGATCAATGAAGAGTTTGAGAAAAGGTGTGGGTTTGGAATCAATGAAGAGTTTGAGAAAAGGTGTGAGTTTGGGATCAATGAAGAGTTAGAGAAAAGATTTGAGTTTGGGATCAGTGAAGAGTTTGAGAAAAGATTTGAGTTTGGGATCAGTGAAGAGTTTGAGAAAAGGTGTGAGTTTGGGATCAATGAAGAGTTTGAGAAAAGGTGTGAGTTTGGGATCAATGAAGAGTTAGAGAAAAGATTTGAGTTTGGGATCAGTGAAGAGTTTGAGAAAAGATTTGAGTTTGGGATCAATGAAGAGTTTGAGAAAAGATTTGAGTTTGGGATCAATGAAGAGTTTGAGAAAAGGTGTGGGTTTGGAATCAATGAAGAGTTTGAGAAAAGGTGTGAGTTTGGGATCAATGAAGAGTTTGAGAAAAGATTTGAGTTTGGGATCAATGAAGAGTTGAGAAAAGATTTGAGTTTGGGATCAGTGAAGAGTTTGAGAAAAGATTTGAGTTTGGGATCAATGAAGAGTTAGAGAAAAGATTTGAGTTTGGGATCAATGAAGAGTTTGAGAAAAGGTGTGGGTTTGGAATCAATGAAGAGTTTGAGAAAAGGTGTGACTTTGAGAAAAGGTGTGAGTTTGGGATCAGTGAAGAGTTTGAGAAAAGATTTGAGTTTGGGATCAATGAAGAGTTTGAGAAAAGGTGTGGGTTTGGAATCAATGAAGAGTTTGAGAAAAGGTGTGAGTTTGGGATCAGTGAAGAGTTTGAGATAAAGGTGTGAGTTTGGGATCAGTGAAGAGTTTGAGAAAAGATTTGAGTTTGGGATCAATGAGGAGTTTGAGAAAAGGTGTGAGTTTGAAATCAATGAGGAGTTTGAGAAAAGGTGTGAGTTTGAAATCAATGAGGAGTTTGAGAAAAGATTTGAGTTTGGGATCAATGAAGAGTTTGAGAAAAGATTTGAGTTTGGGATCAATGAAGAGTTTGAGAAAAGGTGTGAGTTTGGGATCAAAGAGGAGTTAGAGAAAAGATTTGAGTTTGGGATCAAAGAGGAGTTCGAGAAAAGGTGTCAGTTTGGGATCAGTGAAGAGTTTGAGAAAAGATTTGAGTTTGGGATCAATGAGGAGTTTGAGAAAAGGTGTGAGTTTGAAATCAATGAGGAGTTTGAGAAAAGGTGTGAGTTTGGGATCAATGAAGAGTTTGAGAAAAGATTTGAGTTTGGGATCAATGAAGAGTTTGAGAAAAGGTGTGAGTTTGAAATCAATGAGGAGTTTGAGAAAAGGTGTGAGTTTGGGATCAATGAAGAGTTTGAGAAAAGATTTGAGTTTGGGATCAGTGAAGAGTTTGAGAAAAGATTTGAGTTTGGGATCAGTGAAGAGTTTGAGAAAAGGTGTGAGTTTGGGATCAATGAAGAGTTTGAGAAAAGATTTGAGTTTGGGATCAATGAAGAGTTTGAGAAAAGATTTGAGTTTGGGATCAATGAAGAGTTTGAGAAAAGGTGTGAGTTTGGGATCAATGAGGAGTTTGAGAAAAGGTGTGAGTTTGGGATCAATGAAGAGTTTGAGAAAAGATTTGATTTTGGGATCCAATGAGGAGTTTGAGAAAAGGTGTGAGTTTGAAATCAATGAGGAGTTTGAGAAAAGGTGTGGGTTTGGGATCAATGAGGAGTTTGAGAAAAGGTGTGAGTTTGAAATCAATGAGGAGGTTGAGAAAAGGTGTGAGTTTGGGATCAATGAAGAGTTTGAGAAAAGGTGTGGGTTTGGAATCAATGAAGAGTTTGAGAAAAGGTGTGAGTTTGGGATCAATGAAGAGTTAGAGAAAAGATTTGAGTTTGGGATCAGTGAAGAGTTTGAGAAAAGATTTGAGTTTGGGATCAGTGAAGAGTTTGAGAAAAGGTGTGAGTTTGGGATCAATGAAGAGTTTGAGAAAAGGTGTGAGTTTGGGATCAATGAAGAGTTAGAGAAAAGATTTGAGTTTGGGATCAATGAAGAGTTTGAGAAAAGATTTGAGTTTGGGATCAATGAAGAGTTTGAGAAAAGATTTGAGTTTGGGATCAATGAAGAGTTTGAGAAAAGATTTGAGTTTGGGATCAATGAAGAGTTAGAGAAAAGATTTGAGTTTGGGATCAGTGAAGAGTTTGAGAAAAGATTTGAGTTTGGGATCAATGAAGAGTTTGAGAAAAGATTTGAGTTTGGGATCAATGAAGAGTTTGAGAAAAGGTGTGGGTTTGGAATCAATGAAGAGTTTGAGAAAAGGTGTGAGTTTGGGATCAATGAAGAGTTTGAGAAAAGATTTGAGTTTGGGATCAATGAAGAGTTGAGAAAAGATTTGAGTTTGGGATCAGTGAAGAGTTTGAGAAAAGATTTGAGTTTGGGATCAATGAAGAGTTAGAGAAAAGATTTGAGTTTGGGATCAATGAAGAGTTTGAGAAAAGGTGTGGGTTTGGAATCAATGAAGAGTTTGAGAAAAGGTGTGAGTTTGAGAAAAGGTGTGAGTTTGGGATCAGTGAAGAGTTTGAGAAAAGATTTGAGTTTGGGATCAATGAAGAGTTTGAGAAAAGGTGTGGGTTTGGAATCAATGAAGAGTTTGAGAAAAGGTGTGAGTTTGGGATCAGTGAAGAGTTTGAGATAAAGGTGTGAGTTTGGGATCAGTGAAGAGTTAGAGAAAAGATTTGAGTTTGGGATCAGTGAAGAGTGTGAGAAAAGATTTGAGTTTGGGATCAATGAAGAGTTTGAGAAAAGATTTGAGTTTGGGATCAGTGAAGAGTGTGAGAAAAGATTTGAGTTTGGGATCAATGAAGAGTTTGAGAAAAGGTGTGGGTTGGAATCAATGAAGAGTTTGAGAAAAGGTGTGAGTTTGGGATCAATGAAGAGTTTGAGAAAAGATTTGAGTTTGGAATCAATGAAGAGTTTGAGAAAAGGTGTGAGTTTGTGATCAGTGAAGAGTTGAGAAAAGATTTGAGTTTGGGATCAGTGAAGAGTTTGAGAAAAGATTTGAGTTTGGGATCAATGAAGAGTTAGAGAAAAGATTTGAGTTTGGGATCAATGAAGAGTTTGAGAAAAGGTGTGGGTTTGGAATCAATGAAGAGTTTGAGAAAAGGTGTGAGTTTGGGATCAATGAAGAGTTTGAGAAAAGGTGTGAGTTTGGGATCAGTGAAGAGTTTGAGAAAAGATTTGAGTTTGGGATCAATGAAGAGTTTGAGAAAAGGTGTGGGTTTGGAATCAATGAAGAGTTTGAGAAAAGGTGTGAGTTTGGGATCAGTGAAGAGTTTGAGATAAAGGTGTGAGTTTGGGATCAGTGAAGAGTTAGAGAAAAGATTTGAGTTTGGGATCAGTGAAGAGTGTGAGAAAAGATTTGAGTTTGGGATCAATGAAGAGTTAGAGAAAAGATTTGAGTTTGGGATCAGTGAAGAGTGTGAGAAAAGATTTGAGTTTGGGATCAATGAAGAGTTTGAGAAAAGGTGTGGGTTTGGAATCAATGAAGAGTTTGAGAAAAGGTGTGAGTTTGGGATCAATGAAGAGTTTGAGAAAAGGTGTGAGTTTGGGATCAGTGAAGAGTTTGAGAAAAGATTTGAGTTTGGGATCAATGAAGAGTTTGAGAAAAGGTGTGGGTTTGGAATCAATGAAGAGTTTGAGAAAAGGTGTGAGTTTGGGATCAGTGAAGAGTTTGAGATAAAGGTGTGAGTTTGGGATCAGTGAAGAGTTAGAGAAAAGATTTGAGTTTGGGATCAGTGAAGAGTGTGAGAAAAGATTTGAGTTTGGGATCAATGAAGAGTTAGAGAAAAGATTTGAGTTTGGGATCAGTGAAGAGTGTGAGAAAAGATTTGAGTTTGGGATCAATGAAGAGTTTGAGAAAAGGTGTGGGTTGGAATCAATGAAGAGTTTGAGAAAAGGTGTGAGTTTGGGATCAATGAAGAGTTTGAGAAAAGATTTGAGTTTGGGATCAATGAAGAGTTTGAGAAAAGGTGTGGGTTTGGAATCAATGAAGAGTTTGAGAAAAGGTGTGAGTTTGTGATCAATGAAGAGTTTGAGAAAAGGTGTGAGTTTGGGATCAATGAAGAGTTTGAGAAAAGATTTGAGTTTGGGATCAATGAAGAGTTTGAGAAAAGGTGTGAGTTTGGGATCAATGAAGAGTTTGAGAAAAGGTGTGAGTTTGGGATCAATGAAGAGTTTGAGAAAAGATTTGAGTTTGGGATCCAATGAGGAGTTTGAGAAAAGGTGTGAGTTTGAAATCAATGAGGAGTTTGAGAAAAGGTGTGGGTTTGGGATCAATGAGGAGTTTGAGAAAAGGTGTGAGTTTGAAATCAATGAGGAGGTTGAGAAAAGGTGTGAGTTTGGGATCAATGAAGAGTTTGAGAAAAGGTGTGGGTTTGGATTCAATGAAGAGTTTGAGAAAAGGTGTGAGTTTGGGATCAATGAAGAGTTAGAGAAAAGATTTGAGTTTGGGATCAGTGAAGAGTTTGAGAAAAGATTTGAGTTTGGGATCAGTGAAGAGTTTGAGAAAAGGTGTGAGTTTGGGATCAATGAAGAGTTTGAGAAAAGGTGTGAGTTTGGGATCAATGAAGAGTTAGAGAAAAGATTTGAGTTTGGGATCAGTGAAGAGTTTGAGAAAAGATTTGAGTTTGGGATCAATGAAGAGTTTGAGAAAAGATTTGAGTTTGGGATCAATGAAGAGTTTGAGAAAAGGTGTGGGTTTGGAATCAATGAAGAGTTTGAGAAAAGGTGTGAGTTTGGGATCAATGAAGAGTTTGAGAAAAGATTTGAGTTTGGGATCAATGAAGAGTTGAGAAAAGATTTGAGTTTGGGATCAGTGAAGAGTTTGAGAAAAGATTTGAGTTTGGGATCAATGAAGAGTTAGAGAAAAGATTTGAGTTTGGGATCAATGAAGAGTTTGAGAAAAGGTGTGGGTTTGGAATCAATGAAGAGTTTGAGAAAAGGTGTGACTTTGAGAAAAGGTGTGAGTTTGGGATCAGTGAAGAGTTTGAGAAAAGATTTGAGTTTGGGATCAATGAAGAGTTTGAGAAAAGGTGTGGGTTTGGAATCAATGAAGAGTTTGAGAAAAGGTGTGAGTTTGGGATCAGTGAAGAGTTTGAGATAAAGGTGTGAGTTTGGGATCAGTGAAGAGTTTGAGAAAAGATTTGAGTTTGGGATCAATGAGGAGTTTGAGAAAAGGTGTGAGTTTGAAATCAATGAGGAGTTTGAGAAAAGGTGTGAGTTTGAAATCAATGAGGAGTTTGAGAAAAGATTTGAGTTTGGGATCAATGAAGAGTTTGAGAAAAGATTTGAGTTTGGGATCAATGAAGAGTTTGAGAAAAGGTGTGAGTTTGGGATCAAAGAGGAGTTAGAGAAAAGATTTGAGTTTGGGATCAAAGAGGAGTTCGAGAAAAGGTGTCAGTTTGGGATCAGTGAAGAGTTTGAGAAAAGATTTGAGTTTGGGATCAATGAGGAGTTTGAGAAAAGGTGTGAGTTTGAAATCAATGAGGAGTTTGAGAAAAGGTGTGAGTTTGGGATCAATGAAGAGTTTGAGAAAAGATTTGAGTTTGGGATCAATGAAGAGTTTGAGAAAAGGTGTGAGTTTGAAATCAATGAGGAGTTTGAGAAAAGGTGTGAGTTTGGGATCAATGAAGAGTTTGAGAAAAGATTTGAGTTTGGGATCAGTGAAGAGTTTGAGAAAAGGTGTGAGTTTGGGATCAATGAAGAGTTTGAGAAAAGATTTGAGTTTGGGATCAATGAAGAGTTTGAGAAAAGATTTGAGTTTGGGATCAATGAAGAGTTTGAGAAAAGGTGTGAGTTTGGGATCAATGAGGAGTTTGAGAAAAGGTGTGAGTTTGGGATCAATGAAGAGTTTGAGAAAAGATTTGATTTTGGGATCCAATGAGGAGTTTGAGAAAAGGTGTGAGTTTGAAATCAATGAGGAGTTTGAGAAAAGGTGTGGGTTTGGGATCAATGAGGAGTTTGAGAAAAGGTGTGAGTTTGAAATCAATGAGGAGGTTGAGAAAAGGTGTGAGTTTGGGATCAATGAAGAGTTTGAGAAAAGGTGTGGGTTTGGAATCAATGAAGAGTTTGAGAAAAGGTGTGAGTTTGGGATCAATGAAGAGTTTGAGAAAAGGTGTGAGTTTGAAATCAATGAGGAGTTTGAGAAAAGGTGTGAGTTTGGGATCAATGAAGAGTTTGAGAAAAGATTTGAGTTTGGGATCAGTGAAGAGTTTGAGAAAAGGTGTGAGTTTGGGATCAATGAAGAGTTTGAGAAAAGATTTGAGTTTGGGATCAATGAAGAGTTTGAGAAAAGATTTGAGTTTGGGATCAATGAAGAGTTTGAGAAAAGGTGTGAGTTTGGGATCAATGAGGAGTTTGAGAAAAGGTGTGAGTTTGGGATCAATGAAGAGTTTGAGAAAAGATTTGATTTTGGGATCCAATGAGGAGTTTGAGAAAAGGTGTGAGTTTGAAATCAATGAGGAGTTTGAGAAAAGGTGTGGGTTTGGGATCAATGAGGAGTTTGAGAAAAGGTGTGAGTTTGAAATCAATGAGGAGGTTGAGAAAAGGTGTGAGTTTGGGATCAATGAAGAGTTTGAGAAAAGGTGTGGGTTTGGAATCAATGAAGAGTTTGAGAAAAGGTGTGAGTTTGGGATCAATGAAGAGTTAGAGAAAAGATTTGAGTTTGGGATCAGTGAAGAGTTTGAGAAAAGATTTGAGTTTGGGATCAGTGAAGAGTTTGAGAAAAGGTGTGAGTTTGGGATCAATGAAGAGTTTGAGAAAAGGTGTGAGTTTGGGATCAATGAAGAGTTAGAGAAAAGATTTGAGTTTGGGATCAATGAAGAGTTTGAGAAAAGATTTGAGTTTGGGATCAATGAAGAGTTTGAGAAAAGATTTGAGTTTGGGATCAATGAAGAGTTTGAGAAAAGATTTGAGTTTGGGATCAATGAAGAGTTAGAGAAAAGATTTGAGTTTGGGATCAGTGAAGAGTTTGAGAAAAGATTTGAGTTTGGGATCAATGAAGAGTTTGAGAAAAGATTTGAGTTTGGGATCAATGAAGAGTTTGAGAAAAGGTGTGGGTTTGGAATCAATGAAGAGTTTGAGAAAAGGTGTGAGTTTGGGATCAATGAAGAGTTTGAGAAAAGATTTGAGTTTGGGATCAATGAAGAGTTGAGAAAAGATTTGAGTTTGGGATCAGTGAAGAGTTTGAGAAAAGATTTGAGTTTGGGATCAATGAAGAGTTAGAGAAAAGATTTGAGTTTGGGATCAATGAAGAGTTTGAGAAAAGGTGTGGGTTTGGAATCAATGAAGAGTTTGAGAAAAGGTGTGAGTTTGAGAAAAGGTGTGAGTTTGGGATCAGTGAAGAGTTTGAGAAAAGATTTGAGTTTGGGATCAATGAAGAGTTTGAGAAAAGGTGTGGGTTTGGAATCAATGAAGAGTTTGAGAAAAGGTGTGAGTTTGGGATCAGTGAAGAGTTTGAGATAAAGGTGTGAGTTTGGGATCAGTGAAGAGTTAGAGAAAAGATTTGAGTTTGGGATCAGTGAAGAGTGTGAGAAAAGATTTGAGTTTGGGATCAATGAAGAGTTTGAGAAAAGATTTGAGTTTGGGATCAGTGAAGAGTGTGAGAAAAGATTTGAGTTTGGGATCAATGAAGAGTTTGAGAAAAGGTGTGGGTTGGAATCAATGAAGAGTTTGAGAAAAGGTGTGAGTTTGGGATCAATGAAGAGTTTGAGAAAAGATTTGAGTTTGGGATCCAATGAGGAGTTTGAGAAAAGGTGTGAGTTTGAAATCAATGAGGAGTTTGAGAAAAGGTGTGGGTTTGGGATCAATGAGGAGTTTGAGAAAAGGTGTGAGTTTGAAATCAATGAGGAGGTTGAGAAAAGGTGTGAGTTTGGGATCAATGAAGAGTTTGAGAAAAGGTGTGGGTTTGGAATCAATGAAGAGTTTGAGAAAAGGTGTGAGTTTGGGATCAATGAAGAGTTAGAGAAAAGATTTGAGTTTGGGATCAGTGAAGAGTTTGAGAAAAGATTTGAGTTTGGGATCAGTGAAGAGTTTGAGAAAAGGTGTGAGTTTGGGATCAATGAAGAGTTTGAGAAAAGGTGTGAGTTTGGGATCAATGAAGAGTTAGAGAAAAGATTTGAGTTTGGGATCAGTGAAGAGTTTGAGAAAAGATTTGAGTTTGGGATCAATGAAGAGTTTGAGAAAAGATTTGAGTTTGGGATCAATGAAGAGTTTGAGAAAAGGTGTGGGTTTGGAATCAATGAAGAGTTTGAGAAAAGGTGTGAGTTTGGGATCAATGAAGAGTTTGAGAAAAGATTTGAGTTTGGGATCAATGAAGAGTTGAGAAAAGATTTGAGTTTGGGATCAGTGAAGAGTTTGAGAAAAGATTTGAGTTTGGGATCAATGAAGAGTTAGAGAAAAGATTTGAGTTTGGGATCAATGAAGAGTTTGAGAAAAGGTGTGGGTTTGGAATCAATGAAGAGTTTGAGAAAAGGTGTGACTTTGAGAAAAGGTGTGAGTTTGGGATCAGTGAAGAGTTTGAGAAAAGATTTGAGTTTGGGATCAATGAAGAGTTTGAGAAAAGGTGTGGGTTTGGAATCAATGAAGAGTTTGAGAAAAGGTGTGAGTTTGGGATCAGTGAAGAGTTTGAGATAAAGGTGTGAGTTTGGGATCAGTGAAGAGTTTGAGAAAAGATTTGAGTTTGGGATCAATGAGGAGTTTGAGAAAAGGTGTGAGTTTGAAATCAATGAGGAGTTTGAGAAAAGGTGTGAGTTTGAAATCAATGAGGAGTTTGAGAAAAGATTTGAGTTTGGGATCAATGAAGAGTTTGAGAAAAGATTTGAGTTTGGGATCAATGAAGAGTTTGAGAAAAGGTGTGAGTTTGGGATCAAAGAGGAGTTAGAGAAAAGATTTGAGTTTGGGATCAAAGAGGAGTTCGAGAAAAGGTGTCAGTTTGGGATCAGTGAAGAGTTTGAGAAAAGATTTGAGTTTGGGATCAATGAGGAGTTTGAGAAAAGGTGTGAGTTTGAAATCAATGAGGAGTTTGAGAAAAGGTGTGAGTTTGGGATCAATGAAGAGTTTGAGAAAAGATTTGAGTTTGGGATCAATGAAGAGTTTGAGAAAAGGTGTGAGTTTGAAATCAATGAGGAGTTTGAGAAAAGGTGTGAGTTTGGGATCAATGAAGAGTTTGAGAAAAGATTTGAGTTTGGGATCAGTGAAGAGTTTGAGAAAAGATTTGAGTTTGGGATCAGTGAAGAGTTTGAGAAAAGGTGTGAGTTTGGGATCAATGAAGAGTTTGAGAAAAGATTTGAGTTTGGGATCAATGAAGAGTTTGAGAAAAGATTTGAGTTTGGGATCAATGAAGAGTTTGAGAAAAGGTGTGAGTTTGGGATCAATGAGGAGTTTGAGAAAAGGTGTGAGTTTGGGATCAATGAAGAGTTTGAGAAAAGATTTGATATTGGGATCCAATGAGGAGTTTGAGAAAAGGTGTGAGTTTGAAATCAATGAGGAGTTTGAGAAAAGGTGTGGGTTTGGGATCAATGAGGAGTTTGAGAAAAGGTGTGAGTTTGAAATCAATGAGGAGGTTGAGAAAAGGTGTGAGTTTGGGATCAATGAAGAGTTTGAGAAAAGGTGTGGGTTTGGAATCAATGAAGAGTTTGAGAAAAGGTGTGAGTTTGGGATCAATGAAGAGTTAGAGAAAAGATTTGAGTTTGGGATCAGTGAAGAGTTTGAGAAAAGATTTGAGTTTGGGATCAGTGAAGAGTTTGAGAAAAGGTGTGAGTTTGGGATCAATGAAGAGTTTGAGAAAAGGTGTGAGTTTGGGATCAATGAAGAGTTAGAGAAAAGATTTGAGTTTGGGATCAATGAAGAGTTTGAGAAAAGATTTGAGTTTGGGATCAATGAAGAGTTTGAGAAAAGATTTGAGTTTGGGATCAATGAAGAGTTTGAGAAAAGATTTGAGTTTGGGATCAATGAAGAGTTAGAGAAAAGATTTGAGTTTGGGATCAGTGAAGAGTTTGAGAAAAGATTTGAGTTTGGGATCAATGAAGAGTTTGAGAAAAGATTTGAGTTTGGGATCAATGAAGAGTTTGAGAAAAGGTGTGGGTTTGGAATCAATGAAGAGTTTGAGAAAAGGTGTGAGTTTGGGATCAATGAAGAGTTTGAGAAAAGATTTGAGTTTGGGATCAATGAAGAGTTGAGAAAAGATTTGAGTTTGGGATCAGTGAAGAGTTTGAGAAAAGATTTGAGTTTGGGATCAATGAAGAGTTAGAGAAAAGATTTGAGTTTGGGATCAATGAAGAGTTTGAGAAAAGGTGTGGGTTTGGAATCAATGAAGAGTTTGAGAAAAGGTGTGAGTTTGAGAAAAGGTGTGAGTTTGGGATCAGTGAAGAGTTTGAGAAAAGATTTGAGTTTGGGATCAATGAAGAGTTTGAGAAAAGGTGTGGGTTTGGAATCAATGAAGAGTTTGAGAAAAGGTGTGAGTTTGGGATCAGTGAAGAGTTTGAGATAAAGGTGTGAGTTTGGGATCAGTGAAGAGTTAGAGAAAAGATTTGAGTTTGGGATCAGTGAAGAGTGTGAGAAAAGATTTGAGTTTGGGATCAATGAAGAGTTTGAGAAAAGATTTGAGTTTGGGATCAGTGAAGAGTGTGAGAAAAGATTTGAGTTTGGGATCAATGAAGAGTTTGAGAAAAGGTGTGGGTTGGAATCAATGAAGAGTTTGAGAAAAGGTGTGAGTTTGGGATCAATGAAGAGTTTGAGAAAAGATTTGAGTTTGGAATCAATGAAGAGTTTGAGAAAAGGTGTGAGTTTGTGATCAGTGAAGAGTTGAGAAAAGATTTGAGTTTGGGATCAGTGAAGAGTTTGAGAAAAGATTTGAGTTTGGGATCAATGAAGAGTTAGAGAAAAGATTTGAGTTTGGGATCAATGAAGAGTTTGAGAAAAGGTGTGGGTTTGGAATCAATGAAGAGTTTGAGAAAAGGTGTGAGTTTGGGATCAATGAAGAGTTTGAGAAAAGGTGTGAGTTTGGGATCAGTGAAGAGTTTGAGAAAAGATTTGAGTTTGGGATCAATGAAGAGTTTGAGAAAAGGTGTGGGTTTGGAATCAATGAAGAGTTTGAGAAAAGGTGTGAGTTTGGGATCAGTGAAGAGTTTGAGATAAAGGTGTGAGTTTGGGATCAGTGAAGAGTTAGAGAAAAGATTTGAGTTTGGGATCAGTGAAGAGTGTGAGAAAAGATTTGAGTTTGGGATCAATGAAGAGTTAGAGAAAAGATTTGAGTTTGGGATCAGTGAAGAGTGTGAGAAAAGATTTGAGTTTGGGATCAATGAAGAGTTTGAGAAAAGGTGTGGGTTGGAATCAATGAAGAGTTTGAGAAAAGGTGTGAGTTTGGGATCAATGAAGAGTTTGAGAAAAGATTTGAGTTTGGGATCAATGAAGAGTTTGAGAAAAGGTGTGGGTTTGGAATCAATGAAGAGTTTGAGAAAAGGTGTGAGTTTGTGATCAATGAAGAGTTTGAGAAAAGGTGTGAGTTTGGGATCAATGAAGAGTTTGAGAAAAGATTTGAGTTTGGGATCAATGAAGAGTTTGAGAAAAGGTGTGAGTTTGGGATCAATGAAGAGTTTGAGAAAAGGTGTGAGTTTGGGATCAATGAAGAGTTTGAGAAAAGATTTGAGTTTGGGATCAATGAAGAGTTTGAGAAAAGGTGTGGGTTTGGAATCAATGAAGAGTTTGAGAAAAGGTGTGAGTTTGGGATCAATGAAGAGTTTGAGAAAAGGTGTGGGTTTGGAATCAATGAAGAGTTAGAGAAAAGATTTGAGTTTGGGATCAGTGAAGAGTTTGAGAAAAGATTTGAGTTTGGGATCAATGAAGAGTTTGAGAAAAGGTGTGGGTTTGGAATCAATGAAGAGTTTGAGAAAAGGTGTGAGTTTGGGATCAGTGAAGAGTTTGAGAAAAGGTGTGAGTTTGGGATCAGTGAAGAGTTAGAGAAAAGATTTGAGTTTGGGATCAGTGAAGAGTGTGAGAAAAGATTTGAGTTTGGGATCAGTGAAGAGTGTGAGAAAAGATTTGAGTTTGGGATCAATGAAGAGTTTGAGAAAAGATTTGAGTTTGGGATCAGTGAAGAGTGTGAGAAAAGATTTGAGTTTGGGATCAATGAAGAGTTTGAGAAAAGGTGTGAGTTTGTGATCAATGAAGAGTTTGAGAAAAGGTGTGAGTTTGGGATCAATGAAGAGTTTGAGAAAAGATTTGAGTTTGGGATCAATGAAGAGTTTGAGAAAAGGTGTGAGTTTGGGATCAATGAAGAGTTTGAGAAAAGGTGTGAGTTTGGGATCAATGAAGAGTTTGAGAAAAGATTTGAGTTTGGGATCAATGAAGAGTTTGAGAAAAGGTGTGGGTTTGGGATCAATGAAGAGTTTGAGAAAAGGTGTGAGTTTGGGATCAATGAAGAGTTTGAGAAAAGGTGTGAGTTTGGGATCAATGAAGAGTTTGAGAAAAGGTGTGGGTTTGGAATCAATGAAGAGTTTGAGAAAAGGTGTGAGTTTGGGATCAATGAAGAGTTTGAGAAAAGGTGTGAGTTTGGGATCAGTGAAGAGTTTGCGAAAAGATTTGAGTTTGGAATCAATGAAGAGTTTGAGAAAAGGTGTGAGTTTGGGATCAGTGAAGAGTTTGAGAAAAGGTGTGAGTTTGGGATCAATGAAGAGTTTGAGAAAAGGTGTGAGTTTGGGATCAATGAAGAGTTTGGAATCAATGAAGACTTTGAGAAAATGTGTGAGTTTGGGATCAATGAGGAGTTTGAGAAAAGGTGTGAGTTTGGGATCAAAGAGGAGTTAGAGAAAAGGTGTGAGTTTGGGATCAAGGGGGAGTTGGAGAAAAGGTGTCAGTTTGGGATCAAGGGGGAGTTCGAGAAAAGGTGTGAGTTTGGGATCAAGGGGGAGTTAGAGAAAAGGTGTGAGTTTGGGATCAAGGGGGAGTTAGAGAAAAGATTTGAGTTTGGGATCAATGAAGAGTTTGAGAAAAGATTTGAGTTTGGGATCAATGAAGAGTTTGAGAAAAGGTGTGGGTTTGGAATCAATGAAGAGTTTGAGAAAAGATTTGATTTTGGGATCCAATGAGGAGTTTGAGAAAAGGTGTGAGTTTGAAATCAATGAGGAGTTTGAGAAAAGGTGTGGGTTTGGGATCAATGAGGAGTTTGAGAAAAGGTGTGAGTTTGAAATCAATGAGGAGGTTGAGAAAAGGTGTGAGTTTGGGATCAATGAAGAGTTTGAGAAAAGGTGTGGGTTTGGAATCAATGAAGAGTTTGAGAAAAGGTGTGAGTTTGGGATCAATGAAGAGTTAGAGAAAAGATTTGAGTTTGGGATCAGTGAAGAGTTTGAGAAAAGATTTGAGTTTGGGATCAGTGAAGAGTTTGAGAAAAGGTGTGAGTTTGGGATCAATGAAGAGTTTGAGAAAAGGTGTGAGTTTGGGATCAATGAAGAGTTAGAGAAAAGATTTGAGTTTGGGATCAATGAAGAGTTTGAGAAAAGATTTGAGTTTGGGATCAATGAAGAGTTTGAGAAAAGATTTGAGTTTGGGATCAATGAAGAGTTTGAGAAAAGATTTGAGTTTGGGATCAATGAAGAGTTAGAGAAAAGATTTGAGTTTGGGATCAGTGAAGAGTTTGAGAAAAGATTTGAGTTTGGGATCAATGAAGAGTTTGAGAAAAGATTTGAGTTTGGGATCAATGAAGAGTTTGAGAAAAGGTGTGGGTTTGGAATCAATGAAGAGTTTGAGAAAAGGTGTGAGTTTGGGATCAATGAAGAGTTTGAGAAAAGATTTGAGTTTGGGATCAATGAAGAGTTGAGAAAAGATTTGAGTTTGGGATCAGTGAAGAGTTTGAGAAAAGATTTGAGTTTGGGATCAATGAAGAGTTAGAGAAAAGATTTGAGTTTGGGATCAATGAAGAGTTTGAGAAAAGGTGTGGGTTTGGAATCAATGAAGAGTTTGAGAAAAGGTGTGAGTTTGAGAAAAGGTGTGAGTTTGGGATCAGTGAAGAGTTTGAGAAAAGATTTGAGTTTGGGATCAATGAAGAGTTTGAGAAAAGGTGTGGGTTTGGAATCAATGAAGAGTTTGAGAAAAGGTGTGAGTTTGGGATCAGTGAAGAGTTTGAGATAAAGGTGTGAGTTTGGGATCAGTGAAGAGTTAGAGAAAAGATTTGAGTTTGGGATCAGTGAAGAGTGTGAGAAAAGATTTGAGTTTGGGATCAATGAAGAGTTTGAGAAAAGATTTGAGTTTGGGATCAGTGAAGAGTGTGAGAAAAGATTTGAGTTTGGGATCAATGAAGAGTTTGAGAAAAGGTGTGGGTTGGAATCAATGAAGAGTTTGAGAAAAGGTGTGAGTTTGGGATCAATGAAGAGTTTGAGAAAAGATTTGAGTTTGGAATCAATGAAGAGTTTGAGAAAAGGTGTGAGTTTGTGATCAGTGAAGAGTTGAGAAAAGATTTGAGTTTGGGATCAGTGAAGAGTTTGAGAAAAGATTTGAGTTTGGGATCAATGAAGAGTTAGAGAAAAGATTTGAGTTTGGGATCAATGAAGAGTTTGAGAAAAGGTGTGGGTTTGGAATCAATGAAGAGTTTGAGAAAAGGTGTGAGTTTGGGATCAATGAAGAGTTTGAGAAAAGGTGTGAGTTTGGGATCAGTGAAGAGTTTGAGAAAAGATTTGAGTTTGGGATCAATGAAGAGTTTGAGAAAAGGTGTGGGTTTGGAATCAATGAAGAGTTTGAGAAAAGGTGTGAGTTTGGGATCAGTGAAGAGTTTGAGATAAAGGTGTGAGTTTGGGATCAGTGAAGAGTTAGAGAAAAGATTTGAGTTTGGGATCAGTGAAGAGTGTGAGAAAAGATTTGAGTTTGGGATCAATGAAGAGTTAGAGAAAAGATTTGAGTTTGGGATCAGTGAAGAGTGTGAGAAAAGATTTGAGTTTGGGATCAATGAAGAGTTTGAGAAAAGGTGTGGGTTTGGAATCAATGAAGAGTTTGAGAAAAGGTGTGAGTTTGGGATCAATGAAGAGTTTGAGAAAAGGTGTGAGTTTGGGATCAGTGAAGAGTTTGAGAAAAGATTTGAGTTTGGGATCAATGAAGAGTTTGAGAAAAGGTGTGGGTTTGGAATCAATGAAGAGTTTGAGAAAAGGTGTGAGTTTGGGATCAGTGAAGAGTTTGAGATAAAGGTGTGAGTTTGGGATCAGTGAAGAGTTAGAGAAAAGATTTGAGTTTGGGATCAGTGAAGAGTGTGAGAAAAGATTTGAGTTTGGGATCAATGAAGAGTTAGAGAAAAGATTTGAGTTTGGGATCAGTGAAGAGTGTGAGAAAAGATTTGAGTTTGGGATCAATGAAGAGTTTGAGAAAAGGTGTGGGTTGGAATCAATGAAGAGTTTGAGAAAAGGTGTGAGTTTGGGATCAATGAAGAGTTTGAGAAAAGATTTGAGTTTGGGATCAATGAAGAGTTTGAGAAAAGGTGTGGGTTTGGAATCAATGAAGAGTTTGAGAAAAGGTGTGAGTTTGTGATCAATGAAGAGTTTGAGAAAAGGTGTGAGTTTGGGATCAATGAAGAGTTTGAGAAAAGATTTGAGTTTGGGATCAATGAAGAGTTTGAGAAAAGGTGTGAGTTTGGGATCAATGAAGAGTTTGAGAAAAGGTGTGAGTTTGGGATCAATGAAGAGTTTGAGAAAAGATTTGAGTTTGGGATCCAATGAGGAGTTTGAGAAAAGGTGTGAGTTTGAAATCAATGAGGAGTTTGAGAAAAGGTGTGGGTTTGGGATCAATGAGGAGTTTGAGAAAAGGTGTGAGTTTGAAATCAATGAGGAGGTTGAGAAAAGGTGTGAGTTTGGGATCAATGAAGAGTTTGAGAAAAGGTGTGGGTTTGGAATCAATGAAGAGTTTGAGAAAAGGTGTGAGTTTGGGATCAATGAAGAGTTAGAGAAAAGATTTGAGTTTGGGATCAGTGAAGAGTTTGAGAAAAGATTTGAGTTTGGGATCAGTGAAGAGTTTGAGAAAAGGTGTGAGTTTGGGATCAATGAAGAGTTTGAGAAAAGGTGTGAGTTTGGGATCAATGAAGAGTTAGAGAAAAGATTTGAGTTTGGGATCAGTGAAGAGTTTGAGAAAAGATTTGAGTTTGGGATCAATGAAGAGTTTGAGAAAAGATTTGAGTTTGGGATCAATGAAGAGTTTGAGAAAAGGTGTGGGTTTGGAATCAATGAAGAGTTTGAGAAAAGGTGTGAGTTTGGGATCAATGAAGAGTTTGAGAAAAGATTTGAGTTTGGGATCAATGAAGAGTTGAGAAAAGATTTGAGTTTGGGATCAGTGAAGAGTTTGAGAAAAGATTTGAGTTTGGGATCAATGAAGAGTTAGAGAAAAGATTTGAGTTTGGGATCAATGAAGAGTTTGAGAAAAGGTGTGGGTTTGGAATCAATGAAGAGTTTGAGAAAAGGTGTGACTTTGAGAAAAGGTGTGAGTTTGGGATCAGTGAAGAGTTTGAGAAAAGATTTGAGTTTGGGATCAATGAAGAGTTTGAGAAAAGGTGTGGGTTTGGAATCAATGAAGAGTTTGAGAAAAGGTGTGAGTTTGGGATCAGTGAAGAGTTTGAGATAAAGGTGTGAGTTTGGGATCAGTGAAGAGTTTGAGAAAAGATTTGAGTTTGGGATCAATGAGGAGTTTGAGAAAAGGTGTGAGTTTGAAATCAATGAGGAGTTTGAGAAAAGGTGTGAGTTTGAAATCAATGAGGAGTTTGAGAAAAGATTTGAGTTTGGGATCAATGAAGAGTTTGAGAAAAGATTTGAGTTTGGGATCAATGAAGAGTTTGAGAAAAGGTGTGAGTTTGGGATCAAAGAGGAGTTAGAGAAAAGATTTGAGTTTGGGATCAAAGAGGAGTTCGAGAAAAGGTGTCAGTTTGGGATCAGTGAAGAGTTTGAGAAAAGATTTGAGTTTGGGATCAATGAGGAGTTTGAGAAAAGGTGTGAGTTTGAAATCAATGAGGAGTTTGAGAAAAGGTGTGAGTTTGGGATCAATGAAGAGTTTGAGAAAAGATTTGAGTTTGGGATCAATGAAGAGTTTGAGAAAAGGTGTGAGTTTGAAATCAATGAGGAGTTTGAGAAAAGGTGTGAGTTTGGGATCAATGAAGAGTTTGAGAAAAGATTTGAGTTTGGGATCAGTGAAGAGTTTGAGAAAAGATTTGAGTTTGGGATCAGTGAAGAGTTTGAGAAAAGGTGTGAGTTTGGGATCAATGAAGAGTTTGAGAAAAGATTTGAGTTTGGGATCAATGAAGAGTTTGAGAAAAGATTTGAGTTTGGGATCAATGAAGAGTTTGAGAAAAGGTGTGAGTTTGGGATCAATGAGGAGTTTGAGAAAAGGTGTGAGTTTGGGATCAATGAAGAGTTTGAGAAAAGATTTGATTTTGGGATCCAATGAGGAGTTTGAGAAAAGGTGTGAGTTTGAAATCAATGAGGAGTTTGAGAAAAGGTGTGGGTTTGGGATCAATGAGGAGTTTGAGAAAAGGTGTGAGTTTGAAATCAATGAGGAGGTTGAGAAAAGGTGTGAGTTTGGGATCAATGAAGAGTTTGAGAAAAGGTGTGGGTTTGGAATCAATGAAGAGTTTGAGAAAAGGTGTGAGTTTGGGATCAATGAAGAGTTAGAGAAAAGATTTGAGTTTGGGATCAGTGAAGAGTTTGAGAAAAGATTTGAGTTTGGGATCAGTGAAGAGTTTGAGAAAAGGTGTGAGTTTGGGATCAATGAAGAGTTTGAGAAAAGGTGTGAGTTTGGGATCAATGAAGAGTTAGAGAAAAGATTTGAGTTTGGGATCAATGAAGAGTTTGAGAAAAGATTTGAGTTTGGGATCAATGAAGAGTTTGAGAAAAGATTTGAGTTTGGGATCAATGAAGAGTTTGAGAAAAGATTTGAGTTTGGGATCAATGAAGAGTTAGAGAAAAGATTTGAGTTTGGGATCAGTGAAGAGTTTGAGAAAAGATTTGAGTTTGGGATCAATGAAGAGTTTGAGAAAAGATTTGAGTTTGGGATCAATGAAGAGTTTGAGAAAAGGTGTGGGTTTGGAATCAATGAAGAGTTTGAGAAAAGGTGTGAGTTTGGGATCAATGAAGAGTTTGAGAAAAGATTTGAGTTTGGGATCAATGAAGAGTTGAGAAAAGATTTGAGTTTGGGATCAGTGAAGAGTTTGAGAAAAGATTTGAGTTTGGGATCAATGAAGAGTTAGAGAAAAGATTTGAGTTTGGGATCAATGAAGAGTTTGAGAAAAGGTGTGGGTTTGGAATCAATGAAGAGTTTGAGAAAAGGTGTGAGTTTGAGAAAAGGTGTGAGTTTGGGATCAGTGAAGAGTTTGAGAAAAGATTTGAGTTTGGGATCAATGAAGAGTTTGAGAAAAGGTGTGGGTTTGGAATCAATGAAGAGTTTGAGAAAAGGTGTGAGTTTGGGATCAGTGAAGAGTTTGAGATAAAGGTGTGAGTTTGGGATCAGTGAAGAGTTAGAGAAAAGATTTGAGTTTGGGATCAGTGAAGAGTGTGAGAAAAGATTTGAGTTTGGGATCAATGAAGAGTTTGAGAAAAGATTTGAGTTTGGGATCAGTGAAGAGTGTGAGAAAAGATTTGAGTTTGGGATCAATGAAGAGTTTGAGAAAAGGTGTGGGTTGGAATCAATGAAGAGTTTGAGAAAAGGTGTGAGTTTGGGATCAATGAAGAGTTTGAGAAAAGATTTGAGTTTGGAATCAATGAAGAGTTTGAGAAAAGGTGTGAGTTTGTGATCAGTGAAGAGTTGAGAAAAGATTTGAGTTTGGGATCAGTGAAGAGTTTGAGAAAAGATTTGAGTTTGGGATCAATGAAGAGTTAGAGAAAAGATTTGAGTTTGGGATCAATGAAGAGTTTGAGAAAAGGTGTGGGTTTGGAATCAATGAAGAGTTTGAGAAAAGGTGTGAGTTTGGGATCAATGAAGAGTTTGAGAAAAGGTGTGAGTTTGGGATCAGTGAAGAGTTTGAGAAAAGATTTGAGTTTGGGATCAATGAAGAGTTTGAGAAAAGGTGTGGGTTTGGAATCAATGAAGAGTTTGAGAAAAGGTGTGAGTTTGGGATCAGTGAAGAGTTTGAGATAAAGGTGTGAGTTTGGGATCAGTGAAGAGTTAGAGAAAAGATTTGAGTTTGGGATCAGTGAAGAGTGTGAGAAAAGATTTGAGTTTGGGATCAATGAAGAGTTAGAGAAAAGATTTGAGTTTGGGATCAGTGAAGAGTGTGAGAAAAGATTTGAGTTTGGGATCAATGAAGAGTTTGAGAAAAGGTGTGGGTTGGAATCAATGAAGAGTTTGAGAAAAGGTGTGAGTTTGGGATCAATGAAGAGTTTGAGAAAAGATTTGAGTTTGGGATCAATGAAGAGTTTGAGAAAAGGTGTGGGTTTGGAATCAATGAAGAGTTTGAGAAAAGGTGTGAGTTTGTGATCAATGAAGAGTTTGAGAAAAGGTGTGAGTTTGGGATCAATGAAGAGTTTGAGAAAAGATTTGAGTTTGGGATCAATGAAGAGTTTGAGAAAAGGTGTGAGTTTGGGATCAATGAAGAGTTTGAGAAAAGGTGTGAGTTTGGGATCAATGAAGAGTTTGAGAAAAGATTTGAGTTTGGGATCAATGAAGAGTTTGAGAAAAGGTGTGGGTTTGGAATCAATGAAGAGTTTGAGAAAAGGTGTGAGTTTGGGATCAATGAAGAGTTTGAGAAAAGGTGTGGGTTTGGAATCAATGAAGAGTTAGAGAAAAGATTTGAGTTTGGGATCAGTGAAGAGTTTGAGAAAAGATTTGAGTTTGGGATCAATGAAGAGTTTGAGAAAAGGTGTGGGTTTGGAATCAATGAAGAGTTTGAGAAAAGGTGTGAGTTTGGGATCAGTGAAGAGTTTGAGAAAAGGTGTGAGTTTGGGATCAGTGAAGAGTTAGAGAAAAGATTTGAGTTTGGGATCAGTGAAGAGTGTGAGAAAAGATTTGAGTTTGGGATCAGTGAAGAGTGTGAGAAAAGATTTGAGTTTGGGATCAATGAAGAGTTTGAGAAAAGATTTGAGTTTGGGATCAGTGAAGAGTGTGAGAAAAGATTTGAGTTTGGGATCAATGAAGAGTTTGAGAAAAGGTGTGAGTTTGTGATCAATGAAGAGTTTGAGAAAAGGTGTGAGTTTGGGATCAATGAAGAGTTTGAGAAAAGATTTGAGTTTGGGATCAATGAAGAGTTTGAGAAAAGGTGTGAGTTTGGGATCAATGAAGAGTTTGAGAAAAGGTGTGAGTTTGGGATCAATGAAGAGTTTGAGAAAAGATTTGAGTTTGGGATCAATGAAGAGTTTGAGAAAAGGTGTGGGTTTGGGATCAATGAAGAGTTTGAGAAAAGGTGTGAGTTTGGGATCAATGAAGAGTTTGAGAAAAGGTGTGAGTTTGGGATCAATGAAGAGTTTGAGAAAAGGTGTGGGTTTGGAATCAATGAAGAGTTTGAGAAAAGGTGTGAGTTTGGGATCAATGAAGAGTTTGAGAAAAGGTGTGAGTTTGGGATCAGTGAAGAGTTTGCGAAAAGATTTGAGTTTGGAATCAATGAAGAGTTTGAGAAAAGGTGTGAGTTTGGGATCAGTGAAGAGTTTGAGAAAAGGTGTGAGTTTGGGATCAATGAAGAGTTTGAGAAAAGGTGTGAGTTTGGGATCAATGAAGAGTTTGGAATCAATGAAGACTTTGAGAAAATGTGTGAGTTTGGGATCAATGAGGAGTTTGAGAAAAGGTGTGAGTTTGGGATCAAAGAGGAGTTAGAGAAAAGGTGTGAGTTTGGGATCAAGGGGGAGTTGGAGAAAAGGTGTCAGTTTGGGATCAAGGGGGAGTTCGAGAAAAGGTGTGAGTTTGGGATCAAGGGGGAGTTAGAGAAAAGGTGTGAGTTTGGGATCAAGGGGGAGTTAGAGAAAAGGTGTCAGTTTGGGATCAAAGAGGAGTTAGAGAAAAGGTGTGAGTTTGGGATCAAGGGGGAGTTAGAGAAAAGGTGTGAGTTTGGGATCAAGGGGGAGTTAGAGAAAAGGTGTTAGTTTGGGATCAAGGGGGAGTTAGAGAAAAGGTGTCAGTTTGGGATCAAAGAGGAGTTTGAGAAAAGGTGTCAGTTTGGGATCAAGGGGGAGTTAGAGAAAAGGTGTCAGTTTGGGATCAAGGGGGAGTTAGAGAAAAGGTGTGAGTTTGGGATCAGTGAAGAGTTAGAGAAAAGGTGTCAGTTTGGGATCAAAGAGGAGTTAGAGAAAAGGTGTGAGTTTGGAATCAAAGAGGAGTTAGAGAAAAGGTGTGAGTTTGAAATCAATGAGGAGTTTGAGAAAAGATTTGAGTTTGGAATCAAAGAGGAGTTCGAGAAAAGGTGTCAGTTTGGGATCAGTGAAGAGTTTGAGAAAAGATTTGAGTTTGGGATCAATGAAGAGTTTGAGAAAAGGTGTGAGTTTGGGATCAAAGAGGAGTTAGAGAAAAGATTTGAGTTTGGGATCAAAGAGGAGTTCGAGAAAAGGTGTCAGTTTGGGATCAGTGAAGAGTTTGAGAAAAGATTTGAGTTTGGGATCAATGAGGAGTTTGAGAAAAGGTGTGAGTTTGAAATCAATGAGGAGTTTGAGAAAAGGTGTGAGTTTGGGATCAATGAAGAGTTTGAGAAAAGATTTGAGTTTGGGATCAATGAAGAGTTTGAGAAAAGGTGTGAGTTTGAAATCAATGAGGAGTTTGAGAAAAGGTGTGAGTTTGGGATCAATGAAGAGTTTGAGAAAAGATTTGAGTTTGGGATCAGTGAAGAGTTTGAGAAAAGATTTGAGTTTGGGATCAGTGAAGAGTTTGAGAAAAGGTGTGAGTTTGGGATCAATGAAGAGTTTGAGAAAAGATTTGAGTTTGGGATCAATGAAGAGTTTGAGAAAAGATTTGAGTTTGGGATCAATGAAGAGTTTGAGAAAAGGTGTGAGTTTGGGATCAATGAGGAGTTTGAGAAAAGGTGTGAGTTTGGGATCAATGAAGAGTTTGAGAAAAGATTTGAGTTTGGGATCCAATGAGGAGTTTGAGAAAAGGTGTGAGTTTGAAATCAATGAGGAGTTTGAGAAAAGGTGTGGGTTTGGGATCAATGAGGAGTTTGAGAAAAGGTGTGAGTTTGAAATCAATGAGGAGGTTGAGAAAAGGTGTGAGTTTGGGATCAATGAAGAGTTTGAGAAAAGGTGTGGGTTTGGAATCAATGAAGAGTTTGAGAAAAGGTGTGAGTTTGGGATCAATGAAGAGTTAGAGAAAAGATTTGAGTTTGGGATCAGTGAAGAGTTTGAGAAAAGATTTGAGTTTGGGATCAGTGAAGAGTTTGAGAAAAGGTGTGAGTTTGGGATCAATGAAGAGTTTGAGAAAAGGTGTGAGTTTGGGATCAATGAAGAGTTAGAGAAAAGATTTGAGTTTGGGATCAATGAAGAGTTTGAGAAAAGATTTGAGTTTGGGATCAATGAAGAGTTTGAGAAAAGATTTGAGTTTGGGATCAATGAAGAGTTTGAGAAAAGATTTGAGTTTGGGATCAATGAAGAGTTAGAGAAAAGATTTGAGTTTGGGATCAGTGAAGAGTTTGAGAAAAGATTTGAGTTTGGGATCAATGAAGAGTTTGAGAAAAGATTTGAGTTTGGGATCAATGAAGAGTTTGAGAAAAGGTGTGGGTTTGGAATCAATGAAGAGTTTGAGAAAAGGTGTGAGTTTGGGATCAATGAAGAGTTTGAGAAAAGATTTGAGTTTGGGATCAATGAAGAGTTGAGAAAAGATTTGAGTTTGGGATCAGTGAAGAGTTTGAGAAAAGATTTGAGTTTGGGATCAATGAAGAGTTAGAGAAAAGATTTGAGTTTGGGATCAATGAAGAGTTTGAGAAAAGGTGTGGGTTTGGAATCAATGAAGAGTTTGAGAAAAGGTGTGAGTTTGGGATCAATGAAGAGTTTGAGAAAAGGTGTGAGTTTGGGATCAGTGAAGAGTTTGAGAAAAGATTTGAGTTTGGGATCAATGAAGAGTTTGAGAAAAGGTGTGGGTTTGGAATCAATGAAGAGTTTGAGAAAAGGTGTGAGTTTGGGATCAGTGAAGAGTTTGAGATAAAGGTGTGAGTTTGGGATCAGTGAAGAGTTAGAGAAAAGATTTGAGTTTGGGATCAGTGAAGAGTGTGAGAAAAGATTTGAGTTTGGGATCAATGAAGAGTTAGAGAAAAGATTTGAGTTTGGGATCAGTGAAGAGTGTGAGAAAAGATTTGAGTTTGGGATCAATGAAGAGTTTGAGAAAAGGTGTGGGTTGGAATCAATGAAGAGTTTGAGAAAAGGTGTGAGTTTGGGATCAATGAAGAGTTTGAGAAAAGATTTGAGTTTGGGATCAATGAAGAGTTTGAGAAAAGGTGTGGGTTTGGAATCAATGAAGAGTTTGAGAAAAGGTGCGAGTTTGTGATCAGTGAAGAGTTGAGAAAAGATTTGAGTTTGGGATCAGTGAAGAGTTTGAGAAAAGATTTGAGTTTGGGATCAATGAAGAGTTAGAGAAAAGATTTGAGTTTGGGATCAATGAAGAGTTTGAGAAAAGGTGTGGGTTTGGAATCAATGAAGAGTTTGAGAAAAGGTGTGAGTTTGGGATCAATGAAGAGTTTGAGAAAAGGTGTGAGTTTGGGATCAGTGAAGAGTTTGAGAAAAGATTTGAGTTTGGGATCAATGAAGAGTTTGAGAAAAGGTGTGGGTTTGGAATCAATGAAGAGTTTGAGAAAAGGTGTGAGTTTGGGATCAGTGAAGAGTTTGAGATAAAGGTGTGAGTTTGGGATCAGTGAAGAGTTAGAGAAAAGATTTGAGTTTGGGATCAGTGAAGAGTGTGAGAAAAGATTTGAGTTTGGGATCAATGAAGAGTTAGAGAAAAGATTTGAGTTTGGGATCAGTGAAGAGTGTGAGAAAAGATTTGAGTTTGGGATCAATGAAGAGTTTGAGAAAAGGTGTGGGTTGGAATCAATGAAGAGTTTGAGAAAAGGTGTGAGTTTGGGATCAATGAAGAGTTTGAGAAAAGATTTGAGTTTGGGATCAATGAAGAGTTTGAGAAAAGGTGTGGGTTTGGAATCAATGAAGAGTTTGAGAAAAGGTGTGAGTTTGTGATCAATGAAGAGTTTGAGAAAAGGTGTGAGTTTGGGATCAATGAAGAGTTTGAGAAAAGATTTGAGTTTGGGATCAATGAAGAGTTTGAGAAAAGGTGTGAGTTTGGGATCAATGAAGAGTTTGAGAAAAGGTGTGAGTTTGGGATCAATGAAGAGTTTGAGAAAAGATTTGAGTTTGGGATCAATGAAGAGTTTGAGAAAAGGTGTGGGTTTGGAATCAATGAAGAGTTTGAGAAAAGGTGTGAGTTTGGGATCAATGAAGAGTTTGAGAAAAGGTGTGGGTTTGGAATCAATGAAGAGTTAGAGAAAAGATTTGAGTTTGGGATCAGTGAAGAGTTTGAGAAAAGATTTGAGTTTGGGATCAATGAAGAGTTTGAGAAAAGGTGTGGGTTTGGAATCAATGAAGAGTTTGAGAAAAGGTGTGAGTTTGGGATCAGTGAAGAGTTTGAGAAAAGGTGTGAGTTTGGGATCAGTGAAGAGTTAGAGAAAAGATTTGAGTTTGGGATCAGTGAAGAGTGTGAGAAAAGATTTGAGTTTGGGATCAGTGAAGAGTGTGAGAAAAGATTTGAGTTTGGGATCAATGAAGAGTTTGAGAAAAGATTTGAGTTTGGGATCAGTGAAGAGTGTGAGAAAAGATTTGAGTTTGGGATCAATGAAGAGTTTGAGAAAAGGTGTGAGTTTGTGATCAATGAAGAGTTTGAGAAAAGGTGTGAGTTTGGGATCAATGAAGAGTTTGAGAAAAGATTTGAGTTTGGGATCAATGAAGAGTTTGAGAAAAGGTGTGAGTTTGGGATCAATGAAGAGTTTGAGAAAAGGTGTGAGTTTGGGATCAATGAAGAGTTTGAGAAAAGATTTGAGTTTGGGATCAATGAAGAGTTTGAGAAAAGGTGTGGGTTTGGGATCAATGAAGAGTTTGAGAAAAGGTGTGAGTTTGGGATCAATGAAGAGTTTGAGAAAAGGTGTGAGTTTGGGATCAATGAAGAGTTTGAGAAAAGGTGTGGGTTTGGAATCAATGAAGAGTTTGAGAAAAGGTGTGAGTTTGGGATCAATGAAGAGTTTGAGAAAAGGTGTGAGTTTGGGATCAGTGAAGAGTTTGCGAAAAGATTTGAGTTTGGAATCAATGAAGAGTTTGAGAAAAGGTGTGAGTTTGGGATCAGTGAAGAGTTTGAGAAAAGGTGTGAGTTTGGGATCAATGAAGAGTTTGAGAAAAGGTGTGAGTTTGGGATCAATGAAGAGTTTGGAATCAATGAAGACTTTGAGAAAATGTGTGAGTTTGGGATCAATGAGGAGTTTGAGAAAAGGTGTGAGTTTGGGATCAAAGAGGAGTTAGAGAAAAGGTGTGAGTTTGGGATCAAGGGGGAGTTGGAGAAAAGGTGTCAGTTTGGGATCAAGGGGGAGTTCGAGAAAAGGTGTGAGTTTGGGATCAAGGGGGAGTTAGAGAAAAGGTGTGAGTTTGGGATCAAGGGGGAGTTAGAGAAAAGGTGTGAGTTTGAGATCAAGGGGGAGTTAGAGAAAAGGTGTCAGTTTGGGATCAAAGAGGAGTTAGAGAAAAGGTGTGAGTTTGGGATCAAGGGGGAGTTAGAGAAAAGGTGTGAGTTTGGGATCAAGGGGGAGTTAGAGAAAAGGTGTTAGTTTGGGATCAAGGGGGAGTTAGAGAAAAGGTGTCAGTTTGGGATCAAAGAGGAGTTTGAGAAAAGGTGTCAGTTTGGGATCAAGGGGGAGTTAGAGAAAAGGTGTCAGTTTGGGATCAAGGGGGAGTTAGAGAAAAGGTGTGAGTTTGGGATCAGTGAAGAGTTAGAGAAAAGGTGTCAGTTTGGGATCAAGGCGGAGTTAGAGAAAAGGTGTGAGTTTGGGATCAATGAAGAGTTTGAGAAAAGGTGTGAGTTTGGGATCAGTGAAGAGTTTGAGAAAAGGTATGAGTTTGGGATCAATGAAGAGTTTGAGAAAAGGTGTGAGTTTGGGATCAGTGAAGAGTTTGAGAAAAGATTTGAGTTTGGAATCAATGAAGAGTTTGAGAAAAGGTGTGAGTTTGGGATCAATGAAGAGTTTGAGAAAAGGTGTGAGTTTGGGATCAATGAAGAGTTTGGGATCAATGAAGACTTTGAGAAAATGTATGAGTTTGGGATCAATGAGGAGTTTGAGAAAAGGTGTGAGTTTGGGATCAAAGAGGAGTTAGAGAAAAGGTGTGAGTTTGGGATCAAGGGGGAGTTAGAGAAAAGGTGTCAGTTTGGGATCAAGGGGGAGTTCGAGAAAAGGTGTGAGTTTGGGATCAAGGGGGAGTTAGAGAAAAGGTGTGAGTTTGGGATCCAAGGGGGAGTTAGAGAAAAGGTGTGAGTTTGAGATCAAGGGGGAGTTAGAGAAAAGGTGTCAGTTTGGGATCAAAGAGGAGTTAGAGAAAAGGTGTGAGTTTGGGATCAAGGGGGAGTTAGAGAAAAGGTGTGAGTTTGGGATCAAGGGGGAGTTAGAGAAAAGGTGTTAGTTTGGGATCAAGGGGGAGTTAGAGAAAAGGTGTCAGTTTGGGATCAAAGAGGAGTTTGAGAAAAGGTGTCAGTTTGGGATCAAGGGGGAGTTAGAGAAAAGGTGTCAGTTTGGGATCAATGAAGAGTTTGAGAAAAGATTTGAGTTTGGGATCAATGAAGAGTTTGAGAAAAGGTGTGAGTTTGAAATCAATGAGGAGTTTGAGAAAAGGTGTGAGTTTGGGATCAATGAAGAGTTTGAGAAAAGGTGTGAGTTTGAAATCAATGAGGAGGTTGAGAAAAGATTTGAGTTTGGGATCAGTGAAGAGTTTGAGAAAAGATTTGAGTTTGGGATCAGTGAAGAGTTTGAGAAAAGGTGTGAGTTTGGGATCAATGAAGAGTTTGAGAAAAGATTTGAGTTTGGGATCAATGAAGAGTTTGAGAAAAGATTTGAGTTTGGGATCAATGAAGAGTTTGAGAAAAGGTGTGAGTTTGGGATCAATGAGGAGTTTGAGAAAAGGTGTGAGTTTGGGATCAATGAAGAGTTTGAGAAAAGATTTGAGTTTTGGATCCAATGAGGAGTTTGAGAAAAGGTGTGAGTTTGAAATCAATGAGGAGTTTGAGAAAAGGTGTGGGTTTGGGATCAATGAGGAGTTTGAGAAAAGGTGTGAGTTTGAAATCAATGAGGAGGTTGAGAAAAGGTGTGAGTTTGGGATCAATGAAGAGTTTGAGAAAAGGTGTGGGTTTGGAATCAATGAAGAGTTTGAGAAAAGGTGTGAGTTTGGGATCAATGAAGAGTTAGAGAAAAGATTTGAGTTTGGGATCAGTGAAGAGTTTGAGAAAAGGTGTGAGTTTGGGATCAATGAAGAGTTTGAGAAAAGGTGTGAGTTTGGGATCAATGAAGAGTTAGAGAAAAGATTTGAGTTTGGGATCAATGAAGAGTTTGAGAAAAGATTTGAGTTTGGGATCAATGAAGAGTTTGAGAAAAGATTTGAGTTTGGGATCAATGAAGAGTTTGAGAAAAGATTTGAGTTTGGGATCAATGAAGAGTTAGAGAAAAGATTTGAGTTTGGGATCAGTGAAGAGTTTGAGAAAAGATTTGAGTTTGGGATCAATGAAGAGTTTGAGAAAAGATTTGAGTTTGGGATCAATGAAGAGTTTGAGAAAAGGTGTGGGTTTGGAATCAATGAAGAGTTTGAGAAAAGGTGTGAGTTTGGGATCAATGAAGAGTTTGAGAAAAGATTTGAGTTTGGGATCAATGAAGAGTTGAGAAAAGATTTGAGTTTGGGATCAGTGAAGAGTTTGAGAAAAGATTTGAGTTTGGGATCAATGAAGAGTTAGAGAAAAGATTTGAGTTTGGGATCAATGAAGAGTTTGAGAAAAGGTGTGGGTTTGGAATCAATGAAGAGTTTGAGAAAAGGTGTGAGTTTGGGATCAATGAAGAGTTTGAGAAAAGGTGTGAGTTTGGGATCAGTGAAGAGTTTGAGAAAAGATTTGAGTTTGGGATCAATGAAGAGTTTGAGAAAAGGTGTGGGTTTGGAATCAATGAAGAGTTTGAGAAAAGGTGTGAGTTTGGGATCAGTGAAGAGTTTGAGATAAAGGTGTGAGTTTGGGATCAGTGAAGAGTTAGAGAAAAGATTTGAGTTTGGGATCAGTGAAGAGTGTGAGAAAAGATTTGAGTTTGGGATCAATGAAGAGTTAGAGAAAAGATTTGAGTTTGGGATCAGTGAAGAGTGTGAGAAAAGATTTGAGTTTGGGATCAATGAAGAGTTTGAGAAAAGGTGTGGGTTGGAATCAATGAAGAGTTTGAGAAAAGGTGTGAGTTTGGGATCAATGAAGAGTTTGAGAAAAGATTTGAGTTTGGGATCAATGAAGAGTTTGAGAAAAGGTGTGGGTTTGGAATCAATGAAGAGTTTGAGAAAAGGTGCGAGTTTGTGATCAGTGAAGAGTTGAGAAAAGATTTGAGTTTGGGATCAGTGAAGAGTTTGAGAAAAGATTTGAGTTTGGGATCAATGAAGAGTTAGAGAAAAGATTTGAGTTTGGGATCAATGAAGAGTTTGAGAAAAGGTGTGGGTTTGGAATCAATGAAGAGTTTGAGAAAAGGTGTGAGTTTGGGATCAATGAAGAGTTTGAGAAAAGGTGTGAGTTTGGGATCAGTGAAGAGTTTGAGAAAAGATTTGAGTTTGGGATCAATGAAGAGTTTGAGAAAAGGTGTGGGTTTGGAATCAATGAAGAGTTTGAGAAAAGGTGTGAGTTTGGGATCAGTGAAGAGTTTGAGATAAAGGTGTGAGTTTGGGATCAGTGAAGAGTTAGAGAAAAGATTTGAGTTTGGGATCAGTGAAGAGTGTGAGAAAAGATTTGAGTTTGGGATCAATGAAGAGTTAGAGAAAAGATTTGAGTTTGGGATCAGTGAAGAGTGTGAGAAAAGATTTGAGTTTGGGATCAATGAAGAGTTTGAGAAAAGGTGTGGGTTGGAATCAATGAAGAGTTTGAGAAAAGGTGTGAGTTTGGGATCAATGAAGAGTTTGAGAAAAGATTTGAGTTTGGGATCAATGAAGAGTTTGAGAAAAGGTGTGGGTTTGGAATCAATGAAGAGTTTGAGAAAAGGTGTGAGTTTGTGATCAATGAAGAGTTTGAGAAAAGGTGTGAGTTTGGGATCAATGAAGAGTTTGAGAAAAGATTTGAGTTTGGGATCAATGAAGAGTTTGAGAAAAGGTGTGAGTTTGGGATCAATGAAGAGTTTGAGAAAAGGTGTGAGTTTGGGATCAATGAAGAGTTTGAGAAAAGATTTGAGTTTGGGATCAATGAAGAGTTTGAGAAAAGGTGTGGGTTTGGAATCAATGAAGAGTTTGAGAAAAGGTGTGAGTTTGGGATCAATGAAGAGTTTGAGAAAAGGTGTGGGTTTGGAATCAATGAAGAGTTAGAGAAAAGATTTGAGTTTGGGATCAGTGAAGAGTTTGAGAAAAGATTTGAGTTTGGGATCAATGAAGAGTTTGAGAAAAGGTGTGGGTTTGGAATCAATGAAGAGTTTGAGAAAAGGTGTGAGTTTGGGATCAGTGAAGAGTTTGAGAAAAGGTGTGAGTTTGGGATCAGTGAAGAGTTAGAGAAAAGATTTGAGTTTGGGATCAGTGAAGAGTGTGAGAAAAGATTTGAGTTTGGGATCAGTGAAGAGTGTGAGAAAAGATTTGAGTTTGGGATCAATGAAGAGTTTGAGAAAAGATTTGAGTTTGGGATCAGTGAAGAGTGTGAGAAAAGATTTGAGTTTGGGATCAATGAAGAGTTTGAGAAAAGGTGTGAGTTTGTGATCAATGAAGAGTTTGAGAAAAGGTGTGAGTTTGGGATCAATGAAGAGTTTGAGAAAAGATTTGAGTTTGGGATCAATGAAGAGTTTGAGAAAAGGTGTGAGTTTGGGATCAATGAAGAGTTTGAGAAAAGGTGTGAGTTTGGGATCAATGAAGAGTTTGAGAAAAGATTTGAGTTTGGGATCAATGAAGAGTTTGAGAAAAGGTGTGGGTTTGGGATCAATGAAGAGTTTGAGAAAAGGTGTGAGTTTGGGATCAATGAAGAGTTTGAGAAAAGGTGTGAGTTTGGGATCAATGAAGAGTTTGAGAAAAGGTGTGGGTTTGGAATCAATGAAGAGTTTGAGAAAAGGTGTGAGTTTGGGATCAATGAAGAGTTTGAGAAAAGGTGTGAGTTTGGGATCAGTGAAGAGTTTGCGAAAAGATTTGAGTTTGGAATCAATGAAGAGTTTGAGAAAAGGTGTGAGTTTGGGATCAGTGAAGAGTTTGAGAAAAGGTGTGAGTTTGGGATCAATGAAGAGTTTGAGAAAAGGTGTGAGTTTGGGATCAATGAAGAGTTTGGAATCAATGAAGACTTTGAGAAAATGTGTGAGTTTGGGATCAATGAGGAGTTTGAGAAAAGGTGTGAGTTTGGGATCAAAGAGGAGTTAGAGAAAAGGTGTGAGTTTGGGATCAAGGGGGAGTTGGAGAAAAGGTGTCAGTTTGGGATCAAGGGGGAGTTCGAGAAAAGGTGTGAGTTTGGGATCAAGGGGGAGTTAGAGAAAAGGTGTGAGTTTGGGATCAAGGGGGAGTTAGAGAAAAGGTGTGAGTTTGAGATCAAGGGGGAGTTAGAGAAAAGGTGTCAGTTTGGGATCAAAGAGGAGTTAGAGAAAAGGTGTGAGTTTGGGATCAAGGGGGAGTTAGAGAAAAGGTGTGAGTTTGGGATCAAGGGGGAGTTAGAGAAAAGGTGTTAGTTTGGGATCAAGGGGGAGTTAGAGAAAAGGTGTCAGTTTGGGATCAAAGAGGAGTTTGAGAAAAGGTGTCAGTTTGGGATCAAGGGGGAGTTAGAGAAAAGGTGTCAGTTTGGGATCAAGGGGGAGTTAGAGAAAAGGTGTGAGTTTGGGATCAGTGAAGAGTTAGAGAAAAGGTGTCAGTTTGGGATCAAGGGGGAGTTAGAGAAAAGGTGTGAGTTTGGGATCAATGAAGAGTTTGAGAAAAGGTGTGAGTTTGGGATCAGTGAAGAGTTTGAGAAAAGGTATGAGTTTGGGATCAATGAAGAGTTTGAGAAAAGGTGTGAGTTTGGGATCAGTGAAGAGTTTGAGAAAAGATTTGAGTTTGGAATCAATGAAGAGTTTGAGAAAAGGTGTGAGTTTGGGATCAATGAAGAGTTTGAGAAAAGGTGTGAGTTTGGGATCAATGAAGAGTTTGGGATCAATGAAGACTTTGAGAAAATGTGTGAGTTTGGGATCAATGAGGAGTTTGAGAAAAGGTGTGAGTTTGGGATCAAAGAGGAGTTAGAGAAAAGGTGTGAGTTTGGGATCAAGGGGGAGTTAGAGAAAAGGTGTCAGTTTGGGATCAAGGGGGAGTTCGAGAAAAGGTGTGAGTTTGGGATCAAGGGGGAGTTAGAGAAAAGGTGTGAGTTTGGGATCCAAGGGGGAGTTAGAGAAAAGGTGTGAGTTTGAGATCAAGGGGGAGTTAGAGAAAAGGTGTCAGTTTGGGATCAAAGAGGAGTTAGAGAAAAGGTGTGAGTTTGGGATCAAGGGGGAGTTAGAGAAAAGGTGTGAGTTTGGGATCAAGGGGGAGTTAGAGAAAAGGTGTTAGTTTGGGATCAAGGGGGAGTTAGAGAAAAGGTGTCAGTTTGGGATCAAAGAGGAGTTTTAGAAAAGGTGTCAGTTTGGGATCAAGGGGGAGTTAGAGAAAAGGTGTCAGTTTGGGATCAAGGGGGAGTTAGAGAAAAGGTGTGAGTTTGGGATCAGTGAAGAGTTAGAGAAAAGGTGTCAGTTTGGGATCAAGGGGGAGTTAGAGAAAAGGTGTGAGTTTGGGATCAATGAAGAGTTTGAGAAAAGGTGTGAGTTTGGGATCACTGAAGAGTTTGAGAAAAGGTGTGAGTTTGGGATCAGTGAAGAGTTTGAAAAAAGGTGTCAGTTTGAAATCAATGAGGAGTTTGAGAAAAGGTGTGAGTTTGGGATCACTGAAGAGTTTGAGAAAAGGTGTCAGTTTGGGATCAAGGGGGAGTTAGAGAAAAGGTGTGAGTTTGGGATCAAGGGGGAGTTAGAGAAAAGGTGTCAGTTTGGGATCAAAGGGGAGTTAGAGAAAAGGTGTGAGTTTGGGATCAAGGGGGAGTTAGAGAAAAGGTGTGAGTTTGGGATCAAGGGGGAGTTAGAGAAAAGGTGTGAGTTTGGGATCAAGGGGGAGTTAGAGAAAAGGTGTCAGTTTGGGATCAAGGGGGAGTTCGAGAAAAGGTGTGAGTTTGGGATCAAGGGGGAGTTAGAGAAAAGGTGTGAGTTTGGGATCAAGGGGGAGTTAGAGAAAAGGTGTGAGTTTGAGATCAAGGGGGAGTTTGAGAAAAGGTGTGAGTTTGGGATCAAAGAGGAGTTAGAGAAAAGGTGTGAGTTTGGGATCAAGGGGGAGTTAGAGAAAAGGTGTGAGTTTGGGATCAAGGGGGAGTTAGAGAAAAGGTGTCAGTTTGGGATCAAGGGGGAGTTAGAGAAAAGGTGTCAGTTTGGGATCAAAGAGGAGTTTGAAAAAAGGTGTCAGTTTGGGATCAAGGGGGAGTTAGAGAAAAGGTGTCAGTTTGGGAGAAAGGGGGAGTTAGAGAAAAGGTGTGAGTTTGGGATCAATGAAGAGTTTGAGAAAAGGTGTGAGTTTGGGATCAGTGAAGAGTTTGAGAAAAGGTATGAGTTTGGGATCAATGAAGAGTTTGAGAAAAGGTGTGAGTTTGGGATCACTGAAGAGTTTGAGAAAAGGTGTCAGTTTGAAATCAATGAGGAGTTTGAGAAAAGGTGTGAGTTTGGGATCAAGGGGGAGTTAGAGAAAAGGTGTGAGTTTGGGATCAAGGGGGAGTTAGAGAAAAGGTGTAAGTTTGGGATCAAGGGGGAGTTAGAGAAAAGGTGTGTTTGGGATCAAGGGGGAGTTAGAGAAAAGGTGTGAGTTTGGGATCAAGGGGGAGTTAGAGAAAAGGTGTGAGTTTGGGATCAAGGGGGAGTTAGAGAAAAGGTGTCAGTTTGGGATCAAGGGGGAGTTAGAGAAAAGGTGTCAGTTTGGGATCAAGGGGGAGTTAGAGAAAAGGTGTCAGTTTGGGATCAATGAAGAGTTTGAGAAAAGATTTGAGTTTGGGATCAATGAAGAGTTGAGAAAAGATTTGAGTTTGGGATCAGTGAAGAGTTTGAGAAAAGATTTGAGTTTGGGATCAATGAAGAGTTAGAGAAAAGATTTGAGTTTGGGATCAATGAAGAGTTTGAGAAAAGGTGTGGGTTTGGAATCAATGAAGAGTTTGAGAAAAGGTGTGAGTTTGAGAAAAGGTGTGAGTTTGGGATCAGTGAAGATTTGAGAAAAGATTTGAGTTTGGGATCAATGAAGAGTTTGAGAAAAGGTGTGGGTTTGGAATCAATGAAGAGTTTGAGAAAAGGTGTGAGTTTGGGATCAGTGAAGAGTTAGAGAAAAGATTTGAGTTTGGGATCAGTGAAGAGTGTGAGAAAAGATTTGAGTTTGGGATCAATGAAGAGTTAGAGAAAAGATTTGAGTTTGGGATCAGTGAAGAGTGTGAGAAAAGATTTGAGTTTGGGATCAATGAAGAGTTTGAGAAAAGGTGTGGGTTGGAATCAATGAAGAGTTTGAGAAAAGGTGTGAGTTTGGGATCAATGAAGAGTTTGAGAAAAGATTTGAGTTTGGAATCAATGAAGAGTTTGAGAAAAGGTGTGAGTTTGTGATCAGTGAAGAGTTGAGAAAAGATTTGAGTTTGGGATCAGTGAAGAGTTTGAGAAAAGATTTGAGTTTGGGATCAATGAAGAGTTAGAGAAAAGATTTGAGTTTGGGATCAATGAAGAGTTTGAGAAAAGGTGTGGGTTTGGAATCAATGAAGAGTTTGAGAAAAGGTGTGAGTTTGGGATCAATGAAGAGTTTGAGAAAAGGTGTGAGTTTGGGATCAGTGAAGAGTTTGAGAAAAGATTTGAGTTTGGGATCAATGAAGAGTTTGAGAAAAGGTGTGGGTTTGGAATCAATGAAGAGTTTGAGAAAAGGTGTGAGTTTGGGATCAGTGAAGAGTTTGAGATAAAGGTGTGAGTTTGGGATCAGTGAAGAGTTAGAGAAAAGATTTGAGTTTGGGATCAGTGAAGAGTGTGAGAAAAGATTTGAGTTTGGGATCAATGAAGAGTTTGAGAAAAGGTGTGGGTTGGAATCAATGAAGAGTTTGAGAAAAGGTGTGAGTTTGGGATCAATGAAGAGTTTGAGAAAAGATTTGAGTTTGGGATCAATGAAGAGTTTGAGAAAAGGTGTGGGTTTGGAATCAATGAAGAGTTTGAGAAAAGGTGTGAGTTTGTGATCAATGAAGAGTTTGAGAAAAGGTGTGAGTTTGGGATCAATGAAGAGTTTGAGAAAAGATTTGAGTTTGGGATCAATGAAGAGTTTGAGAAAAGGTGTGAGTTTGGGATCAATGAAGAGTTTGAGAAAAGGTGTGAGTTTGGGATCAATGAAGAGTTTGAGAAAAGATTTGAGTTTGGGATCAATGAAGAGTTTGAGAAAAGGTGTGGGTTTGGAATCAATGAAGAGTTTGAGAAAAGGTGTGAGTTTGGGATCAATGAAGAGTTTGAGAAAAGGTGTGGGTTTGGAATCAATGAAGAGTTAGAGAAAAGATTTGAGTTTGGGATCAGTGAAGAGTTTGAGAAAAGATTTGAGTTTGGGATCAATGAAGAGTTTGAGAAAAGGTGTGGGTTTGGAATCAATGAAGAGTTTGAGAAAAGGTGTGAGTTTGGGATCAGTGAAGAGTTTGAGAAAAGGTGTGAGTTTGGGATCAGTGAAGAGTTAGAGAAAAGATTTGAGTTTGGGATCAGTGAAGAGTGTGAGAAAAGATTTGAGTTTGGGATCAGTGAAGAGTGTGAGAAAAGATTTGAGTTTCGGATCAATGAAGAGTTTGAGAAAAGATTTGAGTTTGGGATCAGTGAAGAGTGTGAGAAAAGATTTGAGTTTGGGATCAATGAAGAGTTTGAGAAAAGGTGTGAGTTTGTGATCAATGAAGAGTTTGAGAAAAGGTGTGAGTTTGGGATCAATGAAGAGTTTGAGAAAAGATTTGAGTTTGGGATCAATGAAGAGTTTGAGAAAAGGTGTGAGTTTGGGATCAATGAAGAGTTTGAGAAAAGGTGTGAGTTTGGGATCAATGAAGAGTTTGAGAAAAGATTTGAGTTTGGGATCAATGAAGAGTTTGAGAAAAGGGGTGGGTTTGGGATCAATGAAGAGTTTGAGAAAAGGTGTGAGTTTGGGATCAATGAAGAGTTTGAGAAAAGGTGTGAGTTTGGGATCAATGAAGAGTTTGAGAAAAGGTGTGGGTTTGGAATCAATGAAGAGTTTGAGAAAAGGTGTGAGTTTGGGATCAATGAAGAGTTTGAGAAAAGGTGTGAGTTTGGGATCAGTGAAGAGTTTGCGAAAAGATTTGAGTTTGGAATCAATGAAGAGTTTGAGAAAAGGTGTGAGTTTGGGATCAGTGAAGAGTTTGAGAAAAGGTGTGAGTTTGGGATCAATGAAGAGTTTGAGAAAAGGTGTGAGTTTGGGATCAATGAAGAGTTTGGAATCAATGAAGACTTTGAGAAAATGTGTGAGTTTGGGATCAATGAGGAGTTTGAGAAAAGGTGTGAGTTTGGGATCAAAGAGGAGTTAGAGAAAAGGTGTGAGTTTGGGATCAAGGGGGAGTTGGAGAAAAGGTGTCAGTTTGGGATCAAGGGGGAGTTCGAGAAAAGGTGTGAGTTTGGGATCAAGGGGGAGTTAGAGAAAAGGTGTGAGTTTGGGATCAAGGGGGAGTTAGAGAAAAGGTGTCAGTTTGGGATCAAAGAGGAGTTAGAGAAAAGGTGTGAGTTTGGGATCAAGGGGGAGTTAGAGAAAAGGTGTGAGTTTGGGATCAAGGGGGAGTTAGAGAAAAGGTGTTAGTTTGGGATCAAGGGGGAGTTAGAGAAAAGGTGTCAGTTTGGGATCAAAGAGGAGTTTGAGAAAAGGTGTCAGTTTGGGATCAAGGGGGAGTTAGAGAAAAGGTGTCAGTTTGGGATCAAGGGGGAGTTAGAGAAAAGGTGTGAGTTTGGGATCAGTGAAGAGTTAGAGAAAAGGTGTCAGTTTGGGATCAAAGAGGAGTTAGAGAAAAGGTGTGAGTTTGGAATCAAAGAGGAGTTAGAGAAAAGGTGTGAGTTTGAAATCAATGAGGAGTTTGAGAAAAGATTTGAGTTTGGAATCAAAGAGGAGTTCGAGAAAAGGTGTCAGTTTGGGATCAGTGAAGAGTTTGAGAAAAGATTTGAGTTTGGGATCAATGAAGAGTTTGAGAAAAGGTGTGAGTTTGGGATCAAAGAGGAGTTAGAGAAAAGATTTGAGTTTGGGATCAAAGAGGAGTTCGAGAAAAGGTGTCAGTTTGGGATCAGTGAAGAGTTTGAGAAAAGATTTGAGTTTGGGATCAATGAGGAGTTTGAGAAAAGGTGTGAGTTTGAAATCAATGAGGAGTTTGAGAAAAGGTGTGAGTTTGGGATCAATGAAGAGTTTGAGAAAAGATTTGAGTTTGGGATCAATGAAGAGTTTGAGAAAAGGTGTGAGTTTGAAATCAATGAGGAGTTTGAGAAAAGGTGTGAGTTTGGGATCAATGAAGAGTTTGAGAAAAGGTGTGAGTTTGAAATCAATGAGGAGGTTGAGAAAAGATTTGAGTTTGGGATCAGTGAAGAGTTTGAGAAAAGATTTGAGTTTGGGATCAGTGAAGAGTTTGAGAAAAGGTGTGAGTTTGGGATCAATGAAGAGTTTGAGAAAAGATTTGAGTTTGGGATCAATGAAGAGTTTGAGAAAAGATTTGAGTTTGGGATCAATGAAGAGTTTGAGAAAAGGTGTGAGTTTGGGATCAATGAGGAGTTTGAGAAAAGGTGTGAGTTTGGGATCAATGAAGAGTTTGAGAAAAGATTTGAGTTTGGGATCCAATGAGGAGTTTGAGAAAAGGTGTGAGTTTGAAATCAATGAGGAGTTTGAGAAAAGGTGTGGGTTTGGGATCAATGAGGAGTTTGAGAAAAGGTGTGAGTTTGAAATCAATGAGGAGGTTGAGAAAAGGTGTGAGTTTGGGATCAATGAAGAGTTTGAGAAAAGGTGTGGGTTTGGAATCAATGAAGAGTTTGAGAAAAGGTGTGAGTTTGGGATCAATGAAGAGTTAGAGAAAAGATTTGAGTTTGGGATCAGTGAAGAGTTTGAGAAAAGATTTGAGTTTGGGATCAGTGAAGAGTTTGAGAAAAGGTGTGAGTTTGGGATCAATGAAGAGTTTGAGAAAAGGTGTGAGTTTGGGATCAATGAAGAGTTAGAGAAAAGATTTGAGTTTGGGATCAATGAAGAGTTTGAGAAAAGATTTGAGTTTGGGATCAATGAAGAGTTTGAGAAAAGATTTGAGTTTGGGATCAATGAAGAGTTTGAGAAAAGATTTGAGTTTGGGATCAATGAAGAGTTAGAGAAAAGATTTGAGTTTGGGATCAGTGAAGAGTTTGAGAAAAGATTTGAGTTTGGGATCAATGAAGAGTTTGAGAAAAGATTTGAGTTTGGGATCAATGAAGAGTTTGAGAAAAGGCGTGGGTTTGGAATCAATGAAGAGTTTGAGAAAAGGTGTGAGTTTGGGATCAATGAAGAGTTTGAGAAAAGATTTGAGTTTGGGATCAATGAAGAGTTGAGAAAAGATTTGAGTTTGGGATCAGTGAAGAGTTTGAGAAAAGATTTGAGTTTGGGATCAATGAAGAGTTAGAGAAAAGATTTGAGTTTGGGATCAATGAAGAGTTTGAGAAAAGGTGTGGGTTTGGAATCAATGAAGAGTTTGAGAAAAGGTGTGAGTTTGGGATCAATGAAGAGTTTGAGAAAAGGTGTGAGTTTGGGATCAGTGAAGAGTTTGAGAAAAGATTTGAGTTTGGGATCAATGAAGAGTTTGAGAAAAGGTGTGGGTTTGGAATCAATGAAGAGTTTGAGAAAAGGTGTGAGTTTGGGATCAGTGAAGAGTTTGAGATAAAGGTGTGAGTTTGGGATCAGTGAAGAGTTAGAGAAAAGATTTGAGTTTGGGATCAGTGAAGAGTGTGAGAAAAGATTTGAGTTTGGGATCAATGAAGAGTTAGAGAAAAGATTTGAGTTTGGGATCAGTGAAGAGTGTGAGAAAAGATTTGAGTTTGGGATCAATGAAGAGTTTGAGAAAAGGTGTGGGTTGGAATCAATGAAGAGTTTGAGAAAAGGTGTGAGTTTGGGATCAATGAAGAGTTTGAGAAAAGATTTGAGTTTGGGATCAATGAAGAGTTTGAGAAAAGGTGTGGGTTTGGAATCAATGAAGAGTTTGAGAAAAGGTGCGAGTTTGTGATCAGTGAAGAGTTGAGAAAAGATTTGAGTTTGGGATCAGTGAAGAGTTTGAGAAAAGATTTGAGTTTGGGATCAATGAAGAGTTAGAGAAAAGATTTGAGTTTGGGATCAATGAAGAGTTTGAGAAAAGGTGTGGGTTTGGAATCAATGAAGAGTTTGAGAAAAGGTGTGAGTTTGGGATCAATGAAGAGTTTGAGAAAAGGTGTGAGTTTGGGATCAGTGAAGAGTTTGAGAAAAGATTTGAGTTTGGGATCAATGAAGAGTTTGAGAAAAGGTGTGGGTTTGGAATCAATGAAGAGTTTGAGAAAAGGTGTGAGTTTGGGATCAGTGAAGAGTTTGAGATAAAGGTGTGAGTTTGGGATCAGTGAAGAGTTAGAGAAAAGATTTGAGTTTGGGATCAGTGAAGAGTGTGAGAAAAGATTTGAGTTTGGGATCAATGAAGAGTTAGAGAAAAGATTTGAGTTTGGGATCAGTGAAGAGTGTGAGAAAAGATTTGAGTTTGGGATCAATGAAGAGTTTGAGAAAAGGTGTGGGTTGGAATCAATGAAGAGTTTGAGAAAAGGTGTGAGTTTGGGATCAATGAAGAGTTTGAGAAAAGATTTGAGTTTGGGATCAATGAAGAGTTTGAGAAAAGGTGTGGGTTTGGAATCAATGAAGAGTTTGAGAAAAGGTGTGAGTTTGTGATCAATGAAGAGTTTGAGAAAAGGTGTGAGTTTGGGATCAATGAAGAGTTTGAGAAAAGATTTGAGTTTGGGATCAATGAAGAGTTTGAGAAAAGGTGTGAGTTTGGGATCAATGAAGAGTTTGAGAAAAGGTGTGAGTTTGGGATCAATGAAGAGTTTGAGAAAAGATTTGAGTTTGGGATCAATGAAGAGTTTGAGAAAAGGTGTGGGTTTGGAATCAATGAAGAGTTTGAGAAAAGGTGTGAGTTTGGGATCAATGAAGAGTTTGAGAAAAGGTGTGGGTTTGGAATCAATGAAGAGTTAGAGAAAAGATTTGAGTTTGGGATCAGTGAAGAGTTTGAGAAAAGATTTGAGTTTGGGATCAATGAAGAGTTTGAGAAAAGGTGTGGGTTTGGAATCAATGAAGAGTTTGAGAAAAGGTGTGAGTTTGGGATCAGTGAAGAGTTTGAGAAAAGGTGTGAGTTTGGGATCAGTGAAGAGTTAGAGAAAAGATTTGAGTTTGGGATCAGTGAAGAGTGTGAGAAAAGATTTGAGTTTGGGATCAGTGAAGAGTGTGAGAAAAGATTTGAGTTTGGGATCAATGAAGAGTTTGAGAAAAGATTTGAGTTTGGGATCAGTGAAGAGTGTGAGAAAAGATTTGAGTTTGGGATCAATGAAGAGTTTGAGAAAAGGTGTGAGTTTGTGATCAATGAAGAGTTTGAGAAAAGGTGTGAGTTTGGGATCAATGAAGAGTTTGAGAAAAGATTTGAGTTTGGGATCAATGAAGAGTTTGAGAAAAGGTGTGAGTTTGGGATCAATGAAGAGTTTGAGAAAAGGTGTGAGTTTGGGATCAATGAAGAGTTTGAGAAAAGATTTGAGTTTGGGATCAATGAAGAGTTTGAGAAAAGGTGTGGGTTTGGGATCAATGAAGAGTTTGAGAAAAGGTGTGAGTTTGGGATCAATGAAGAGTTTGAGAAAAGGTGTGGGTTTGGAATCAATGAAGAGTTTGAGAAAAGGTGTGAGTTTGGGATCAATGAAGAGTTTGAGAAAAGGTGTGAGTTTGGGATCAGTGAAGAGTTTGCGAAAAGATTTGAGTTTGGAATCAATGAAGAGTTTGAGAAAAGGTGTGAGTTTGGGATCAGTGAAGAGTTTGAGAAAAGGTGTGAGTTTGGGATCAATGAAGAGTTTGAGAAAAGGTGTGAGTTTGGGATCAATGAAGAGTTTGAGAAAAGGTGTGGGTTTGGGATCAATGAAGAGTTTGAGAAAAGGTGTGAGTTTGGGATCAATGAAGAGTTTGAGAAAAGGTGTGGGTTTGGAATCAATGAAGAGTTTGAGAAAAGGTGTGAGTTTGGGATCAATGAAGAGTTTGAGAAAAGGTGTGAGTTTGGGATCAGTGAAGAGTTTGCGAAAAGATTTGAGTTTGGAATCAATGAAGAGTTTGAGAAAAGGTGTGAGTTTGGGATCAGTGAAGAGTTTGAGAAAAGGTGTGAGTTTGGGATCAATGAAGAGTTTGAGAAAAGGTGTGAGTTTGGGATCAATGAAGAGTTTGGAATCAATGAAGACTTTGAGAAAATGTGTGAGTTTGGGATCAATGAGGAGTTTGAGAAAAGGTGTGAGTTTGGGATCAAAGAGGAGTTAGAGAAAAGGTGTGAGTTTGGGATCAAGGGGGAGTTGGAGAAAAGGTGTCAGTTTGGGATCAAGGGGGAGTTCGAGAAAAGGTGTGAGTTTGGGATCAAGGGGGAGTTAGAGAAAAGGTGTGAGTTTGGGATCAAGGGGGAGTTAGAGAAAAGGTGTGAGTTTGAGATCAAGGGGGAGTTAGAGAAAAGGTGTCAGTTTGGGATCAAAGAGGAGTTAGAGAAAAGGTGTGAGTTTGGGATCAAGGGGGAGTTAGAGAAAAGGTGTGAGTTTGGGATCAAGGGGGAGTTAGAGAAAAGGTGTTAGTTTGGGATCAAGGGGGAGTTAGAGAAAAGGTGTCAGTTTGGGATCAAAGAGGAGTTTGAGAAAAGGTGTCAGTTTGGGATCAAGGGGGAGTTAGAGAAAAGGTGTCAGTTTGGGATCAAGGGGGAGTTAGAGAAAAGGTGTGAGTTTGGGATCAGTGAAGAGTTAGAGAAAAGGTGTCAGTTTGGGATCAAGGGGGAGTTAGAGAAAAGGTGTGAGTTTGGGATCAATGAAGAGTTTGAGAAAAGGTGTGAGTTTGGGATCAGTGAAGAGTTTGAGAAAAGGTATGAGTTTGGGATCAATGAAGAGTTTGAGAAAAGGTGTGAGTTTGGGATCAGTGAAGAGTTTGAGAAAAGATTTGAGTTTGGAATCAATGAAGAGTTTGAGAAAAGGTGTGAGTTTGGGATCAATGAAGAGTTTGAGAAAAGGTGTGAGTTTGGGATCAATGAAGAGTTTGGGATCAATGAAGACTTTGAGAAAATGTGTGAGTTTGGGATCAATGAGGAGTTTGAGAAAAGGTGTGAGTTTGGGATCAAAGAGGAGTTAGAGAAAAGGTGTGAGTTTGGGATCAAGGGGGAGTTAGAGAAAAGGTGTCAGTTTGGGATCAAGGGGGAGTTCGAGAAAAGGTGTGAGTTTGGGATCAAGGGGGAGTTAGAGAAAAGGTGTGAGTTTGGGATCCAAGGGGGAGTTAGAGAAAAGGTGTGAGTTTGAGATCAAGGGGGAGTTAGAGAAAAGGTGTCAGTTTGGGATCAAAGAGGAGTTAGAGAAAAGGTGTGAGTTTGGGATCAAGGGGGAGTTAGAGAAAAGGTGTGAGTTTGGGATCAAGGGGGAGTTAGAGAAAAGGTGTTAGTTTGGGATCAAGGGGGAGTTAGAGAAAAGGTGTCAGTTTGGGATCAAAGAGGAGTTTGAGAAAAGGTGTCAGTTTGGGATCAAGGGGGAGTTAGAGAAAAGGTGTCAGTTTGGGATCAAGGGGGAGTTAGAGAAAAGGTGTGAGTTTGGGATCAGTGAAGAGTTAGAGAAAAGGTGTCAGTTTGGGATCAAGGGGGAGTTAGAGAAAAGGTGTGAGTTTGGGATCAATGAAGAGTTTGAGAAAAGGTGTGAGTTTGGGATCACTGAAGAGTTTGAGAAAAGGTGTGAGTTTGGGATCAGTGAAGAGTTTGAAAAAAGGTGTCAGTTTGAAATCAATGAGGAGTTTGAGAAAAGGTGTGAGTTTGGGATCACTGAAGAGTTTGAGAAAAGGTGTCAGTTTGGGATCAAGGGGGAGTTAGAGAAAAGGTGTGAGTTTGGGATCAAGGGGGAGTTAGAGAAAAGGTGTCAGTTTGGGATCAAGGGGGAGTTAGAGAAAAGGTGTGAGTTTGGGATCAAGGGGGAGTTAGAGAAAAGGTGTGAGTTTGGGATCAAGGGGGAGTTAGAGAAAAGGTGTGAGTTTGGGATCAAGGGGGAGTTTGAGAAAAGGTGTGAGTTTGGGATCAATGAAGAGTTTGAGAAAAGATTTGAGTTTGGGATCAATGAAGAGTTTGAGAAAAGGTGTGAGTTTGGGATCAATGAAGAGTTTGAGAAAAGATTTGAGTTTGGGATCAATGAAGAGTTTGAGAAAAGGTGTGAGTTTGGGATCAATGAAGAGTTTGAGAAAAGGTGTGAGTTTGGGATCAATGAAGAGTTTGAGAAAAGATTTGAGTTTGGGATCAATGAAGAGTTTGAGAAAAGGTGTGGGTTTGGAATCAATGAAGAGTTTGAGAAAAGGTGTGAGTTTGGGATCAATGAAGAGTTTGAGAAAAGGTGTGGGTTTGGAATCAATGAAGAGTTAGAGAAAAGATTTGAGTTTGGGATCAGTGAAGAGTTTGAGAAAAGATTTGAGTTTGGGATCAATGAAGAGTTTGAGAAAAGGTGTGGGTTTGGAATCAATGAAGAGTTTGAGAAAAGGTGTGAGTTTGGGATCAGTGAAGAGTTTGAGAAAAGGTGTGAGTTTGGGATCAGTGAAGAGTTAGAGAAAAGATTTGAGTTTGGGATCAGTGAAGAGTGTGAGAAAAGATTTGAGTTTGGGATCAGTGAAGAGTGTGAGAAAAGATTTGAGTTTGGGATCAATGAAGAGTTTGAGAAAAGATTTGAGTTTGGGATCAGTGAAGAGTGTGAGAAAAGATTTGAGTTTGGGATCAATGAAGAGTTTGAGAAAAGGTGTGAGTTTGTGATCAATGAAGAGTTTGAGAAAAGGTGTGAGTTTGGGATCAATGAAGAGTTTGAGAAAAGATTTGAGTTTGGGATCAATGAAGAGTTTGAGAAAAGGTGTGAGTTTGGGATCAATGAAGAGTTTGAGAAAAGGTGTGAGTTTGGGATCAATGAAGAGTTTGAGAAAAGATTTGAGTTTGGGATCAATGAAGAGTTTGAGAAAAGGTGTGGGTTTGGGATCAATGAAGAGTTTGAGAAAAGGTGTGAGTTTGGGATCAATGAAGAGTTTGAGAAAAGGTGTGAGTTTGGGATCAATGAAGAGTTTGAGAAAAGGTGTGGGTTTGGAATCAATGAAGAGTTTGAGAAAAGGTGTGAGTTTGGGATCAATGAAGAGTTTGAGAAAAGGTGTGAGTTTGGGATCAGTGAAGAGTTTGCGAAAAGATTTGAGTTTGGAATCAATGAAGAGTTTGAGAAAAGGTGTGAGTTTGGGATCAGTGAAGAGTTTGAGAAAAGGTGTGAGTTTGGGATCAATGAAGAGTTTGAGAAAAGGTGTGAGTTTGGGATCAATGAAGAGTTTGGAATCAATGAAGACTTTGAGAAAATGTGTGAGTTTGGGATCAATGAGGAGTTTGAGAAAAGGTGTGAGTTTGGGATCAAAGAGGAGTTAGAGAAAAGGTGTGAGTTTGGGATCAAGGGGGAGTTGGAGAAAAGGTGTCAGTTTGGGATCAAGGGGGAGTTCGAGAAAAGGTGTGAGTTTGGGATCAAGGGGGAGTTAGAGAAAAGGTGTGAGTTTGGGATCAAGGGGGAGTTAGAGAAAAGGTGTCAGTTTGGGATCAAAGAGGAGTTAGAGAAAAGGTGTGAGTTTGGGATCAAGGGGGAGTTAGAGAAAAGGTGTGAGTTTGGGATCAAGGGGGAGTTAGAGAAAAGGTGTTAGTTTGGGATCAAGGGGGAGTTAGAGAAAAGGTGTCAGTTTGGGATCAAAGAGGAGTTTGAGAAAAGGTGTCAGTTTGGGATCAAGGGGGAGTTAGAGAAAAGGTGTCAGTTTGGGATCAAGGGGGAGTTAGAGAAAAGGTGTGAGTTTGGGATCAGTGAAGAGTTAGAGAAAAGGTGTCAGTTTGGGATCAAAGAGGAGTTAGAGAAAAGGTGTGAGTTTGGAATCAAAGAGGAGTTAGAGAAAAGGTGTGAGTTTGAAATCAATGAGGAGTTTGAGAAAAGATTTGAGTTTGGAATCAAAGAGGAGTTCGAGAAAAGGTGTCAGTTTGGGATCAGTGAAGAGTTTGAGAAAAGATTTGAGTTTGGGATCAATGAAGAGTTTGAGAAAAGGTGTGAGTTTGGGATCAAAGAGGAGTTAGAGAAAAGATTTGAGTTTGGGATCAAAGAGGAGTTCGAGAAAAGGTGTCAGTTTGGGATCAGTGAAGAGTTTGAGAAAAGATTTGAGTTTGGGATCAATGAGGAGTTTGAGAAAAGGTGTGAGTTTGAAATCAATGAGGAGTTTGAGAAAAGGTGTGAGTTTGGGATCAATGAAGAGTTTGAGAAAAGATTTGAGTTTGGGATCAATGAAGAGTTTGAGAAAAGGTGTGAGTTTGAAATCAATGAGGAGTTTGAGAAAAGGTGTGAGTTTGGGATCAATGAAGAGTTTGAGAAAAGGTGTGAGTTTGAAATCAATGAGGAGGTTGAGAAAAGATTTGAGTTTGGGATCAGTGAAGAGTTTGAGAAAAGATTTGAGTTTGGGATCAGTGAAGAGTTTGAGAAAAGGTGTGAGTTTGGGATCAATGAAGAGTTTGAGAAAAGATTTGAGTTTGGGATCAATGAAGAGTTTGAGAAAAGATTTGAGTTTGGGATCAATGAAGAGTTTGAGAAAAGGTGTGAGTTTGGGATCAATGAGGAGTTTGAGAAAAGGTGTGAGTTTGGGATCAATGAAGAGTTTGAGAAAAGATTTGAGTTTGGGATCCAATGAGGAGTTTGAGAAAAGGTGTGAGTTTGAAATCAATGAGGAGTTTGAGAAAAGGTGTGGGTTTGGGATCAATGAGGAGTTTGAGAAAAGGTGTGAGTTTGAAATCAATGAGGAGGTTGAGAAAAGGTGTGAGTTTGGGATCAATGAAGAGTTTGAGAAAAGGTGTGGGTTTGGAATCAATGAAGAGTTTGAGAAAAGGTGTGAGTTTGGGATCAATGAAGAGTTAGAGAAAAGATTTGAGTTTGGGATCAGTGAAGAGTTTGAGAAAAGATTTGAGTTTGGGATCAGTGAAGAGTTTGAGAAAAGGTGTGAGTTTGGGATCAATGAAGAGTTTGAGAAAAGGTGTGAGTTTGGGATCAATGAAGAGTTAGAGAAAAGATTTGAGTTTGGGATCAATGAAGAGTTTGAGAAAAGATTTGAGTTTGGGATCAATGAAGAGTTTGAGAAAAGATTTGAGTTTGGGATCAATGAAGAGTTTGAGAAAAGATTTGAGTTTGGGATCAATGAAGAGTTAGAGAAAAGATTTGAGTTTGGGATCAGTGAAGAGTTTGAGAAAAGATTTGAGTTTGGGATCAATGAAGAGTTTGAGAAAAGATTTGAGTTTGGGATCAATGAAGAGTTTGAGAAAAGGTGTGGGTTTGGAATCAATGAAGAGTTTGAGAAAAGGTGTGAGTTTGGGATCAATGAAGAGTTTGAGAAAAGATTTGAGTTTGGGATCAATGAAGAGTTGAGAAAAGATTTGAGTTTGGGATCAGTGAAGAGTTTGAGAAAAGATTTGAGTTTGGGATCAATGAAGAGTTAGAGAAAAGATTTGAGTTTGGGATCAATGAAGAGTTTGAGAAAAGGTGTGGGTTTGGAATCAATGAAGAGTTTGAGAAAAGGTGTGAGTTTGGGATCAATGAAGAGTTTGAGAAAAGGTGTGAGTTTGGGATCAGTGAAGAGTTTGAGAAAAGATTTGAGTTTGGGATCAATGAAGAGTTTGAGAAAAGGTGTGGGTTTGGAATCAATGAAGAGTTTGAGAAAAGGTGTGAGTTTGGGATCAGTGAAGAGTTTGAGATAAAGGTGTGAGTTTGGGATCAGTGAAGAGTTAGAGAAAAGATTTGAGTTTGGGATCAGTGAAGAGTGTGAGAAAAGATTTGAGTTTGGGATCAATGAAGAGTTAGAGAAAAGATTTGAGTTTGGGATCAGTGAAGAGTGTGAGAAAAGATTTGAGTTTGGGATCAATGAAGAGTTTGAGAAAAGGTGTGGGTTGGAATCAATGAAGAGTTTGAGAAAAGGTGTGAGTTTGGGATCAATGAAGAGTTTGAGAAAAGATTTGAGTTTGGGATCAATGAAGAGTTTGAGAAAAGGTGTGGGTTTGGAATCAATGAAGAGTTTGAGAAAAGGTGCGAGTTTGTGATCAGTGAAGAGTTGAGAAAAGATTTGAGTTTGGGATCAGTGAAGAGTTTGAGAAAAGATTTGAGTTTGGGATCAATGAAGAGTTAGAGAAAAGATTTGAGTTTGGGATCAATGAAGAGTTTGAGAAAAGGTGTGGGTTTGGAATCAATGAAGAGTTTGAGAAAAGGTGTGAGTTTGGGATCAATGAAGAGTTTGAGAAAAGGTGTGAGTTTGGGATCAGTGAAGAGTTTGAGAAAAGATTTGAGTTTGGGATCAATGAAGAGTTTGAGAAAAGGTGTGGGTTTGGAATCAATGAAGAGTTTGAGAAAAGGTGTGAGTTTGGGATCAGTGAAGAGTTTGAGATAAAGGTGTGAGTTTGGGATCAGTGAAGAGTTAGAGAAAAGATTTGAGTTTGGGATCAGTGAAGAGTGTGAGAAAAGATTTGAGTTTGGGATCAATGAAGAGTTAGAGAAAAGATTTGAGTTTGGGATCAGTGAAGAGTGTGAGAAAAGATTTGAGTTTGGGATCAATGAAGAGTTTGAGAAAAGGTGTGGGTTGGAATCAATGAAGAGTTTGAGAAAAGGTGTGAGTTTGGGATCAATGAAGAGTTTGAGAAAAGATTTGAGTTTGGGATCAATGAAGAGTTTGAGAAAAGGTGTGGGTTTGGAATCAATGAAGAGTTTGAGAAAAGGTGTGAGTTTGTGATCAATGAAGAGTTTGAGAAAAGGTGTGAGTTTGGGATCAATGAAGAGTTTGAGAAAAGATTTGAGTTTGGGATCAATGAAGAGTTTGAGAAAAGGTGTGAGTTTGGGATCAATGAAGAGTTTGAGAAAAGGTGTGAGTTTGGGATCAATGAAGAGTTTGAGAAAAGATTTGAGTTTGGGATCAATGAAGAGTTTGAGAAAAGGTGTGGGTTTGGAATCAATGAAGAGTTTGAGAAAAGGTGTGAGTTTGGGATCAATGAAGAGTTTGAGAAAAGGTGTGGGTTTGGAATCAATGAAGAGTTAGAGAAAAGATTTGAGTTTGGGATCAGTGAAGAGTTTGAGAAAAGATTTGAGTTTGGGATCAATGAAGAGTTTGAGAAAAGGTGTGGGTTTGGAATCAATGAAGAGTTTGAGAAAAGGTGTGAGTTTGGGATCAGTGAAGAGTTTGAGAAAAGGTGTGAGTTTGGGATCAGTGAAGAGTTAGAGAAAAGATTTGAGTTTGGGATCAGTGAAGAGTGTGAGAAAAGATTTGAGTTTGGGATCAGTGAAGAGTGTGAGAAAAGATTTGAGTTTGGGATCAATGAAGAGTTTGAGAAAAGATTTGAGTTTGGGATCAGTGAAGAGTGTGAGAAAAGATTTGAGTTTGGGATCAATGAAGAGTTTGAGAAAAGGTGTGAGTTTGTGATCAATGAAGAGTTTGAGAAAAGGTGTGAGTTTGGGATCAATGAAGAGTTTGAGAAAAGATTTGAGTTTGGGATCAATGAAGAGTTTGAGAAAAGGTGTGAGTTTGGGATCAATGAAGAGTTTGAGAAAAGGTGTGAGTTTGGGATCAATGAAGAGTTTGAGAAAAGATTTGAGTTTGGGATCAATGAAGAGTTTGAGAAAAGGTGTGGGTTTGGGATCAATGAAGAGTTTGAGAAAAGGTGTGAGTTTGGGATCAATGAAGAGTTTGAGAAAAGGTGTGGGTTTGGAATCAATGAAGAGTTTGAGAAAAGGTGTGAGTTTGGGATCAATGAAGAGTTTGAGAAAAGGTGTGAGTTTGGGATCAGTGAAGAGTTTGCGAAAAGATTTGAGTTTGGAATCAATGAAGAGTTTGAGAAAAGGTGTGAGTTTGGGATCAGTGAAGAGTTTGAGAAAAGGTGTGAGTTTGGGATCAATGAAGAGTTTGAGAAAAGGTGTGAGTTTGGGATCAATGAAGAGTTTGAGAAAAGGTGTGGGTTTGGGATCAATGAAGAGTTTGAGAAAAGGTGTGAGTTTGGGATCAATGAAGAGTTTGAGAAAAGGTGTGGGTTTGGAATCAATGAAGAGTTTGAGAAAAGGTGTGAGTTTGGGATCAATGAAGAGTTTGAGAAAAGGTGTGAGTTTGGGATCAGTGAAGAGTTTGCGAAAAGATTTGAGTTTGGAATCAATGAAGAGTTTGAGAAAAGGTGTGAGTTTGGGATCAGTGAAGAGTTTGAGAAAAGGTGTGAGTTTGGGATCAATGAAGAGTTTGAGAAAAGGTGTGAGTTTGGGATCAATGAAGAGTTTGGAATCAATGAAGACTTTGAGAAAATGTGTGAGTTTGGGATCAATGAGGAGTTTGAGAAAAGGTGTGAGTTTGGGATCAAAGAGGAGTTAGAGAAAAGGTGTGAGTTTGGGATCAAGGGGGAGTTGGAGAAAAGGTGTCAGTTTGGGATCAAGGGGGAGTTCGAGAAAAGGTGTGAGTTTGGGATCAAGGGGGAGTTAGAGAAAAGGTGTGAGTTTGGGATCAAGGGGGAGTTAGAGAAAAGGTGTGAGTTTGAGATCAAGGGGGAGTTAGAGAAAAGGTGTCAGTTTGGGATCAAAGAGGAGTTAGAGAAAAGGTGTGAGTTTGGGATCAAGGGGGAGTTAGAGAAAAGGTGTGAGTTTGGGATCAAGGGGGAGTTAGAGAAAAGGTGTTAGTTTGGGATCAAGGGGGAGTTAGAGAAAAGGTGTCAGTTTGGGATCAAAGAGGAGTTTGAGAAAAGGTGTCAGTTTGGGATCAAGGGGGAGTTAGAGAAAAGGTGTCAGTTTGGGATCAAGGGGGAGTTAGAGAAAAGGTGTGAGTTTGGGATCAGTGAAGAGTTAGAGAAAAGGTGTCAGTTTGGGATCAAGGGGGAGTTAGAGAAAAGGTGTGAGTTTGGGATCAATGAAGAGTTTGAGAAAAGGTGTGAGTTTGGGATCAGTGAAGAGTTTGAGAAAAGGTATGAGTTTGGGATCAATGAAGAGTTTGAGAAAAGGTGTGAGTTTGGGATCAGTGAAGAGTTTGAGAAAAGATTTGAGTTTGGAATCAATGAAGAGTTTGAGAAAAGGTGTGAGTTTGGGATCAATGAAGAGTTTGAGAAAAGGTGTGAGTTTGGGATCAATGAAGAGTTTGGGATCAATGAAGACTTTGAGAAAATGTGTGAGTTTGGGATCAATGAGGAGTTTGAGAAAAGGTGTGAGTTTGGGATCAAAGAGGAGTTAGAGAAAAGGTGTGAGTTTGGGATCAAGGGGGAGTTAGAGAAAAGGTGTCAGTTTGGGATCAAGGGGGAGTTCGAGAAAAGGTGTGAGTTTGGGATCAAGGGGGAGTTAGAGAAAAGGTGTGAGTTTGGGATCCAAGGGGGAGTTAGAGAAAAGGTGTGAGTTTGAGATCAAGGGGGAGTTAGAGAAAAGGTGTCAGTTTGGGATCAAAGAGGAGTTAGAGAAAAGGTGTGAGTTTGGGATCAAGGGGGAGTTAGAGAAAAGGTGTGAGTTTGGGATCAAGGGGGAGTTAGAGAAAAGGTGTTAGTTTGGGATCAAGGGGGAGTTAGAGAAAAGGTGTCAGTTTGGGATCAAAGAGGAGTTTGAGAAAAGGTGTCAGTTTGGGATCAAGGGGGAGTTAGAGAAAAGGTGTCAGTTTGGGATCAAGGGGGAGTTAGAGAAAAGGTGTGAGTTTGGGATCAGTGAAGAGTTAGAGAAAAGGTGTCAGTTTGGGATCAAGGGGGAGTTAGAGAAAAGGTGTGAGTTTGGGATCAATGAAGAGTTTGAGAAAAGGTGTGAGTTTGGGATCACTGAAGAGTTTGAGAAAAGGTGTGAGTTTGGGATCAGTGAAGAGTTTGAAAAAAGGTGTCAGTTTGAAATCAATGAGGAGTTTGAGAAAAGGTGTGAGTTTGGGATCACTGAAGAGTTTGAGAAAAGGTGTCAGTTTGGGATCAAGGGGGAGTTAGAGAAAAGGTGTGAGTTTGGGATCAAGGGGGAGTTAGAGAAAAGGTGTCAGTTTGGGATCAAGGGGGAGTTAGAGAAAAGGTGTGAGTTTGGGATCAAGGGGGAGTTAGAGAAAAGGTGTGAGTTTGGGATCAAGGGGGAGTTAGAGAAAAGGTGTGAGTTTGGGATCAAGGGGGAGTTAGAGAAAAGGTGTCAGTTTGGGATCAAGGGGGAGTTCGAGAAAAGGTGTGAGTTTGGGATCAAGGGGGAGTTAGAGAAAAGGTGTGAGTTTGGGATCAAGGGGGAGTTAGAGAAAAGGTGTGAGTTTGAGATCAAGGGGGAGTTTGAGAAAAGGTGTGAGTTTGGGATCAAAGAGGAGTTAGAGAAAAGGTGTGAGTTTGGGATCAAGGGGGAGTTCGAGAAAAGGTGTGAGTTTGGGATCAAGGGGGAGTTAGAGAAAAGGTGTCAGTTTGGGATCAAGGGGGAGTTAGAGAAAAGGTGTCAGTTTGGGATCAAAGAGGAGTTTGAAAAAAGGTGTCAGTTTGGGATCAAGGGGGAGTTAGAGAAAAGGTGTCAGTTTGGGAGAAAGGGGGAGTTAGAGAAAAGGTGTGAGTTTGGGATCAATGAAGAGTTTGAGAAAAGGTGTGAGTTTGGGATCAGTGAAGAGTTTGAGAAAAGGTATGAGTTTGGGATCAATGAAGAGTTTGAGAAAAGGTGTGAGTTTGGGATCACTGAAGAGTTTGAGAAAAGGTGTCAGTTTGAAATCAATGAGGAGTTTGAGAAAAGGTGTGAGTTTGGGATCAAGGGGGAGTTAGAGAAAAGGTGTGAGTTTGGGATCAAGGGGGAGTTAGAGAAAAGGTGTAAGTTTGGGATCAAGGGGGAGTTAGAGAAAAGGTGTGTTTGGGATCAAGGGGGAGTTAGAGAAAAGGTGTGAGTTTGGGATCAAGGGGGAGTTAGAGAAAAGGTGTGAGTTTGGGATCAAGGGGGAGTTAGAGAAAAGGTGTCAGTTTGGGATCAAGGGGGAGTTAGAGAAAAGGTGTCAGTTTGGGATCAAGGGGGAGTTAGAGAAAAGGTGTCAGTTTGGGATCAAAGAGGAGTTAGAGAAAAGGTGTGAGTTTGGGATCAATGAAGAGTTTGAGAAAAGGTGTCAGTTTGGGATCAATGAAGAGTTTGAGAAAAGGTGTGAGTTTGGGATCAGTGAAGAGTTTGAGAAAAGGTGTGAGTTTGGGATCAAAGAGGAGTTTGAGAAAAGGTGTGAGTTTGGGATCAGTGAAGAATTTGAGAAAAGGTGTGAGTTTGGGATCAATGAAGAGTTTGACAAAAGGTGTGAGTTTGTGATCAGTGAAGAGTTTGAGAAAAGGTGTGAGTTTGGGATCACTGAAGAGTTTGAGAAAAGGTGTCAGTTTGGGATCAAGGGGGAGTTAGAGAAAAGGTGTGAGTTTGGGATCAAGGGGGAGTTAGAGAAAAGGTGTCAGTTTGGGATCAAGGGGGAGTTAGAGAAAAGGTGTGAGTTTGGGATCAAGGGGGAGTTAGAGAAAAGGTGTGAGTTTGGGATCAAGGGGGAGTTAGAGAAAAGGTGTGAGTTTGGGATCAAGGGGGAGTTAGAGAAAAGGTGTCAGTTTGGGATCAAGGGGGAGTTCGAGAAAAGGTGTGAGTTTGGGATCAAGGGGGAGTTAGAGAAAAGGTGTGAGTTTGGGATCAAGGGGGAGTTAGAGAAAAGGTGTGAGTTTGAGATCAAGGGGGAGTTTGAGAAAAGGTGTGAGTTTGGGATCAAAGAGGAGTTAGAGAAAAGGTGTGAGTTTGGGATCAAGGGGGAGTTAGAGAAAAGGTGTGAGTTTGGGATCAAGGGGGAGTTAGAGAAAAGGTGTCAGTTTGGGATCAAGGGGGAGTTAGAGAAAAGGTGTCAGTTTGGGATCAAAGAGGAGTTTGAAAAAAGGTGTCAGTTTGGGATCAAGGGGGAGTTAGAGAAAAGGTGTCAGTTTGGGATAAAGGGGGAGTTAGAGAAAAGGTGTGAGTTTGGGATCAATGAAGAGTTTGAGAAAAGGTGTGAGTTTGGGATCAGTGAAGAGTTTGAGAAAAGGTATGAGTTTGGGATCAATGAAGAGTTTGAGAAAAGGTGTGAGTTTGGGATCAAGGGGGAGTTTGAGAAAAGGTGTGAGTTTGGGATCAAGGGGGAGTTAGAGAAAAGGTGTGAGTTTGGGATCAAGGGGGAGTTAGAGAAAAGGTGTAAGTTTGGGATCAAGGGGGAGTTAGAGAAAAGGTGTGTTTGGGATCAGTGAAGAGTGTGAGAAAAGATTTGAGTTTGGGATCAATGAAGAGTTTGAGAAAAGGTGTGGGTTGGAATCAATGAAGAGTTTGAGAAAAGGTGTGAGTTTGGGATCAATGAAGAGTTTGAGAAAAGATTTGAGTTTGGGATCAATGAAGACTTTGAGAAAAGGTGTGGGTTTGGAATCAATGAAGAGTTTGAGAAAAGGTGTGAGTTTGAGATCAATGAAGAGTTTGAGAAAAGGTGTGAGTTTGGGATCAATGAAGAGTTTGAGAAAAGATTTGAGTTTGGGATCAATGAAGAGTTTGAGAAAAGGTGTGAGTTTGGGATCAATGAAGAGTTTGAGAAAAGGTGTGAGTTTGGGATCAATGAAGAGTTTGAGAAAAGATTTGAGTTTGGGATCAATGAAGAGTTTGAGAAAAGGTGTGGGTTTGGAATCAATGAAGAGTTTGAGAAAAGGTGTGGGTTTGGAATCAATGAAGAGTTAGAGAAAAGATTTGAGTTTGGGATCAGTGAAGAGTTTGAGAAAAGATTTGAGTTTGGGATCAATGAAGAGTTTGAGAAAAGGTGTGGGTTTGGAATCAATGAAGAGTTTGAGAAAAGGTGTGAGTTTGGGATCAGTGAAGAGTTTGAGAAAAGGTGTGAGTTTGGGATCAGTGAAGAGTTAGAGAAAAGATTTGAGTTTGGGATCAGTGAAGAGTGTGAGAAAAGATTTGAGTTTGGGATCAGTGAAGAGTGTGAGAAAAGATTTGAGTTTGGGATCAATGAAGAGTTTGAGAAAAGATTTGAGTTTGGGATCAGTGAAGAGTGTGAGAAAAGATTTGAGTTTGGGATCAATGAAGAGTTTGAGAAAAGGTGTGAGTTTGTGATCAATGAAGAGTTTGAGAAAAGGTGTGAGTTTGGGATCAATGAAGAGTTTGAGAAAAGATTTGAGTTTGGGATCAATGAAGAGTTTGAGAAAAGGTGTGAGTTTGGGATCAATGAAGAGTTTGAGAAAAGGTGTGAGTTTGGGATCAATGAAGAGTTTGAGAAAAGATTTGAGTTTGGGATCAATGAAGAGTTTGAGAAAAGGTGTGGGTTTGGGATCAATGAAGAGTTTGAGAAAAGGTGTGAGTTTGGGATCAATGAAGAGTTTGAGAAAAGGTGTGGGTTTGGAATCAATGAAGAGTTTGAGAAAAGGTGTGAGTTTGGGATCAATGAAGAGTTTGAGAAAAGGTGTGAGTTTGGGATCAGTGAAGAGTTTGCGAAAAGATTTGAGTTTGGAATCAATGAAGAGTTTGAGAAAAGGTGTGAGTTTGGGATCAGTGAAGAGTTTGAGAAAAGGTGTGAGTTTGGGATCAATGAAGAGTTTGAGAAAAGGTGTGAGTTTGGGATCAATGAAGAGTTTGAGAAAAGGTGTGGGTTTGGGATCAATGAAGAGTTTGAGAAAAGGTGTGAGTTTGGGATCAATGAAGAGTTTGAGAAAAGGTGTGGGTTTGGAATCAATGAAGAGTTTGAGAAAAGGTGTGAGTTTGGGATCAATGAAGAGTTTGAGAAAAGGTGTGAGTTTGGGATCAGTGAAGAGTTTGCGAAAAGATTTGAGTTTGGAATCAATGAAGAGTTTGAGAAAAGGTGTGAGTTTGGGATCAGTGAAGAGTTTGAGAAAAGGTGTGAGTTTGGGATCAATGAAGAGTTTGAGAAAAGGTGTGAGTTTGGGATCAATGAAGAGTTTGGAATCAATGAAGACTTTGAGAAAATGTGTGAGTTTGGGATCAATGAGGAGTTTGAGAAAAGGTGTGAGTTTGGGATCAAAGAGGAGTTAGAGAAAAGGTGTGAGTTTTGGATCAAGGGGGAGTTGGAGAAAAGGTGTCAGTTTGGGATCAAGGGGGAGTTCGAGAAAAGGTGTGAGTTTGGGATCAAGGGGGAGTTAGAGAAAAGGTGTGAGTTTGGGATCAAGGGGGAGTTAGAGAAAAGGTGTGAGTTTGAGATCAAGGGGGAGTTAGAGAAAAGGTGTCAGTTTGGGATCAAAGAGGAGTTAGAGAAAAGGTGTGAGTTTGGGATCAAGGGGGAGTTAGAGAAAAGGTGTGAGTTTGGGATCAAGGGGGAGTTAGAGAAAAGGTGTTAGTTTGGGATCAAGGGGGAGTTAGAGAAAAGGTGTCAGTTTGGGATCAAAGAGGAGTTTGAGAAAAGGTGTCAGTTTGGGATCAAGGGGGAGTTAGAGAAAAGGTGTCAGTTTGGGATCAAGGGGGAGTTAGAGAAAAGGTGTGAGTTTGGGATCAGTGAAGAGTTAGAGAAAAGGTGTCAGTTTGGGATCAAGGGGGAGTTAGAGAAAAGGTGTGAGTTTGGGATCAATGAAGAGTTTGAGAAAAGGTGTGAGTTTGGGATCAGTGAAGAGTTTGAGAAAAGGTATGAGTTTGGGATCAATGAAGAGTTTGAGAAAAGGTGTGAGTTTGGGATCAGTGAAGAGTTTGAGAAAAGATTTGAGTTTGGAATCAATGAAGAGTTTGAGAAAAGGTGTGAGTTTGGGATCAATGAAGAGTTTGAGAAAAGGTGTGAGTTTGGGATCAATGAAGAGTTTGGGATCAATGAAGACTTTGAGAAAATGTGTGAGTTTGGGATCAATGAGGAGTTTGAGAAAAGGTGTGAGTTTGGGATCAAAGAGGAGTTAGAGAAAAGGTGTGAGTTTGGGATCAAGGGGGAGTTAGAGAAAAGGTGTCAGTTTGGGATCAAGGGGGAGTTCGAGAAAAGGTGTGAGTTTGGGATCAAGGGGGAGTTAGAGAAAAGGTGTGAGTTTGGGATCCAAGGGGGAGTTAGAGAAAAGGTGTGAGTTTAAGATCAAGGGGGAGTTAGAGAAAAGGTGTCAGTTTGGGATCAAAGAGGAGTTAGAGAAAAGGTGTGAGTTTGGGATCAAGGGGGAGTTAGAGAAAAGGTGTGAGTTTGGGATCAAGGGGGAGTTAGAGAAAAGGTGTTAGTTTGGGATCAAGGGGGAGTTAGAGAAAAGGTGTCAGTTTGGGATCAAAGAGGAGTTTGAGAAAAGGTGTCAGTTTGGGATCAAGGGGGAGTTAGAGAAAAGGTGTCAGTTTGGGATCAAGGGGGAGTTAGAGAAAAGGTGTGAGTTTGGGATCAGTGAAGAGTTAGAGAAAAGGTGTCAGTTTGGGATCAAGGGGGAGTTAGAGAAAAGGTGTGAGTTTGGGATCAATGAAGAGTTTGAGAAAAGGTGTGAGTTTGGGATCACTGAAGAGTTTGAGAAAAGGTGTGAGTTTGGGATCAGTGAAGAGTTTGAAAAAAGGTGTCAGTTTGAAATCAATGAGGAGTTTGAGAAAAGGTGTGAGTTTGGGATCACTGAAGAGTTTGAGAAAAGGTGTCAGTTTGGGATCAAGGGGGAGTTAGAGAAAAGGTGTGAGTTTGGGATCAAGGGGGAGTTAGAGAAAAGGTGTCAGTTTGGGATCAAGGGGGAGTTAGAGAAAAGGTGTGAGTTTGGGATCAAGGGGGAGTTAGAGAAAAGGTGTGAGTTTGGGATCAAGGGGGAGTTAGAGAAAAGGTGTGAGTTTGGGATCAAGGGGGAGTTAGAGAAAAGGTGTCAGTTTGGGATCAAGGGGGAGTTCGAGAAAAGGTGTGAGTTTGGGATCAAGGGGGAGTTAGAGAAAAGGTGTGAGTTTGGGATCAAGGGGGAGTTAGAGAAAAGGTGTGAGTTTGAGATCAAGGGGGAGTTTGAGAAAAGGTGTGAGTTTGGGATCAAAGAGGAGTTAGAGAAAAGGTGTGAGTTTGGGATCAAGGGGGAGTTCGAGAAAAGGTGTGAGTTTGGGATCAAGGGGGAGTTAGAGAAAAGGTGTCAGTTTGGGATCAAGGGGGAGTTAGAGAAAAGGTGTCAGTTTGGGATCAAAGAGGAGTTTGAAAAAAGGTGTCAGTTTGGGATCAAGGGGGAGTTAGAGAAAAGGTGTCAGTTTGGGAGAAAGGGGGAGTTAGAGAAAAGGTGTGAGTTTGGGATCAATGAAGAGTTTGAGAAAAGGTGTGAGTTTGGGATCAGTGAAGAGTTTGAGAAAAGGTATGAGTTTGGGATCAATGAAGAGTTTGAGAAAAGGTGTGAGTTTGGGATCACTGAAGAGTTTGAGAAAAGGTGTCAGTTTGAAATCAATGAGGAGTTTGAGAAAAGGTGTGAGTTTGGGATCAAGGGGGAGTTAGAGAAAAGGTGTGAGTTTGGGATCAAGGGGGAGTTAGAGAAAAGGTGTAAGTTTGGGATCAAGGGGGAGTTAGAGAAAAGGTGTGTTTGGGATCAAGGGGGAGTTAGAGAAAAGGTGTGAGTTTGGGATCAAGGGGGAGTTAGAGAAAAGGTGTGAGTTTGGGATCAAGGGGGAGTTAGAGAAAAGGTGTCAGTTTGGGATCAAGGGGGAGTTAGAGAAAAGGTGTCAGTTTGGGATCAAGGGGGAGTTAGAGAAAAGGTGTCAGTTTGGGATCAAAGAGGAGTTAGAGAAAAGGTGTGAGTTTGGGATCAATGAAGAGTTTGAGAAAAGGTGTCAGTTTGGGATCAATGAAGAGTTTGAGAAAAGGTGTGAGTTTGGGATCAGTGAAGAGTTTGAGAAAAGGTGTGAGTTTGGGATCAAAGAGGAGTTTGAGAAAAGGTGTGAGTTTGGGATCAGTGAAGAATTTGAGAAAAGGTGTGAGTTTGGGATCAATGAAGAGTTTGACAAAAGGTGTGAGTTTGTGATCAGTGAAGAGTTTGAGAAAAGGTGTGAGTTTGGGATCACTGAAGAGTTTGAGAAAAGGTGTCAGTTTGGGATCAAGGGGGAGTTAGAGAAAAGGTGTGAGTTTGGGATCAAGGGGGAGTTAGAGAAAAGGTGTCAGTTTGGGATCAAGGGGGAGTTAGAGAAAAGGTGTGAGTTTGGGATCAAGGGGGAGTTAGAGAAAAGGTGTGAGTTTGGGATCAAGGGGGAGTTAGAGAAAAGGTGTGAGTTTGGGGTCAAGGGGGAGTTAGAGAAAAGGTGTCAGTTTGGGATCAAGGGGGAGTTCGAGAAAAGGTGTGAGTTTGGGATCAAGGGGGAGTTAGAGAAAAGGTGTGAGTTTGGGATCAAGGGGGAGTTAGAGAAAAGGTGTGAGTTTGAGATCAAGGGGGAGTTTGAGAAAAGGTGTGAGTTTGGGATCAAAGAGGAGTTAGAGAAAAGGTGTGAGTTTGGGATCAAGGGGGAGTTAGAGAAAAGGTGTGAGTTTGGGATCAAGGGGGAGTTAGAGAAAAGGTGTCAGTTTGGGATCAAGGGGGAGTTAGAGAAAAGGTGTCAGTTTGGGATCAAAGAGGAGTTTGAAAAAAGGTGTCAGTTTGGGATCAAGGGGGAGTTAGAGAAAAGGTGTCAGTTTGGGATAAAGGGGGAGTTAGAGAAAAGGTGTGAGTTTGGGATCAATGAAGAGTTTGAGAAAAGGTGTGAGTTTGGGATCAGTGAAGAGTTTGAGAAAAGGTATGAGTTTGGGATCAATGAAGAGTTTGAGAAAAGGTGTGAGTTTGGGATCAAGGGGGAGTTTGAGAAAAGGTGTGAGTTTGGGATCAAGGGGGAGTTAGAGAAAAGGTGTGAGTTTGGGATCAAGGGGGAGTTAGAGAAAAGGTGTAAGTTTGGGATCAAGGGGGAGTTAGAGAAAAGGTGTGTTTGGGATCAAGGGGGAGTTAGAGAAAAGGTGTGAGTTTGGGATCAAGGGGGAGTTAGAGAAAAGGTGTGAGTTTGGGATCAAGGGGGAGTTAGAGAAAAGGTGTCAGTTTGGGATCGAGGGGGAGTTAGAGAAAAGGTGTCAGTTTGGGATCAAGGGGGAGTTAGAGAAAAGGTGTCAGTTTGGGATCAAAGAGGAGTTAGAGAAAAGGTGTGAGTTTGGGATCAATGAAGAGTTTGAGAAAAGGTGTCAGTTTGGGATCAATGAAGAGTTTGAGAAAAGGTGTGAGTTTGGGATCAGTGAAGAGTTTGAGAAAAGGTGTGAGTTTGGGATCAAAGAGGAGTTTGAGAAAAGGTGTGAGTTTGGGATCAGTGAAGAATTTGAGAAAAGGTGTGAGTTTGGGATCAATGAAGAGTTTGACAAAAGGTGTGAGTTTGTGATCAGTGAAGAGTTTGAGAAAAGGTGTGAGTTTGGGATCAATGAGAGTTTGAGAAAAGGTGTGAGTTTGGGATCAATGAAGAGTTTGACAAAAGGTGTGAGTTTGTGATCAGTGAAGAGTTTGAGAAAAGGTGTGAGTTTGGGATCAATGAGAGTTTGAGAAAAGGTGTGAGTTTGGGATCAGTGAAGAGTTTGACAAAAGGTGTGAGTTTGTGATCAGTGAAGAGTTTGAGAAAAGGTGTGAGTTTGGGATCAATGAGAGTTTGAGAAAAGGTGTGAGTTTGGGATCAATGAAGAGTTTGACAAAAGGTGTGAGTTTGTGATCAGTGAAGAGTTTGAGAAAAGGTGTGAGTTTGGGATCAATGAGAGTTTGAGAAAAGGTGTGAGTTTGGGATCAAAGAGGAGTTTGGGATCAAAGAGGAGTTTGGGATCAAAGAGGAGTTTGGGATCAATGAAGAGTTTGGGATCAAAGAGGATTTTGGGATCAATGAAGAGATTGGGATCAAAGAGGAGTTTGGGATCAATGAAGAGTTTGAGAAAAGGTGTGAGTTTGGGATCAATGAAGAGTTTGGGATCAAAGAGGAGTTTGGGATCAATGAAGAGTTTGGGATCAAAGAGGAGTTTGGGATCAATGAAGAGATTGGGATCAAAGAGGAGTTTGTGATCAGTGAAGAGTTTGAGAAAAGGTGTGAGTTTGGGATCAATGAGAGTTTGAGAAAAGGTGTGAGTTTGGGATCAAAGAGGAGTTTGGGATCAATGAAGAGTTTGGGATCAAAGAGGAGTTTGGGATCAATGAAGAGATTGGGATCAAAGAGGAGTTTGGGATCAATGAAGAGTTTGGGATCAAAGAGGGGTTTGGGATCAATGAAGAGTTTGGGATCAAAGAGGGGTTTGAGATAATTTAGAAACAACTCGAAAAGTTTGAAACTTACAAACAAAGATGGATTTGTTTTTTTTTTACTCATTAAAATCAAAAATATCAGTTGCATCATCATCATCATGAACATCATCATCATCATCATCATCATGAACATCTTCTTCATCATCATCAACATCATCATCATGAACATCATCAGCATGCAAGGGAATGATCTGTGGCAATGAATGATAATAATAATAATAATTATAACAAATAATAATAATCATTATCATCATCATTTGCCTTTTATTCATCGCACGGTGTGGACCTCATTGTTCAGGTGCGTAACACCTGCTTGGTAAAATGTTCCCCGACTACCTTTCCCCTCTGAGACCCTCCAAGGCTCCAGAACACCTTGAGATGTTTGTCCGATGGACACGTGAGACTTGGATAAGAACGGAAGGAATAAACACACGTTTGAATGTTCAAATGAATATAACTGGATATTTTGTTTTTCCCAATCCAATTGTGAATGAGTTCCAATGAAGGTGACTTGCATTATCAATATTACCTGTGAGTTCATGTCCCAATGGGATGATATCTTTGTCAGGTTTAGTAAATTACATCCTTTTGTAAAATCTCTGAAACTTACAATGGAATAAACAAGGATGGAACCAAGACCGGGTCCATCCCGTCAATCAAACGAGAGAACAGGCACAGCACACCGATTGGTACAGCACACCGATAGGCACAGCACACCGATAGGCACGGCACACCGATAGGCACGGCACACCGATAGGCACAGCACACCGATAGGTACAGCACACCGATAGGCATGGCACACCGATAGGCACAGCACACCGATAGGCACGGCACACCGATAGGTACGGCACACCGATAGGCACGGCACACCGATAGGTACAGCACACCGATAGGCATGGCACACCGATAGGCACAGCACACCGATAGGCACAGCACACCGATAGGTACAGCACACCGATAGGTACGGCACACCGATAGGCACGGCACACCGATAGGTACAGCACACCGATAGGCATGGCACACCGATAGGCACAGCACACCGATAGGTACGGCACACCGATAGCCATGGCACACCGATAGGTACAGCACACCGATAGGCATGGCACACCGATAGGCACAGCACACCGATAGGCACAGCACACCGATAGGTACGGCACACCGATAGGCATGGCACACCGATAGGTACAGCACACCGATAGGCACGGCACACCGATAGGCACAGCACACCGATAGGCACAGCACACCAATATGCACAGCACACCGATAGGCACGGCACACCGATAGGCATGGCACACCGATAGGTACGGCACACCGATAGGCACGGCACACCGATAGGCACAGCACACCGATAGGCACGGCACACCAATATGCACAGCACACCAATATGCACAGCACACCGATAGGCACGGCACACCGATAGGTAGGGCACACCTAGGAATGGCAAACTGACAGCCATGGCACACTAATAGGCACGGCAAACCCAGGCAAGGTACCCCGACAGGCACGGCACCCCGACAGGCACGGAACACACAGGCACGACACACCAAGGCACAGCAAACCCAGGCAAGGTACCCCGACAGGCACGGCACCCCGACAGGCACGGAACACACAGGCATGACAAACCAAGGCACAGCAAACCCAGGCACGGCACACTGATAGGCACGGCACACCAATAGGCACAGCAAACCCAGGCACGGCAAATCCAGACACGGCACCCTGACAGAAACGGCACCCGGGAGGCACAGCAGGCAGGCACGGCACACCGATAGGCACGGCAAACCCAGGCATGGCACACCGATAGGCACGGCAAACCCAGGCATGGCAAATCCAGGCCGGCAAACCTAGGCACGGCACACCAATATGCACAGCACACCAATATGCACAGCACACCGATAGGCACGGCACACCGATAGGCATGGCACACCTAGGAATGGCAAACTGATAGCCATGGCACACCAATAGGCATGGCACACCTAGGCACAGCATACCCAAGCACGGCAAACCTAGGCACGGCACACCAAAAGGCACGGCACACCAAAAGGCATGGCACACCTAGGAATGGCAAACCGATAGCCATGGCACACTGATATGCACGGCAAACCCAGGCACGGCAAACCAAGACACGGCAAACCCAGACACGGCACTCCGACAGACACGGCACCCGGGATGTACAGCACACAGACAGGCACGGCACACCAGCACATCATGGGTGTGCGATTGATCTCACTAGACCAAGGCACAGCACCCTATAGCACAGAACAGCACGCAATGGCACGGCAGTGTGTCTGCAGACGTTTGTACTTTTCGTTCATGACTCGATTTGAATGAGTTGTTGTAAACCACCATCCTCTTGAGCATAGATGGAGACTGGCAACAACAAAGTGAACATGCAGTGAAGAAATGTCAATGCAACAGTTCCACAAGTACAAGCACAATCTCAAGATTTTAAAAGGACCCTCAAGAGGCCGAGTTATCAAGGTCAGGATGTCAAAGTTCAAGTTTAAAATGTGGGTCATTGGGACAGGGGGGGACAACCAGAATTTAGAATTGATTAAACTGAGATGTTTTTGTTACTGATCTACACATAATAACCCAAAATAACAAAGTGAAAACATGTTTTTACAAATTTTTACAAAATAATAATTAAAAATTAAACACAGAAATCTCTAATTTATATAACTATTCAGCCCCCTGAGTCAATACTTTGTAAAAGTGCCTTTGGCAGCGATTACAGCTTCGAGTCTTCTTGGGTTTGTCTATCAGCTTTGCACATCTGGATTTGGGGAGTTTCTCCCATTCTCCTTTGCGGATTTGCTCAAGCTCTGTCAAGTTAGATGGGGAGCGTCGGTGAACATCAATCTTCAAGACTTTCCACAGATTCCCAATGGGATTCAAGCCTGGGCTTTGGCTGGGCCACTCAAGGACTTGCACGTTCTTGTTCTGAAGCCATTCCAGTGTTGCTTTGGCTGTATGCTTGAGGTTATTGTCCTGTTGGAATGTAAATCTTCACCGCAGTCGAACGCTTTATACACTCTGAAGCAGGTTCTCCTCAAGGATTTGCCTGTATTTGGTTTCATTCATTGTTCTCTTTATCCTTACAAGTCTCCCAGTCTCTGCTGCTGAAAAGCATCCCCATAGTATGATGCTGCCACCACCTTGCTTCATGGTATGAATGGTGTTAGATGGGTGCTGAGCTGTGCTCGGTTTCCGCCAGACATAGTGTTTTGCATTCAGGCCAAAGAGTTCAATTTTCAACCCATCAGACCACAGAATATTTTGCCTCAAGCTCTCAGAGTCTTTCATGTGCCTTTTTGTGAACTCCAGGTGTGCTGTCAGGTGCCTTTTTCTCAATAGTGGTTTCTGTCAGGCCACTCTCCCAAAAAGCGTAGATTTGTGAAGTGCTGCAGAGACTGTTGTCCTCCCGACAGGCTCTCCCATCTCAGCCAAGGAACTCTGTAATTCTGTCAGATGGTTCGTTGGTTCCTGGTCATCTCCTTGACCAAGGTCCTTCTTGCCCGGTTCCTCAGTTTTGTCAGATGGACAGCTCTAGGAAGAGTCTGGGTAGTCCATATTCTTTCCATTTTCTAATGATGGAGCTCGCTGTGCCCTTGGGAACTTTCAACACTCTAGAAATTGTTTCATACCCTTCCCCAGATCTCGGCCTCCTCACAATTCTATCCTGGAGTTGTACGGACAGTTCCTTGGACTTCATGGAAGACTTTCTGCTCTAACATGCGCTGTAAATAGAAAGTTGCGTTTCTTTCTAAATCATGTCCAGTTAATTGAATTTGGCCACAGGTGGACTCCAATCAAGTTGAAGAAACATCTTAAGGATGATCAAAGGAAATTTGATGCACCAGAGCTAAATTTGGAGTGTCATAGCAAAGGGGTTGAATACTTATTGACTCGAGACATTTCAGCTTTTCATTTTTTAAAAATTAATTTGTAAAAATTTCGTGCAAATAATTCCACTTTGACATTATGAGGTATTATGTGTAGATCAGTGACAAAAACATCTCAATTTATTCCATTTTAAAATTCACGCTGTAACAACAAAATGCGAAAAAAGTCAAGGGGTGTGAATACTTTCTGAAGGTACTCTGTATCACATTCACATTTACTGGGATACCTTACTTCCCTCATTAGGCACAAGCACAACCCACGGAATAAGCACTTCCGTCTCCCGAACATCGGAACATAGGCTTCAGCTAAAACATCTGAACGTATCATTACACGAGTTGTGTTGTATGAACTGTGCAGGATTGTGAGATGAGGTTTCCATTTTTACAGAAAACAAAATGGCGTCTCATTGTATCCACAGATGGACAAACGTGTTAATTGGAGGAACAAAACCTCATGAGGGGACATTAAACAGTAAGCTGGTGGGTCGACATGTCTCAACTCCTCAACTAAACCACAACGCGATCTCCTTTGGTCACCACTGATGTTCCCTCCACCTAAAGGCCTTATGGTCTTTCACTCCCAACACTTAAACGTGTCCAGCTGGATATAAACTACCACCTGGTGATTCAACAAGGCATCCCCACCCTCATTCCAGCACAAGATGTTTACCCTTTCACCCATCCTCACCAGGGGCTGCGACCCTTTGACCCCAGGTCGGACAGCAGGGTCATCCTCTGGAGCCAGCAGGACCGGCTTCGACACCCCTCGACGGCGCACAACCGCAGGGCTGGGTGTAGGTACCGGCTGTGAGAGGTAACCACGTTGGACCAGGTGACACACCGATCTACGTCAGGCTCATGGAGGAGCTTGTACCACGTACAGAACAAATACGTTAGTAGACAATGTAAAACACACCAGAGAGAGTCTCCTGCATCACGAGCCAGCCAGGGGGTCAGGTAGAAATACCAACATGGCCGCTCCATCTTTACAAGACTTTAAAGGACACCTCCAGGTGTAGTTGTGGATGGTTCTACCTGCTATACTCCATTCACCAATTTGTATTCACACTCGAAAGCAATTAGCTCGAGTAGTGTTCACCAGAGGGGTGGAGGGGGGCGGGGGGGACTATTGGGGTTTCAGCCCTCACCTCATTGGCTGAAGTGGGTTGTTGTACAGGTGAGATTGGGGCGCTCAATAGGGCTGGATGATCAGGTGGCACCGGAGGAAACTTGGTTGTCCCACGATCGTGGAGTCCATGGACCCGCATCCTGGTCCTCTTGGTACCATGGAAAGTTGACTGCGCATGGGTGTAGTGGTGTACCGTAGGAATTATGATTTCCTCAGATTAGGACAGGAAGGATGATTGTATTTGTGTATAGGTAGCAGCACACACGGTACCTTCAGAAAGTATTCACACCCCTTGACTTTTTCACATTTTGTTGTTACAGCATAAATTAAAATGGCTTAAATTAAGATTTTTATTGTCACTGATCTACACATTATACCCCATAATGTCAAAGTGGAATTTACTTTTTCGAATTTTTTACGAGGTAATTAAACACCAAATACAGAAATATTTAATTTACATAAGTATTCAACCCCCTGAGTCAATACTTCGTAGAAGCACCTTCAGCAGTGATTGCAGTTTCGAGTCTTCTTGTGTTTGTCTCTATCTGGATTTGGGGAGTTTCTCCCATTCTTCCTTGCGGATTTGCTCAATCTCTGTCAAGTTAGATGGGGAGCGTCGGTGAACATCAATCTTCAAGTCTTTCCACAGATTCCCAATGGGATTCAAGCCTGGGCTTTGGCTGGGCCACTCAAGGACTTTGGCATTCTTGTTCTGAAGCCATTCCAGTGTTGCTTTGGCTGTGTGCTTGAGGTTATTGTCCTGTTGGAATGTAAATCTTCACCGCAGTCTAACGCCTTTTACACTCTGAAGCAGATTCTCCTCAAGGATTTGCCTGTATTTGGTTTCATTCATTGTTCTCTTTATCCTTACAAGTCTCCCAGTCTCTGCTGCTGAAAAGCATCCCCATAGTGTGATGCTGCCACCACCTTGCTTCACGGTACGAATGGTGTTAGATGGGTGCTGAGCTGTGCTCGGTTTCCGCCAGACATAGTGTTTTGCATTCAGGCCAAAGAGTTCAATTTTCAACTCATCAGACCACAGAATATTTTCCCTCATGCTCTCTGAGTCTTCACGTACTTTTTTACAAACTCCAGGTGTGCTGTCATGTGCCTTTTTCTCAATAGTGGTTTCTGTCAGGCCACTCTCCCATAAAGCCTTGATTTGTGAAGTGCTGCAGAGACTGTTGTCCTTCCGGCATGTTCTCCCATCTCAGCCAAGGAACTCTGTAGTTCTGCCAGAGAGGTCATTGGGTTCCTGGTCGCCTCCCTGACCAAGGTCCTTCTTGCCCGGTTCCTCAGTTTGGTCAGACATTCACCTCTAGGAAGAGTCTGGGTAGTCCATATGTTATTATTTCCTAATGATGGAGCTCACTGTGATCTTAGGAACTTTCAACACTCTAGAAATTGTTTTATACCCTTCGCCAGATCAAGGCCTCCTCACAATTCTATCTCGGAGTTCTACAGACATTTCCTTGGACTTCATGGAAGAGTTTCTACTCTGACATGCGCTGTCAACTGTGGGACCTTACACAGAAAGGTGTTTCTTTCTAAATCATGTCCAATCAATTGCTTTGCCCACCAGGTGGACTCCAATCAAGTTGTAGAGACATCTCAAGGATGATCAAAGGAAATTGAATGCACCTCAGCTCAATTTGGAATGACATCGTAAAGGGGTTGAATACTTATTGCCCCAAGACATTTCAGATTTTCGTTTTTAATTACTTTGTGAAAGTTTCTAAAGACAAAATACCACTTTGACATTATGGGGTATTATGTGTAGATCAGTGATAAAAACATCCCAATTTAATCCATTTTTTATTTCGACTGTAACAACAAAATGTGAAAAATTGAAGGGGTGTGAATACTTTCTCAAGGCCCTGTAATGGAGGAGCACACAGTACAAGGCTCCGCAGAGCAGATTCAGGAAGTGAAAGGCGAGTATGTTGTAGTGAGTAAGTGGACAGGAGTCGTTGTGACAAATCAGACGAGTGGAAACGATAGTGGTAGACGAGGTGTGGGTAGAAATAGGACAATGAAATGATGGGTGACAGGAATGGAGAATATCGGCGCGAGTGTCTACCTCGGGAGGCTTGGAGATCTGGCGCAGGCGAGTGTGGCACAGCTTTTCCAACCACGTTTGTACCTTCTGTGCCTCCCTGCCCTCCTCCCTTTCAGATTCGCTCACCTTAAGAATCAAGGAATATGCACACTCTTACTAGCTAATGGTACCGATAGCCAGCTGAGATATGAGGAAAGTTATCGACTCAGAATAGACCTGTCCAATTATCGTTAGGCCCGGCGGCTCACCCGGCTCGTTTCCGGTTTCCGGTGGTGGACAATTATCGTTAGACCCGGCGGCTCACCCGGCTCGTTTCCGGTTTCCGGTGGTGGACAATTATCGTTAGACCCGGCGGCTCACCTGGCTCGTTTCTGGTTTCCGGTGGTGGACAATTATCGTTAGACCCGGCGGCTCACCCAGCTCGTTTCCGGTTTCCGGTGGTGGACAATTATCGTTAGGCCCAGCGGCTCATCTGGCTCGTTTCCGGTTTCCGGTGGTGGACAATTATCGTTAGACCCGGCGGCTCACCCGGCTCGTTTCCGGTTTCCGGTGGTGGACAATTATCGTTAGACCCGGCGGCTCACCCGGCTCGTGTCCGGTTTCCGGTGGTGGACAATTATCGTTAGGCCCAGCGGCTCATCTGGCTCGTTTCCGGTTTCCGGTGGTGGACAATTATCGTTCGACCCAGCGGCTCACCCGGCTCGTTTCCGGTTTCTAGTGGTGGACAATTATCGCCAGGCCCGGCGGCTCACCCGGCTCGTTTCCGGTTTCCGGTGGTGGACAATTATCGTTAGGGCCGGCGGCTCACCGACTCGTTTCCGGTGGTCGACAATTATCGTTAGGCCCGGCGGCTCACCCAGGTCGATTCCGGTTTCCGGTGGTCGACAATTATCGTTAGGCCCAGCAGCTCACCCAGCTCGTTTCCGGTTTCCAGTGGTCAACAATTATCGTTCGGCCCTGCGGCTCACCCAGCTCATTTCCGGTTTCCGGTGGTCGACAATTATCGCTCGGCCCGGCGGCTCACCTGGCTCGTTTCCGGTTTCCGGTGGTGGACAATTATCGTTAGGCCCGGCGGCTCACCCAGCTTGTTTGCGGTGGTGGACACCCCCTGATCGCCTGGGCGGTCCCCTGATCCGAAATCGTAAAATGTAAGACCAAGCGATCCTGTGGACCATCGAGTGGAAGAGCTGTATCAGGTTTCAGAGCAATCAGTTGGTAAATAAGTGACGAGTAGGGATCTGAAGTTTGGGGGGTAATCCCCCTGGAGTCCCCATTATCTAAAATAAATAAATTAATAATCGAAGCCCGAGCAATAGTGTGGGCTACTGTGTTGTACTCATTTGTCAAGTTTCAGAAAAATCAGCCGGATGATAAGGGAGGAGTAGCAGAAATAGCAAAAAGTTAACGGACGGACGGACGGATGGACATCCAGATATCACGACCCATTTTATAAGTTCATCTCTTCGAGAATCGAGATAAGATGACCTAAAGAAGTTTTTTTTTTTAAACCTGATCCTGGTGTCTGACTGGAAGTGAAGCTCCCTTCGGTAACTCGCTTGATGTCATAAGCCTGGAAGTCGTACCTGGAGGAATTGTAACGTTTGGAAAGGTAGCGGAATTCCCCCCAACTCCCCACACCTACCGCCTGATCTCTTCCGATTACCACTCCTAAGTAATTCCGGGAAAGTATATTTCACGCCAGACAAAGAGCATTCTAGGGTCAGATGCGAGACCGAGGAGGTGTACTCCTGTCGTTCTGATCAAAATCCCTTAACCTCTGACCAGTGGCGTATCGAGGAAAAATGACGCTCGGGGCGACCGCCCCTTTCGCCCCCCCCCCCCCTTGCTACGCCAGTGCCTCTGACCGTTCCGGGAGAACCACCGGGTGCCAAACATCGGACAGGTCTATTCTCCCGTCGGGTCATCCAGCCGGTCCTCACCTCCTGCACGAGGCGGCTGATTTTCAGCTGTTTCTCTTTCTCCAGTTTCTCCTCAAGTTCATGAGCCAATCGCTGCTTGAACTCCCTCTCCATCCGTCCGGGCCCCACCTGGTGTCCTCCTGAAGCGGCGGTCTCTCCGCCGACCGTGCCTCTGCTCTTGCCCTTCTAATGATAATGTTATAGCAAGAACAACAACAATAGTCTAGAGTGGGTAGAGGAGCAACAGCCGAAACTCGAATCCTATCCAGGTCTTATATTTTATTTAATAACCAAAACTCATCACCAGACGATATCATTGGAACAAGAAAGATTGAAACTAGTGAAACGAGTCGTGGTCCTGGAGAAGATCCATGGTATCCATGATCAAGGAAACCTTGGTGGTGCAATATTGAAACCATTATTACACCAGATCTCATTTGGAGGTTAACCATATGTGGTGCTGTTGTTGACCACGAGTCCAGGAGTGGTGAGGGTTACCATGGATACCATGGATCTTCCCCAGGACCACGACTCGTTTCTCAAACCCCAGAATTTACAATGCTGTCATGGTACCGACCAAAATACCTGCTCCCGGTGTTACTGTGAGCTGTTACGTCATCAAAATAACTTTTGTGTAAAATGTTTGTTAAAAACAAATTATCACTTGATTCTGTATTAAGGTATATAAATAAATAGGGTGGCATTTTTTCCAAACTTGTAAAAGGTAACAAATCCAAGATGGCCACCACTGTTAAAAAGTGGCACAATTTTATAATTATTTCCATAAAAAATTAAATAATTTATTACAGGTTTAGAAAGGTGTCTGGAGCCCATGACATTGACAATACCCATTTTCTATGCCGCCCCCGAAGGTGGCATTATGTTTTCGGGTTGTCTGTCTGTCCGTATGTACGTACATATGTCCATCCATACGGGCTAAACTTTGTTTTTATCAGCAACCACATGTCCGATTGAGACGAAACTTTCAGATTACAAGCGGCACCCATGTGTAATGTTTCTATACTAATTGTGACATCATAGGTCACATGGTTTGGCAGCCATATTGGATTGAAGCGAAAACCTCAAAAAAACATCTTCTCCCAAAGTACCAAAGTGATCGACTCGGAAGTTTTTGTGTGTCATTGACTAGGCATGGTGATTAAAAGATGATCACGAAAACATCATTAGTCACATGGTTTGGCAGCCATATTGGATTGAAGGAAAATATTAAATAATTATATCTTGGAAACCGCTCACCCTATCAATGCGAAACCTTACAAATGTCATCCAACACCATTGCTGCATATAGTTTTAAAATGATGACGTCGTAGGGCACGTGGTTTGGCATCCATCTTGGATAGAAAAACAAACCTTATCCGATCACCACAAAACTTCACAAACGTGATCACATACACACACAGATTCAGAGTGTACGTTTTTGATGTCATATGTCACGTGGTTTGGCAGCCATATTAGCTTGAAAGCCGATATTAAAAAAAAAACCTTCGCCGAAACCGCTTCACCGATCGATGTGAAACATGTCGGGTCTGGTAAAAATGTGATACTTGGGAACAGCTGAAGGGATTTAAATCAAACTTCTTCATTTTTAGGACAGTTAACGAGGGCATCTACCTGTTGCCATGGGCAGGGACTAGGTGGAGGCATATTGGCGATGCAGTTGCATTGCTCTAGTTATTAAAATATTTATTTTTCAGAGTGGTAGTGGAGGGACGCTGTAGTTTGGCAGATGAGGATCAGGATGATATTTACAACCTGCTTACCAAATAACTTATCAATGAGAAAGTGACCAAAGATAACATTTATCACGACGAAATTGGACAACAAGTGTTTGAGGGATTTGTCACAGAACATTTAACAGAGGGAAACCTTTCTTTGTGGGACAAAATGAAGCAAAGGAAGCTCGGAACCTTCAAGTGTACAAATGTAACAATAGAAGTAAAAGCGAGAGACGAGCTTTTTAAAATCAAAGAAGAACAAGGACTATTGTTTGATCTTGATCTGAAGGAATGCATCGGAAATTGTTTAATTTGACATCGTTCAACAATCTCTATTTGCATCGGACGGATCACTCTTGTTAACTTACGACAAGGCTACGATCCTTCATCATCTTGAGCTGCTGGTTATAGCAATGAACAACAGAGGGTACAAGATGAAACTGGTGAACGAGCCATGGCTGATGTATCTGACAACCAAACAATGGACGTACTGTCACAGATCACTCAAAGAACGAATGCGGGAAAAAAGAGGTCAAAAAAGGAAATCAACATACTGCAAAAACACGTTAAGGTACTCAATTTGCAGACCTCAGAAGGATGACAGGCTGAATCAACTGGTGTGAATTCAGCGATCGACCGGGTTTCGAGCCCAGGATCCTAGGATCCCAAGCCGGCACCCTAACCGCAAAGCCAACACCAGGATTGGAGGAATACTCTCAGCCGCACAATTTGAGTATAAGAACAAACAAGCTCGTTTACATTGGTGGAGACTTTGGACCTGTCTGCATGCCTCTCAAATATCAAGACCAAAGCAGAGCTTATAGGGGATTTAGCTGCCAAGAGTCTAGATCACAGAATGGTCCTGAGTCCCTAGCAACAGATTGATGAAATTAATTGTGACATCTGGAACAGAACAGGAAAGGGATTAATGTTCCGACATCCCACTCACCCACAGTCATGACGACGCAGATACTTAATCTTGCAAGTTGCTGCACATCCTAACAATTGAAAGGTAGGCAGATGTTGTGATTGATCCTCCAGAAACTGAGAATTTTGAAAAGAGCCCTTGAAACGAAGCGATGAGACCTAAGTTTCACAATCTGGTTCATGAATAATGATTTACCGAAAAAGGAGACGGAGATTTAAAATTCTGTGAGAACTTCCTCCCATTTCCTAAAAAAAAAAAAACCCCATAAATGGAGATAACAACCAGCAAGAGAAACACTGAGTGCAAGCTATTTATGACAAGTTGAGACAAAAACACGCATCAGTGATGTTACGCTTCCATCATTTTACAGGATCTGATACATCCGGTATATTTGCCGGAAGAACGAGGGACTGGTGTTTCAAGGTGTTCATGTCATACGATGATGAGATCATGGAAGCACTGGCATCACTCGGGAACACCGATCCATCTCCACAAATATGCTCCCAGTTGGAACGACTTGTCTGCATGCTTTACAGGTCCAAAGTCTCCACCAATGTGAACGAGCTGGTTTGTTCTTATACTCAAATTGTGCGGCTGAGAGTATTCCTCCTATCTTGGTGCTGGCTTAGCGGTTCGCGTGCCAGCTTGGGATCCTGGGTTCGAATCCCAGTTGATCGCTGAATTAACATTAGGGGGATTGACTCAGTCTGTCATTCCTTCCGAGGTCGGCAAATTGAGTACCAGCTCACTGGTAATTCCCTGCGTGTCACAAGGGGCGACTAACGGGGTTGTCGGCAGGAAGGGCATCTGGCCATAAAACATTGCTTCAAAAAGGGGATCACGGTGCCCAAAAAAGGCCAACCCCTGCTCTGTGGGGGAAAATGGCCTCTAAAGATGTTTTTTGTTTTTTTTAGAGTCTTCCTCCAACTACCGATTCGTTAACTTTCCATATTTCTTTGGGTACATTACATTACAATGATTTGGAGAACGTCTGGTGAAAGTCATCCATGTGGCCCGTCTCCAGCTGATTGTGGCAGCTACACGTCATTTTTGCTCCAGTTCCATGTTTGAATCCACCAGGCCTTGAAGCAGTGGTGAAATTGATATAACATGTGGATACAAGGCAATATGTTAGGTGTTGGAATAACAATACTCCACACACACGTGTATGTGGCTGCGTGGGTTATAGCGACAGCAACAAAGTTAACACAGGCGAACAATAATGGAGATACAGTGAAAGACGAGAAGTATTTGCTTTTTCCTCTCGAAATGCACAAGTATGCATCTATTTGCGTTGGCATACCACCTATCTATATTTTTCATGGTGGCCATTTTGAATTTTTGAAATTCAAAATGGCTGTCATATTTTCAACATGGCCATTCTTACCCGTAATATTGTTTGGTTATGTATCTGTTGTTATAAATACGGTATCAACATAATAAGTGAATTCACAACAGCAACTACAACTTGTGTTTCATGGCAACTAGTCCTACAACGAGTGGCCATTTTCAATGCTGGTGGCCATCTTGGATTTGGTACCTTTACCCTGTTTGTAAAATGTGCCACCCTATTTTTCTTAAACCTTTACAGCCAAAAAAACAAAATCAGGTGAAAGTTTACTTTTAACAAACTTTTTGTACGAAATTACGTAACGGCTTAGAGTAGTAGGTCCGCGGCATCTTTAGTGCACCCAAGATGGGGCTTCTGGTTAAACGCGTATCCGTTGAAAGATTAAATATTGAAAAAAAATAAAAAATCAAATACAACATAAAAACCAAATACATCACAAAATAAACAAAAAAAACAACAAAAAAAACAAGAGAGTCAGAAAGGGATGGCACGGCACGTAACTTAGTGTACCTGTGTTTACAGGTATGGAAAAGAAAGGTTGGTGTTTGATATTTCACACAGCAAAGCATGCAAGGTCACGATGGGGTCCCTCGAGTTCAGGGGGTCGTAACCATGGAAAGGGATATTATGACTCAGTACCATAAGGGATGTAATTATTCTCAGTGACGTAAACGAGGCAAAACAGTCGTTCATATTTGACTCGTCCGGTGATTGATGACAAAGCATTGTGGGAGGGTTATCGTAATGGTAATGTACTAATTGAGGTAAAATAGTATTTTGGTGTTGATTGGTGGGGTGGGTCAGGTGGGTCGGGTGGGTTAGGTGGGTCAGGTGGGTCAGGTGGGTCGGGTGGGTCAGGTGGGTCAGGTGGGTCAGGTGGGTCAGGTGGTTCGGGTGGGTCAGGTGGGTCGGGTGGGTCAGGTGGGTCGGGTGGGTCGGGTGGGTCCCTCTCCAAACATCTGCAGTACATACATGGCCATGACTTGTATACTGTTAATGACCCGACGGTTCTGACCAACTCCACTTAGTTTGACGATCGAAGTGAAGAGATCCTTTAGCCACCGTTGGAACGTTTAGTAAACCTGCACGTGGGTTCTTCGTATGATTAGTAAACCTCAACATCCGTTTTTTATTTGATGAGAAAACCTCCAAGTGCGTTCTTTATTTGATTAGTAAACCTCCACGTGGGTTATTTATTTGATTAGTAAACCACCAAGTGCGTTCTTTATTTGATTAGTAAACCTGCACGTGGGTTCTTCATATGATTAGTAAACCTCAACGTCGGTTTTTTATTTGATGAGTAAACCTCCAAGTGCGTTATTTATTTGATTAGTAAACCTCCACATGGGTTGTTTATTTGATAAGTTAACCTCCGTGTGGGTTCTTCGTATAAATTAGTAAACCTCCACGTGCGTTGTTTATTTGATTAGTAAACCTCCACGTGGGTTCTTTATTTGATAAGTCAGCCTCCACATGGGTTCTTCATGTAAATTAGTAAACCTCCAAGTGGGTTCTTTATTTGATTAGTAAACCTCCACGTGTGTTCTTTATTTGATTAGTCAACCTTCAAGTTGGTTCTTTATTTGATTAGTAAACCTCCACGTGTGTTCTTTATTTGATTAGTAAACCTCCATGTGGGTTCTTTGTTTGAATCGTAAACTTCCACATGGGTTCTTTATTTGATTAGTAAACCTCCAAGTGGGTTCTTTATTTGAAAAGTAAACCTCCACATGGGTTCTTTATTTGATTAGTAATCCTCCAAGTGGGTTCTTTATTTGATTAGTAAAGCTCCACTTGGGTTCTTTATTTGATGAGTAAACCTCCATGTGGGTTCTTTATTTCATTAGTAAACCAACACGTGTTCTTTATTTGATTAGTAAACCTCCACGTGGGTTCTTTATTTGATTTGTAAATGTCCACATGGGTTCTTTATTTGATTAGTAAACCTACACGTGGGTTCTTTATTTGATTAGTAAACCTCCACGTGGGTTCTTTATTTGATTAGTAAACCTCCACATGGGTTCTTTATTTGATTAGTAACCCTCCACGTGGGTTCTTTATTTGATTAGTAAACCTCAACGTGGGTTCTTTATTTGATTAGTAAACCTCCACGTGGGTTCTTTATTTGATTAGTAAACCTCCACATGGGTTCTTTATTTGATTAGTAAACCTCCACGTGGGTTCTTTATTTGATTAGTAAACCTCCACATGGGTTCTTTATTTGATTAGTAAACCTCCACATGGGTTCTTTATTTGATTAGTAAACCTCCACATGGGTTCTTTATTTGATTAGTAAACCTCCACGTGGGTTCTTTATTTGATTAGTAAACCTCCACGTGGGTTCTTTATTTGATTGGTAAACCTCCACATGGGTTCTTTATTTGATTAGTAAACCTCAACCTGGGTTCTTCGTGTATTTCAATGGCAGAAGGCATCACTTGCGCACCAGCTCTCGGGAACGCCTCCATTTACGGTGACCTTCAGGTGCAGTTTCTAACTATAACACTTCAGTGTATACAATACGAACATATTTACATATTTAACATTAATCATCCTTTAGACAAAGCTTTATTTTAATGTTCATCCGAAATTTGGTTGATAAGTGATATTTAACCAAGTTTAGTATACGCGGTGTTGATAAGATGGCTGCAGTGAACTGTTTTTAGGAGTAAAGTTCTGGAGTGACAATGATAACCTTTTATAAGAGTAAAAGAAAGGGGAACAGCAAACACTCAAACACTCAACCTTCTCCGATCCCTCCGCTCACATTTACCTTCTTAAACGTTGGGAATTTCCCATCATAGCGATAGAACCAGGAAAAGACTTGAACAACAACAAGGGGGAAGCATGGGAGGGAAAGGCAACAAATAGTCTGGTATGTTATGACGTCATGTTATGACGTCATACAGTCATTAGTACACACTGATGATTGGGTAATCTCGTTACTTCATTAACAGGCCTCAAGTGACCTATCTGAGTATTCTCTTCCTGAACCCAGAACCTTCTGGTAATGGATCCCACACACAGTGCACACGTCATGATGGTTAGCATGGTTAACAAATGACACTCGGGGATGTGGAATGTGAGGCAAGGCCGGTATACCCGACTAGATGTGCAAACGTATCCATGGATCTTTGATACAAACACCATTGTCGATGAGCCAAGAAGCTTGCGGAGAATGGCATCCTCAATAGGTGCAGTGCACTCGGCTCAGATTGTATCGGGAGGGCGTCTGTTTTTTACAGGTAAACAAGCAAACGGCCTTGACTGGCTAGGTTCGTGGAAAGGTACGGACTGACTCGCCCGTCACGATCACGCATCAATACCTGTATTACAAGGAGCAGACACCCACAGTTGGATCGGTCAGTTTCCCGTTTGGATGTATCCTCTTCTCCAGTATCGATCCGCTATCTGCTTTCATTCAGTTTGTCCTCATGAGGGTCTCAAGGCCAAAAACGGTCACAATTCCCACAATATCCTTCATTTAATGTTCATTTCCACTCATTCATCCTGCTCTTGTCGAGCCTGTAAGATAGCTTCCCACTTTGTGTGATCCCAGATTTTTCCTCCAGATTATGAATACACTCCGGCCTATGCATGGACACCATTGAGCAATACCTCTTGTCTCAATCTTTGTCTATTTGTGACCTTTTGAACTCTTTGTGTTGCAGACGATCACCTTCCTTATACATCAGCTTTTTGATTGACAGTCAATGTCCAGCCTTTTAATAAGATAAAAATGTGAATAAATAAACTTTCCTAACCTTGATAGAGACTTGTGGAGACTTGTCGATTAGCTAAACAATCTTATATATATATATATATATATATATATATATATATATATATATATATATATATATATATATATATATATATATATATATATATATATACATATACATATATATATATATATATATATATATATATATATATATATATATATATATATATACAGTCGTGGCATAAAAAATATTGGCACCCTTGCACTTTTTTCAAAGAACTCACAATTTTCTCTAAAAAATAAGTTGAAATTGACAAAAGTATTTGGTCTCCACAATTCTTTATTTCACTGTTAATATTACAAAACCTTTGTTTTTAATTCAGAACTTAATATATCCTTTTAAATCAGAAAATAAAAAGAAATGGCTTTGACAAAATTATTGACACCCTCGACTTAATATTTGGGAGCACATACATTGGACAAAAAAACTGCAGTCAAACACTTCCTATAGCCATGAATGAGCTTCCCACACCTCTCTACTGGCAGTTTGGTCCACTCTTCTTTGGACAAACTGCTCCAGTTCTCCCAGATTTGAAGGGTGCCTTCTCCCAACTGCTGTTTTTAGATCTCCCCACAGGTGTTCAATGGGATTTAGATCTGGACTAATTTCTGGCCACTTCAGAACAGTCCAGCATTTGGTCTTGAACCATTCCAGGTCTTGAACCAGTCTAGCATTTGGCTTTTTGAAGTGTGTTTGGGGTCATTGTCCTACTGCAAGACCCATGACCTTCGACGGAGACCCAGCTTTCTGACATTGGGTTGAACATTGTGCTCCAAAATGCCTTGGTAATCTCCTGATTTAATGATGCCATGCACACATTCAAGGTACCTAGAGCCAGAGGCAGCACAGCAACCCCAAAACATCACTGAACCTCCTCCATGTTTGACTGTGGGAAGGTGTTCTTTTCTTCAAAGGCTTCATTTTGTTTTCTGAAAACATAGAGATGATGTGCTTTACCAAAAAGCTCTAATTTGGTCTAATCTGTCCACAGGACTTTCTCCCGGAAGGATTTTGGCTTGTTCAGGTGTGTTTTGGAAAACCCAGTCAGGCTTTCTTATGTCTTTCCTATCTTAGCAGTGGGATCCTCCTGGGTCTCCTACCATAGAACCCCCTTTCATTGAGTTGGTGACGGATGGTGCGAGTTGAAACTGTCGTACCTTGTATCTGAAGGTCAGCTTGAATCTGTTTGGCAGTTGATCGAGGTGCTTTCTCCACCACTTGAACAATCTTTCGCTACAATCTTCAATCAAATCTTCTTTTGCGGCCACGTCCAGTGAGGTTCGCTACAGTGCCACGGGCCTTAAACTTCCTGATAACATTTCGTACGGTGGACACAGTAACATCAAGGTCTCTGGAGATGGACTTGTAGCCTTGAGATTGTCCATGCTTGGCTACAATCTTATGTCTGACCTCCTCAGACAATTATCTGGTTTTCTTTCTTTTCTCCACGCTCATTGCGGTACACACAGTGACACAAAACAGCAGAATGACTCCTTTTCTCTATTCAATCCGGTTGAATGAGTGATTTTTATATTGCAGGCACCTGCAACTCACCACAGGTGAATTCAATTCCAAAGTGAAGGAGAATCACCTGCTTGAAATCTAATTATTTCTAACAACTTCTAAAAGGTGCCAATAATATTGTCCGGGCCATTTTAGGATTTCTGTGTGGAATAAGCGAAGATTTAGTAATTTTTTCAGCTTTTTTGTTTTGTTTCACTGCAAACCAGAGAAATACAAATGTGGTTACAAAGATATTTCTTATTTCAACACTTTTCTGGAAGAAATGGTGCATTATTTGAAAAAAGTGCAAGGGCGCCAATATTTTTGGCCACAACTGTATACATTATAATATACTGTATATTATAATAGACTAATGCCATCTGTCTATCTGTCTGTCTGTCCCACCCTGAAACAGAGAAATGCTCCTTGGAGGGAAAATAAATATCAGCAAAAGTTGCTCCAAGATAATCCAAACCTACAGAAAAATTATAATTCTTTCAATCGGACAAAAAATCGAACCTGGACGGTGTATAAAGCAATAGACCGCTGTTTTAAACACTCCAGAATTTTTTTTACTTGCCTTTAAGAAATATGATGATTTTAGAATTTCACAATACTCTCTATAGTATATCTAACAGGGTAATGGTGTTAAACACGGAAATGCTCCTCGGAGACAATAAATTATGTTAAAGTTGCTTCAAATGAATCCAAACCGACTAGATAATTATAACAGCCTCAATTTAGCTCGTTCAACTAGTGTAAGAGTAAAAGCCTTTATTTTATTTTTATATCCACGGGCTTCCAGCTAGTATTATTATTATTATTATTATTATTATTATTATTATTATTATCATTATTATTATTATTATTATTATTATAATTATTATTATTATTATTATTATTATTATTATCATTATTATTATTATTATTATAATAATTATTATTATTATTATTATTATCATTATTATTATTATTATTATTATTATAATTATTATTATTATCATTATTATTATTATTATTATTATTATCATTAGCCACAGTCATAATATGGATTTTTTTCCTCCAGTATTAAAGATTTCACAATCTATCCTGTATGCACAACGTGTAGGAAAAAAGTCGAAGCAAACCTGTTGAACACTGTCACGCTCTCCGGTTTTGCTGACACGTCGTCCGTCAATACCTGTTGGAAGCACAGGTGTCACGCACCGAGCTGCGTTTCGACCCGATCAGGGTGATTCCCATTCAGATGCTCGACTTTCATTCAAACTTTCAACAATATCAAATCGAAGCCACATCCTGATCTTCATCGATTCGTCGGAAACAGCATTGCCAGCCTGGCTGTCTGGCTTTGCACTCTTGCCTGCCCGAGGTTAAGTCGCGGTGTCCATATTCACAAAGTGTTCAATATCCTCCACTGCCCTTACCTCCTCTTTACAGAGTCCAATATGTGTATCAAAATTATTTACCTCTAACCCACCTTTTGATTTGGATGTAGCAGAGTAAGTGTGAAACGGATCGTTCGGAGGGCCGTCCACCTGTTGGTTTGGCCATTCCACCTCCAATTCCTTTTGTAGCTCCTCTTCTTCTTCTTTTATTCTGCATAGAAAAAGAAAGGCTGTACTGTGGCTATTTATTACGTCAGTATGACTAGTACACCCGCTCACTACGAAGTGGCAGGCGGTGTCATGTTATTATCCTTAATGTTATTGCCAATTATTATTACTATTACTTATGTTGGATCAGGTCATTGAAAAGATCAGACAGTGAGTGCCTAAACATTCGAAATTCCCTGCAATAAAATTTACTTCTATGAGGGTGTCGGGGGCAGGTGGGGGGGGGGGGGGTGGAGGGGTAGGGGAGCATAGCACAAGTCCCAAAACCCCTTGGAGAGGAGGATATTGTTGTGTAATAACATTAATATGATACTGTGGCGGACACGAAAGCACTGACGTGGTGACATCACCCCGCACACCAAGTGGGGATGGGCCACGCCAGGGAGAGAGGCGTGGCCTCACGATATACACGGGGCGCGCAGCCCTGAGCAGCTTAGTGTTACAGTGAGCTCCTGAAATAAAGACGCTTATAAGTTACCGCTTGTCCGCTTCCTCCTTGCTCGCAAGCAGCGCGCGTAACGCCGCGCTTTACTGGTGACCCTCGACGTTGGATCTGCCGGAGCGATCCTTCCACACACGACGCCATTGCCATGACCAACTTCATCAAACTTCCCGAATTTTGGGAGGCCCAGGCCGAAGTCTGGTTCGTCCAAGCCGAAGCCCAATTTCAGCTTCGGCGCCTCACCGGCGACGACACGCGCTACTGCCACGTCGTCGCCTCCCTCGGGCCCGGCACGGCCGCTCGAGTTGTGTCCGTCCTTCGCCACCCACCGGACGGCCACAAGTACGAGGCACTCAAGCGGCTACTCCTAGCCTCGTTCGGCCTCACGGACGACGCACGGGCCGACCGCCTCCTGGATCTCCCCGAGCTCGGCGACATGCGCCCGTCGGTCCGAATGGACCATATGCTGTCACTGCTGGGCGACGAAGCCCCCGGTTCTCTATTCCAGGCGCTTTTCCGTCGCCAACGTCCAGCGCAGGTTCGCCTCGCGTTGGCCGGGACCGCGCTAACGGAACCCCGAGCATTGGCAGCCGAGGCGGACAGGTACTTTGCGGCCGTCACGGACCTCGAGGCTGATGCTGCTGATGATGCTGATCCACAGCATCAGCTTACACAGCATACGCAGCATGCTGATACGCACCTCGTGACCGCCGCCACGCCCCGCCCACCGCCGCGGCGAAAACCGCCACCGCGGGGAAACCCGCCAACTCCACCGGCCTGGCGGAGCCAGCCGCGCTCCTCCAGCTCCACCACCTGGTGCTGGTTCCACGCCAAGTTCGGCCACGAGGCTCGGCAGTGTCATCCGCCATGCTCCTTCAACAGGTCGGGAAACGCCCGGGCCGGCGCTCAATAGTGGCGATGAGCGCCGGCCGTTTGAGCAGCCTGCTGTTCATAACGGACACCTTATCCGGGCGCCGTTACCTGTGCGACACGGGAGCGCAGGTGAGTGTCGTTCCCGCCGGTACGTCAGACAAGCACGCCGCGGGCGGGGGCCCCGCGCTGCTTGCCGCGAACGGGACGCCCATCCGTACGTACGAAAAACGCTGCCTCTCTCTGCGGGTTGGAGGGCAGGTTTTCCGATGGACGTTCGTCACCGCCGACGTGCCCATGGCACTGCTTGGCACGGACTTCCTGTGCGCTAATGGGCTCCTGGTCGACGTAAAGCGCAGACGTCTTGTCCAGGCCGAGACGTTCAGCTCGCTCGCTTGTGCGCTGCCCAGCTCGTCGAGCAGTTCAACGAGCGGCTTGCCAAGCGGCTTGCCGAATGGTTCGGTTCCGGCCACGTTGGTCTGTACGCTTCCGGCAGCGGACGCATTCACCCGCCTCCTCGCCGGCTTCCCGGCCCTCACGCGGCCCACCTTCTCGGTGGGGGCCGTCAAGCACGGGGTGGCCCATCACATCCCCACCGTCGGGCCACCATTCTACGCCCGGGCACGCCGCCTCGAGCCGACGAAGCTGGCGGTGGCAAAAGCAGAGTTCGCTACCCTGGAGCGACTCGGCATCGTTCGGCGCTCAGAGAGCGCTTGGGCGTCGCCGCTGCACATCGTGATGAAGCCCGGCGGGGGATGGCGACCGTGCGGGGACTATCGCCGTCTCAATGACGCCACGACTCCCGACCGCTACCCCGTCCCCCACATTCAGGACTTTTCCGCCCGTTTGGCGGGCATGTCCTTCTTCTCGAAGGTGGACCTCATACGCGGCTACCATCAGGTCCCCGTCAGGCCGGAGGACGTCCCGAAGACGGCGGTCATCACGCCATTTGGACTCTTCGAGTTCCTGCGGATGCCCTTCGGTCTGAAGAATGCGGCTCAGGCGTTCCAGCGACTGATGGACAGCGTCCTGCGCGACTTGGATTTTGTCTACGTCTACCTGGATGATATCCTCGTCGCCAGCGTGTCCCGCGAAGAGCACCTACGCCACCTCCGCACGCTCTTCGAACGCCTGGGCCAGCATGGCCTGTTTGTGAACCCCACAAAGTGCCGATTCGGCGCCGCCATATCGATTTTCTGGGGCACCGTGTCACCAGGCACGGAGCCGTCCCCCTGCCGGCCAAGGTGGAGGCGGTGAAGGGGTTTCCGCGCCCCCGCACGATCAGAGGGCTGCAGGAGTTCCTGGGCATGGTGAACTTTTACCATCGGTTCCTGCCCCGTATCGCCGAGCTCCTGCGCCCCCTGCACGAAGCTCTCCGAGGTAAGCCGGGCAAAGGCGACGTTACCTGGACCGAGCAGATGGACACGGCGTTCACGGGCGCGAAGCTCGCCTTGGCTAACGCCACCATGCTCGCGCACCCGGCGCCCGATGCACCGATCGCCCTCACCACCGACGCCTCGGACTACGCGGTGGGCGCGGTGCACGAGCAATGGGTGCGTGGAGCTTGGCAACCGCTGGCGTTCTTTAGCCGGCAGCTTCGCCCACCCGAACGCCGTTACAGTACCTTCGACCGCGAGTTGCTCGGGCTTCACTTGGTGGTCAGGCACTTCCGCCATCTGCTCGAGGGCCGTGCGTTCACGGCCTTCGTCGACCACAAGCCGCTGATCTTCGCGATGGGCAAGGTCACCGAGCCGTGGTCGGCCCGGCAGCAGCGTCACCTCTCGGCCGTGTCTGAGTACACGACGGACTTCCGGCACGTCACGGGGAAGGACAACCCGGTGGCGGATTTGCCTTTCCCGGGCCGTCGCCCAAGCAGTCCACCTCGGCATCGACTATGCCCGGATGGCAGCGGACCAGGCCGCTGACCCCGACGTCCAGGCCTTGCGGACCGCCGTCACGGGCCTCCGCGTCACCGAGGTGCCGTTCGACGGCGCGGGCGCGTCCCTCTTGTGTGACGTCTCCCTCGGGTGTCCTTGCCCCATCGTGCCCGCGGGCTGGCAGCGCCAGGTGTTTGACGCCATCCACGGCCTGTCCCACCCGGGCGCGAGGGCCTCCCAAAGGTTGATCGCCGACAAGTTCGTCTGGCATGGCCTCCGGAAGGCCGTCCGCGTCTGGGCCAGGACGTGCCTCGCGTGCCAGCGCGCCAAGGTGCACCGGCACACCCAGGCCCCATTGGCCCCGTTCGGCGTTCACGGTGCCGGAACGCCGGTTTGACCACGTCCACGTGGACCTGGTGGGACCTCTGCCCCCCTCGCGGGGTTTCACCCACGTCCTCACCATGGTGGACTGCACCACCCAGTGGCCGGAGGCCGTGCCCTTGGCATCGACGACGGCGGCCGATGTCGCGCAGGCTTTCATCGCCACCTGGGTCGCCCGGTTCGGCGCCCCCTCAGACATCTCGTCCGACCGCGGCCCCCAGTACACCTCGGAGCTCTGGGGGGCGGTCGCGCAAGGGCTTGGGGTCCGGCTGCACCGAACCATGGCCTACCACCCCCAGGCTAACGGCCTGTGTGAGCGATTTCACCGCTCATTGAAGGCCGCGCTCCGGGCGACCCTCCGCGACGGCGGCTGGGTCGACAGGCTCCCCTGGGTCCTGCTGGGCCTCGGGACGGCGCCCAAGGAGGACCTGCGCGCATCCGCGGCGGAGTTGGTCTTCGGGCAACCGCTGCGGGTGCCGGGCGAGTTCCTCCCCGACTCCACGGCACCATGGTCCGCGGCACAGCAGCGCTCCGCTCTGCTAGAGACCGCCCAGAGGTTCGCCCCGGTGCCAACGGCATGCCACGGGCACCCACCGACACACGTCGCCCCGGAGCTTCGCACAGCGGAGTACGTCTTCGTCCGCCACGATGCCCACCGGACACCACTGCGGCCCCCGTACAACGGGCCTTTCCGCGTGCTGGAGACCGGGGCGAAGCACTTCACCCTGGACATCGGCGGTACTCCTGACCGCGTTTCTGTAGACCGCCTCAAGCCGGCCCACCTCGACGTGGACCATCCACCGCCAGTGGCCCGACCCCCGCGTCGGGGCCGCCCCCCTGCGGCGGACCCCCGGCACCGCCCAGCCCCGCCGCCACGCCGCCCCCCGGTCCTGCAGCCGGAGGCATCCCAGATGGCATCCCTGCATCCCAGACGCCGCCAGTCACCAGGGGGCGCTTCGGCCGGGTCATCCGTTTGCCCCGCAAACTGACCCTTCAGGTGCGCGGGGATTCTGGGGGGGCGCGTGTGGCGGACACGAAAGCACTGACGTGGTGACATCACCCCGCACACCAAGTGGGGATGGGCCACGCCAGGGAGAGAGGCGTGGCCTCACGATATACACGGGGCGCGCAGCCCTGAGCAGCTTTGTGTTACAGTGAGCTCCTGAAATAAAGACGCTTATAAGTTACCGCTTGTCCGCTTCCTCCTTGCTCGCAAGCAGCGCGCGTAACGCTGCGCTTTAATACTATTATTATTGTTATTACTTTGGTTATGAGAAGCAGCCTTGGAAAAACACCACAGAACCAGCAGGAAGGGTCATGTTATTGTGGGGTATATAGGCTACAGTAGATCTACGGTGAGGTGAGGTCGACGACGCGATAGGGATAGATTGCCTCACGGATGTCGGGTTCCCTCCAAATTTCTTTCAGTTTAGTGTTAAACAGCATTAGCGATTGTTTAAAAAGGTAATCATATGTGTTTGTGGTTTATAATACTTTTTACTCCTAGTAGAGGCAGGTGCTCCCACGAAAACGGCACAAAAAGCTATTTAAACACGTTAACGTGGTGTTTGTTTGTCAAGGAGGAAACCTCCTTGGGGGATGGGGGGGGGGGGGGAAGTTAAATCGCTACAACCTCCATCGTGTGACTCTCTTGGTCCTCCTGCCAAGTTTGGTCTTGATTGGATAACGACCAAATGTATCATAATCAAATATCGTCAGACAGACAGACAGACCGACAGACACTATATTGCATATCTTAATATGATATATACAGCATATATATATACATACATACATACACACATACACACACACACACACACACACACACACACACACACACACACACACAGTGAAGGCTCATGGAAGAACTAGAACACTGAACGGATCAGGACATGACAGAACACAAGGAACAGTGGAGAGGGAGAGAGAGAGAGAGGGAGGGGTGGGGAGGGGGGACGCCAACAATTCGGATGAAGGATAAAAAATAGAGGGAGACTTGGACGAACAATGGGTGTGGGATATTATTGCACTAAGAAGTGTAAAAAAAAAAAAAAAGAATCGTTACATCCATTCAAAAAAATCTTGTGATGACTACAGACAAGTAGATTAAAACATAGAGACCGTTTGCAGACAGTTTGCAGGATGACGTCACTTGTGATCTGGATATCCACACTTATGAAAGGGCACAGAGCCAACTAATGTCCACAAGCTTCCTTTAAGTTTAAACCGGAACTTAAAAGCTGTTAATTTCCGGTTCCTGCCCTTGAGACTGCTGCTCGACAGTAACAGTGTGAAACACAAAGTAGAGCATCGCGTGGCCCAGTGTATCACAAGGTTCAGGATAAAGTGGAAAACCATGCGGTTCACTCACTGCTGCAACTCCAGTTCAAATCGCGCTTCCGCATCCTCTCGTAGCTGCTTGCTCTCTTCTCGCCTCCTGCTCACAGACAAGACACGTGAACCTGTACGTCCGACGGAATTTGACTCTCGCAACGGCATTCGTCGAGGCATCCATTCCTAGGGACATGATAGAGTTTTTAAATGCAACTTTAATCCATGTATTTGCATCATCTCTACCGCTGCTCCACTTCCTCCTGCTCTCGCTGCAATCTCGCTTCCTCGACCGCTTCCCGTTTCTGCTGCAGTAGTTTTCGACGCTGCAACTCACGCATCTGCCTCTCCGCTGCGAGTTCCTCAGCAGAGCGAAACATATCTTTTCCCTATGGACAAAAAATTCCATAAAATCCAGAAAGAACAGACATTGGGGCGTGGAGGACATAACAGAGAAAGGACTAAAAGTCTGCCATGGGATAAGTACTGTATAATGAGGAAGTTGAGTGTACACTTTGGAACTGTGTTGGTAGCATTTTCAAATCTTCCAAAAACAAGTTTACACTTAAAGATTCGATAAACATGGGTGATGCAAGATGTTCAAGAAATCCTAGATAGAGGAACCAAGGAGAGCAGGAACTGATTCTTGCTGATAGGAAGTCAGCGTTGGTTGTGATCTGGAGAGGACACTTTGCATATTTGACATCCCAGCTAGAACAGTGTTACAGGTGTGACCGACTGATTCACATTAACAAACAATATCTAGCAATGATAAACAAGTCTTTTAAAAAAACAAGAAATCTCAACATTCATAACAACCAAGAGCATTGGATTCCTTAGGCGCGGAAATGAGGAGACCATGTGCACCAGAGAACGGAGAAAGCACTACTCACCGCACCACTCAGCACTGTGACGGTTAGAGTACGGCTACTTTTCAGAGTTTTCACTGCCTGGTAGAAGTACAAACACCAAATACCACAAGTTATTTTTCCATGAAGACGTTCCTCACAATAATTATAAAGTATACTTGTGTAGCGACCCATGGGTCCCCCAAGCGAGACCAGCAGCAGAATCTCCTTGCTCCAGCCGGTGACGTCACCGGCGGACAACCTCGGCGCCGGGGTGGCTGGTCACGTGACCACCAAAGCGGGCCGCGCGTGCGGTTATAATCCTTTGCACCTGTCGGTCACGTGACCACCGAAACACGCCTCGCCTGAGAGGCGTGGCTTTCGGTGGTGCTTTCTGGTTGTGATATATATGCAGCCCGATAAACGGGCTTTGGAGAGTTCCCGAGTTGGTTTTTACAATAAACATCTTCTCGGACGAGTTTGTGTCTTGCCCGTCACTTCGTCCGTCTCAAGCAAGAGCCCAGCTCTTCACTTGCAGTATCTTACGATAATTCACCAAATGTCCGTCTGTCCGTTCCCAGGTACCGCAAAAACGGCTGAATCAATCGCAACGATATTTTGGGTGGGTAATCCTGGGACCCCCTGGAGTAAAATAGGCTATTTAGTTTTTCCAATTTTTCCTATTTCCAATTTTTCCAATTTTCCAGTTTTTCCAAACACGATGGAATAATATTTACCGATATGAACAGTGATGTGGCTTTTATTGAAATTCTACAAATAGAATTGATTTTGCCTTCAATGTGGTTTAGATTTTGATGATTTGCATGTGATATGATTTAACGGATGTTTATATAAATCGTTTAAAATAAAAAAAGCCTTCAATTTCTGATATTTTGCCTTTTCATTTGGGCCTCCCAATTGAAGGCCCGCCCGAAGGGTGGGTACCGTTGCTAGTACTATAAAATGAGCTGTGTGTGCGTGCGTCTGGCCGTCCCTCCATCCGTGCATCCGGGTTCCACCCATTGGTTGTACAGTTTGCCTGACTCCACCCACAATTTCTATACTACGGCCGCCATGTTGGTACTCCTGCTATGCGAAGTCAAATTCTCAATCGCCCTGCAATCTCTATACACTTTCCCGTCAGTGTAAAATGACCAAAACAACAGTTGAAATGGTTGGAGTCGATAGGCATCATGAGCCTAGGATATGATAAGCCTCAGCGATCGAGGCAGCGTTCTGTTGTTTATACACTGCCCAAATAACTATGTGGCATTCTCTCAAGCAGCACTTTTACCGTGGAGGTAGCGCAGGTCCTTGCTATTATTTCTGACCATTTTCTCATGTGTTGGACAGGTGACCATGACAGGTTTCTGTGAAGTCGGTGATAGCATGATATGAGAGCAGAAAGCTTTATATACAGTGGCCTGCACGAGGATTCACTACCTATGAATAATGCCACATTTAGATGAATTACACATTATGCAGAAACAATTTTTACAAATGAACTTTTTTGTTTATAACCGAAAAGATCAAACTAAACGCTGTTACAGTTGAAGGAGGTCACATGTCAGGGATACCTGAAAAAAACGTGCAGTTCAAAATTCACTGGTTGCAAAAGTATTCAGCCCCTTAGGTTAGTAAATGGTGGAAACACCTTTTGCAGCAATGACTGGTACGAGTCTTTTTGGGCAGGCCTCTACAATCTTTGCACATTGAGATGGTGAAAGTTTTGCCCATTTGTCACGTGGGTTGGCCTTTACAATCTTTGCAGAGTGAGATGGTGAAATCTTTGCCCATTCTTCACATGTGTAGGGCTCTACCAGCTTTGCACAGTGAGATGGTGAAATCTTTGCCCATTCGTCATATGGCTAGGCCTCTACGATGCTTGCACAGTGAGTGGGTTCTATGGTAGAGGTAGAGTCTGGGTGTTATGATACATCTTCCTCTTCTTAACGATGGATTTCTCCGAACTCAAAGGGATATAATGAGTAACTTTGAAATCTTCTAATAACCCTCTCCTGAACGGTGCTTCTCCACCACTTTATGTCTGACTTCTTTGGAAAGCTCCTTGGTCTTCATGTTTGCCTTGTTGTTTGGCCAAGTGAGTTTCACCTTAAAACTCCGTAGATATAGTGTGAGAGCTTAATTTTTAAGTTAAACCACTGATCATATGCAGGTGAAACCTATTACACCTATTTTCTAACCTTTCAAACAAATCATATGCTGTTAAGTGATTTAGGGTTAATTAGGCAAAGGGTTTGAATATTTATGTAACTGAGAATCATCTGATTTTCTCTGTTAATCAAACTTATTCACATTTTATCTGGATTTTTAAAAATCTTTTTCACTTTGGAGTAGTTTTGTGAAGACTCGAAATATTAAGTTTGATTTGAAAGCATCATGAAATAAGCTCAGGTGGCAACAAAATGTGAAAACTTTGGAGGGGCGTGAATACTTGCAGGCAGCTGTATTTCGCTGTTTCAATGTGGGAATGTCCATTTTACTTTTAGGAATGGGTAGATGGTGAGGAGAAGGAGGGGAAGAAAAGAGTAAAAATGGGACAGATTTGGAATGGGGGGGGGGGTGGGGGGAGGGAGGGGAGCGAGGTTGAGGGCTTTTCAGTAAGGGGGGGAGGGAAGGGGAGATCGAGGAGTTGTGGTAAGAGGCGGAGGGGGGAAGGGATTTCTTGGTCTTGAAGTGGGGAGGGGATTAATGCCTTAGGACTGGGAGGGGGAGGGGGAGGACTTGAGGCTGCAGCAGGCAGGGCCACCGAGAGGGGATGACCACCCCGGGGCCCGGACCTAATAGTGGCTCGTAATAATTCTTTCAATTTTTTGTTTAAATGATGGGAGTATCGTTAGGAAGATAAGAGATGGTGGTGAACAGCTGTTTTAAAGACCTGGAGGGAGGAGTGGGATTGAAAAGAGTGAAGGAGTTTGTTCCAGAGGCGGGTGAAAAGAGGAATGAAGGAGTGAAGGTGAGCAGAGAGTCTTGATTTTGGTAGTTTAACCATAAGAGGGTTGCAGGCAGATCTTGTGTGACCTGTAGGAATATTTGGGGGATAGAGCCCAGAGAGAGCTGGGGGAGCAAGGCCGGAGAGGAGTCGGTAGAAGACGGAAAGACCACCAACCTGCCTGCGGTGAGTGAGTGAAAGGCCCTTGGAGTTAGCTTCATCACGGGAGATTCCAATGATTCTGAATGCTTTGGTTTCAACAGCGCGAAGGCGAGCTAGGTGTGAGGCAGGAGCACCAGCCCAGAGGGGAGAGCAGTATTCCATTGAGCTGCGGATGAAAGCCTTGTATGTGGTGAGGAGCTCAGGTGTGCCAAGGAAGGACTTCGCACGACGGAGGATGCCCAGTCGGCGACTGGCTTTGGAGGCCAGACTTGAAATGTGGTTTTCCCAGGAAAGATCATGGCAGATAGTGAGACCCAAAAGCTTGAGCTTTATTTCACGAGAATCCTAAGTATGGACCCCCTGAGCATACCCTGAAGTTTGATGTTGATCAACTCAAGGGTCTCGGAGTAGTTATCGGACAAACAGACAAACATACACTCGGACACCGCTCTGTTTTATATATTTAATAGAATAAACCTCAAAATAATTGAAATTAGGATAAAGAAAAATTTCAGTTAATTGTATTATAGTGATTTATCAATTTTATCAGTATTATCAGCTGGGCTTTGTTCATCATCTTGGTTTTGATCTCTTTCAGCCCAGAACCTCTCTCAACGATGGGTCCACATATGTAGATCGACCTCAGCCGTGTCCACACATGGTCAGTCAATCGGACAACGCAACCTCGCTTTGCAACCCTCTACTTGTAGATTATAGGGTTAGCTTGAGAGGTTAAAGGTTATAACATAATCATGTCATATATATATATACATCTTAAACATGACATGAAGTCATCATGAAGAATTAGGGTTCATGCGACTCACCTCGGAGTGCTCGATGTTGCTGAAATCGGCACCATTGACCTCGATGATCTGATCCCCCACCTGGAAGAGAACATCAAGATTCAAATATTGATTTGTTGCTTCAACCAAACTGGATTTTAATTCCTATGATCACTGTTCAGTTATGAGTAACAATGTTTGTTCGTCCCATCCGAGCACACGTCCGATGATGCTGGATCCCAGGTTTGAATCCTGTACTTTGTCGTATCGATTTGTCCATCATCTCACAATGTCCTTGTAAGTCAGGTAACGGTATACCGACGTGTCCTTGTGGGTTTTTTTGGTTTATTTACAACAGCGAGTCTTATGGAAGAGCGAAATGATGGATGGTAAAAAGGTGACGCAGTGACAATGGGGCCACAGTTGGTATACAACAAGGAAGGGAATGAACCAACAAAAACCAAGGTTGACTGAGTGAGATGAGGAAGTCAAAAAGCCAGGAAGAAGGTGGACTTGTATTCCACAGACAGTGAACTTCGTAAGCAGAACGGAATGTGAGACGGTCGAATGCCAGAGGATACGAGTCCAGGTCCAGGTATGACCAGGGAGACCTTCCTAACGTGCTGCTTGACATTGAGGGCCTCAAACCATCACTGATGAGCAGAGCCATGTCCAGAGTTTGGACTCGGATGCAATTCAAATCGATGGTCGGAGATCAGGCTGTTTGAAAACAGGAAAAACTTGACATCGGAAGCAATGATGGATTCCATGACTTTGCTTGCAATTGGAAGTAGACCCCACTGGTCTGTAGTTGAGAGGATCTGCTTTGCATACTGCTTATGGATGCAATGTGCGCTGACTTCCATGCAGACAGTACGTTTCTAAAGGAGAAAGACAAACTGAGGAGTGCAGACAGAGGAGAAGCTGGAAAAGGATTTTAAAACATGGGCAGTGATTCCATCTGGGAACATCGCCGATGAGGAATCGAAGCTGGATAGAACTCTCTGCCTTCTCGAATGCGAAAAACACAGAGTCAAGGCTGGATAAAACTCTCTCCACCATGTCGAGTGTGAAAAACACAGAGTAGAGACTGGATAAAACTCTCTCTACCATCTCGGATGTGAAAAACACAGAGTAGAGACTGCATAGAACTCTCTCTACCTTCTCGAATGTGAAAAAGACAGAGTAGAGATTGGATAGGACCTCGCTACCTTCTCGAATGTGAAAAACACAGAGTAGAGACTGGATAAAACTCTCTCTACCATCTCGTATGTGAAAAACAGAGTAGAGACTGGATAAAACTCTCTCTACCATCTCGGATGTGAAAACACACAGAGTAGAGACTGGATAAAACTCTCTCCACCATCTCGAGTGTGAAAAACACAGAGTAGAGACTGGATAAAACTCTCTCCACCATCTCGAGTGTGAAAAACACAGAGTAGAGACTGGATAAAACTCTCTCTACCATCTCGGATGTGAAAAACAAAGAGTAGAGACTGGATAAAACTCTCGCTACCATCTCGGATGTGAAAACACACATAGTAGCGACTGGATAAAACTCTCTCTACCATCTCGGATGTGAAAAACAGAGTAGAGACTGGATAAAACTCTCCCTACCATCTCGGATGTGAAAACACACAGAGTAGAGACTGGATAAAACTCTCTCCACCATCTAGAGTGTGAAAAACACAGAGTCGAGGCTGGATAAAACTCTCTCTACCATCTCGGATGTGAAAAACACAGAGTCGAGGCTGGATAAAACACTCTCTACCATCTCGGATGTGAAAAACACAGAGTAGAGACTGGATAGAACTCTCTCTACCATCTCGGATGTGAAAAACACAGAGTAGCGACTGGATAAAACTCTCTCTACTGTGGAAGTGTAACTCAGTGTAACTCATTGGTTGGAACTGGTAATGAACCAAGGTACGAGCAGGTGGTCCTGTCGAAGCTGGGAGTCCTGTTGTGTAGCTTTAGCACGACCCCGGGCTAACACACATTCCCAAGCCCGTACTATTGTCTTTCATCGGGATGCAAAGAGGATGAAGCAAATTCCCAGCAGGGAGGAGCGAGTTGGTGCCAGGAAGGCGAGCAGGATGACTGAGTAACATTGCTGCGGAGAAGGGATTACGATTTCAGCGCACAGAGGATTAACTGAAGTTTGCCCATATAAACAGAAGAGACTTTGAGTCAAGGGGCACTCATCCTCAGAAGCCCTGCCCGACGGAATGAACGCGTACCACGAGTACGGCGCTGTGGAGAAGACATCGGCCACGAAAGAGGGACTATCAGGATAGAGTTACCTGGTCCATTGAGTTAAACGGTAGTTATTTGGTATTGGAATGAAGTGAACAACCAGTTAATAAAGTCTGGAACTTTGTAAACCTGTGACATCATTGGAGTCTTGAGTCTCACAACACTTCCACGACACTACCATCTCGGATGTGAAAAACACAGAGTAGAGACTGGATAAAACACTCTCTACCATCTCGGATGTGAAAAACACAGAGTAGAGACTGGATAGAACTCTCTCTACCTTCTCGAATGTGAAAAAGACAGAGTAGAGACTGGATAAAACCCTCTCTACCATCTCGGATGTGAAAAACACAGAGTAGAGACTGGATAAAACTCTCTCTACCATCTCGGATGTGAAAAACACAGAGTAGAGACTGGATAAAACTCTCTCTACCATCTCGGATGTGAAAAACACAGAGTCGAGGCTGGATAAAACACTCTCTACCATCTCGGATGTGAAAAACACAGAGTAGAGACTGGATAGAACTCTCTCTACCATCTCGGATGTGAAAAACACAGAGTAGAGACTGGATAAAACTCTCTATACCATCTCGGATGTGAAAAACACAGAGTAGAGACTGGATAAAACACTCTCTACCATCTCGGATGTGAAAAACACAGAGTAGAGACTGGATAGAACTCTCTCTACCTTCTCGAATGTGAAAAAGACAGAGTAGAGACTGGATAAAACCCTCTCTACCATCTCGGATGTGAAAAACACAGAGTAGAGACTGGATAAAACTCTCTCTACCATCTCGGATGTGAAAAACACAGAGTAGAGACTGGATAAAACTCTCTCTACCATCTCGGATGTGAAAAACACAGAGTAGAGACTGGATAAAACTCTCTCTACCATCTCGGATGTGAAAAACAAAGAGTAGAGACTGGATAAAACTCTCTCTACCATCTCGGATGTGAAAAACAGAGTAGAGACTGGATAAAACTCTCTCTACCATCTCGGATGTGAAAACACACAGAGTAGCGACTGGATAAAACTCTCTCCACCATCTCGAGTGTGAAAAACACAGAGTAGTGACTGGATAAAACTCTCTCCACCATCTCGAGTGTGAAAAACACAGAGTCGAGGCTGGATAAAACTCTCTCTACCACCTCGGATGTGAAAAACACAGAGTAGAGACTGGATAAAACTCTCTCTACCATCTCGGATGTGAAAAACACAGAGTAGAGACTGGATAGAACTCTCTCTACCATCTCGGATGTGAAAAACACAGAGTCGAGGCTGGATAAAACACTCTCTACCATCTCGGATGTGAAAAACACAGAGTAGAGACTGGATAGAACTCTCACTAGCATCTCGGATGTGAAAAACACAGAGTAGAGACTGGATAAAACTCTCTCTACCATCTCGGATGTGAAAAACACAGAGTAGAGACTGGATAAAACACTCTCTACCATCTCGGATGTGAAAAACACAGAGTAGAGACTGGATAGAACTCTCTCTACCTTCTCGAATGTGAAAAAGACAGAGTAGAGACTGGATAAAACTCTCTCTACCATCTCGGATGTGAAAAACAAAGAGTAGAGATTGGATAAAACTCTCTCTACCATCTCGGATGTGAAAACACACAGAGTAGAGACTGGATAAAACTCTCTCCACCATCTCGAGTGTGAAAAACACAGAGTAGAGACTGGATAAAACTCTCTCCACCATCTCGAGTGTGAAAAACACAGAGTCGAGGCTGGATAAAACTCTCTCTACCATCTCGGATGTGAAAAACACAGAGTAGAGACTGGATAAAACTCTCTCTACCATCTCGGATGTGAAAAACACAGAGTAGAGACTGGATAGAACTCTCTCTACCATCTCGGATGTGGAAAACACAGAGTAGAGACTGGATTAATCTCTCTCTACCTTCTCGAATGTGAAAAACACAGAGGAGAGACTGGATAAAACTCTCTCTTCCATCTCGGATCTGAAAAACACAGAGCAGAGACTGGATAGAACTCTCTCTACCTTCTCGAATGTGAAAAACACACAGTAGTGGCTGGATAGAACTCTCGCTACCATCTCGAATGTGAAAAACACAGAGTAGCGACTGGATAAAACTCTCGCTACCATCTCGGATGTGAAAAACAAAGAGGAGAGATTGGATAGGACCTCGCTACCATCTCGGATGTGAACAAACACAGAGTAGAGACTGGATAGAACTCTCTCTACCATCTCGGATGTGAAAAACACAGAGTAGAGACTGGATGGAACTCTCTCTACCTTCTCGAATGTGAAAAACACACAGTAGAGGCTGGATAAAATTCTCTCTACCATCTCGAATGTGAAAAACACAGAGTAGCGACTGGATGGAACTCTCTCTACCTTCTCGAATGTGAAAAACACAGAGTAGCGACTGGATAAAACTCTCGCTACCATCTCGGATGTGAAAAACAAAGAGGAGAGATTGGATAGGACCTCGCTACCATCTCGGATGTGAACAAACACAGAGTAGAGGCTGGATAGAACTCTCTCTTCCTTCTCGAATGTGAAAAACACACAGAGTAGAGACTGGATAAAACTCTCTCCACCATCTCGAGTGTGAAAAACACAGAGTAGAGACTGGATAAAACTCTCTCTACCATCTCGGATGTGAAAAACACAGAGTAGAGACTGGATAAAACACTCTCTACCATCTCGGATGTAAACAAACACAGAGTAGAGGCTGGATAGGACCCCCTACCTTCTTAAATGTGAAAAACACAGAGTAGAGACTGGATAAAACTCTCTCTACCATCTCGGATGTGAAAAACACAGAGTAGAGACTGGATAAAACACTCTCTACTATCTCGGATGTGAACAAACACAGAGTAGAGGCTGGATAGGACCCGCTACCTTCTTAAATGTGAAAAACACAGAGTAGAGACTGGATAAAACTCTCTCTACCATCTCGGATGTGAAAAACACAGAGTAGAGACTGGATAAAACTCTCTCTACCATCTCGGATGTGAAAAACACAGAGTAGAGACTGGATAGAACTCTCTCTACCATCTCGGATGTGAAAAAACACAGAGTAGAGACTGGATAGAACTCTCTCTACCATCTCGGATGTGATAAAACACAGAGTAGAGACTGGGTAAAACTCTCGCTACCATCTCGGATGTGAAAAACACAGAGTAGAGACTGGATAGAACTCTCTCCACCATCTCGGATGTGAAAAACAAAGTGTAGAGACTGGATAGAACTCTCTCTACCAGCTCGGATGTGAACAAACACAGAGTAGAGACTGGATAAAACTCTCTCTACCATCTCGGATGTGAAAAACAAAGTGTAGAGACTGGATAGAACTCTCTCTACCAGCTCGGATGTGAACAAACACAGAGTAGAGGCTGGATAAAACTCTCTCCACCATCTCGAGTGTGAAAAACACAGAGTAGAGACTGGATAAAACTCTCTCTACCTTCTCAAACGTGAAAAACACAGAGTAGAGACTGGATAAAACTCTCTCTACCATCTCGGATGTGAAAAACAGAGTAGAGACTGGATAAAACTCTCTCTACCATCTCGGATGTGAAAAACACAGAGTCGAGGCTGGATAAAACTCTCTCCACCATCTCGAGTGTGAAAAACACAGAGTAGAGACTGGATAAAACTCTCTCCACCATCTCGGATGTGAAAAACAAAGAGTAGAGATTGGATAGGACCTCTCTACCATCTCGGATGTTAAAAACACAGAGTTGAGACTGGATAGAACTCTCTCTGCCATCTCAAATGTGAAAAACACAGAGTAGAGACTGGATAGAACTCTCTCTACCATCTCGGATGTGAACAAACACAGAGTAGAGGCTGGATAGAACTCTCTCTACCTTCTCGAATGTGAAAAACACAGAGTAGAGACTGGATAAAACTCTCTCTTCCATCTCGGATGTGAACAAACACAGAGTAGAGACTGGATAGAACTCTCTCTACCATCTCGGATGTTAAAAACACAGAGTAGAGACTGGATAAAACTCTCTCTACCATCTCGGATGTGAACAAACACAGAGTAGAGTCTGGATAGAACTCTCTCTACCTTCTCGAATGTGAAAAACACAGAGTAGAGACTGGGTAGAACTCTCTCTACCTTCTCGAATGTGAAAAAGACAGAGTTGAGATTGGATAGGACCCCTCTACCTTCAAGAATGTGAAAAATACAGAGTAGGGACTGGATAAAACTCTCTCTACCATCTCGGATGTGAAAAACACAGAGTGCAGACTGGTTAATACTCTCTCTACCTTCTCGGATGTGAAAAACAAAGAGTAGAGATTGGATAGGACCTCTCTACCTTCTCGAATGTGAAAAACACAGAGTAGAGACTGGATAAAACTCTCTCTACCATCTCGGATGTGAAAAACACAGAGTTGAGAAATCGGTTGATATGAGGAGATAAGGGGCTGCTTGCAGCCTAATGTTGATCTACGCAAAGCGTTCGATTCGGTGAATCGGGATGCCCTCTGGAGGATTCTTGGTCTTCGTGGGGTGCCACCAACGCTGATCTATCTGATCTCTGAACTATACTCTGGTACTGAGAGTGCTGTGAGGTGTGGTGGCTCCATCTCTGACGTATTTCCAGTTGTTACTGGAGTTCGGCAGGGGTGTGTACTGGCTCCCACACTCTTCAGCGCTTGCATGGACTGGATTCTGGGGAGGATGTCGGAGAGGTCAGGCCGCGGTGCATCGTTTAGGAGTGTCAAAATCTCTGACCTTGATTTCGCAGATGATGCAGTCATCTTTCCGGAGACGCTGGATATTCTTACGGGGGCCCTCCAGGCACTGAATGAGGAGGTGGAGCCACTGTGATTATGGATTTCCTGGGTCAAAACCAAGATGCAGGCTTTCAATGACATATTGGATGCTGCTGTCTTGACTGTGCCTGTTTGTGGCGAAGATGTTGAGGTCATGAAGAGATTCACTTACCTTGGCAGTGTTATTCATGTCTCCGCATGTTGTGAGCCAGAGGTTGATAGACGTCTGGGTCGGGCCTGGGGAGTCATGGATTCACTGGATCATGGGGTGTGGTGCTGTCGATATCTATGCAGGAGGACGAAAGTCAGTCTTTAAGTCCTTGGTGCTTCCAGTCTTGCTCTACGGATGCGAGACTTGGACCCTCACCAAGGGCCAGAGAATGAGACGTAACTCCTTTGGAACCAAGTCTCTTCAGAGAGTCCTTGACTATCGCTGGCCAGATTTTGTGTCCAACGAGCGTTTGCTGAAAGAGACTCAGATGAGATTTGTTTCTCAGATGAGATGAGAATGGATGATGAAAATTGGATGACTCGGATGAGAATGAGACGTAACTCCTTTGGAACCAGGTCTCTTCAGAAAGTCCTTGACTATCGCTGGTCGGATTTTGTGTCCAACGAGCGGTTGCTGAGAGAGACTCAGATGAGATTTGTTTCTCAGATGAGATGAGAATGGATGATGAAAATCGGATGACTCAGATGAGAATGAGATGTAACTCCTTCGGAACCAGGTCTCTTTCAGAGAGTCCTTGACTATCGCTGGTCGGATTTTGTGTCCAACGAGCAGTTGCTGAGAGAGACTCAGATGAGATTTGTTTCCTGTATGGTCCGTGAGATTCAGCTGTGGCTGTATGGACATGTGGCTCGTTTTCCGGACGCTCATCCAGCTCACCAGATACTCTCAGTAAGGGAGCCTCGTGAGTGGAGGAGGCCAACGGGCCGACCACGTGCCTCGTGGTTGCAGCAGGTTGATCGGTATCTCAAGGAGATAAGGATGGGCCAGGCATCAACCTGGGGGATGGCAAGACGGAGGAGGTCCCTGGAGTACCGTCGGAAAGTGGATGCACCGACACACTGCTCCGGCGCATGCTCCCATACCTGACCTGACCTAACAGAATCCAAATTGATGATCAGAGATCGGAGCGGAGACCCATCCAGGATTGTGCCCCCTAGCCATGGAAACTGCCTCAGCAGCCTTATGCGCCCGACGGTAAGAGGGGGACCGCCCATCCACACCACCATCTCCTAATGTTCCGTTCTGCATATAAAACAGGTACAAGTTTCAGTACTATACTGATATTTTTATTTTAAAAGTTTCATTAAAAGGTAAACAACGACCCTTGTGGGCCTCTGACCTCAAGCCCGACCTCCTCGGATACGGATCCAGGCTTAACACTGCTCACATAGACTCCAGGTTTCTGATGGGGTCCACTTGTCACACTGAAAGTACAGAACAGTGATACTACAACCGAAGAAGAACAATAACAACAATAATAATATAACACATTGTAATTTACACTCTCACTGAAATTACCTGCAGCCGAGACCTCGTGTACCGACCAAGCTGATAAAGAATTTCCGTTCCTTGAGCAAGGAATCTCTGCGTCCCTGATGGCCGGGTCCACTTCGGGATCCTTCCTAAACACCAAGGATAGGAGATGGAGAGACGTTGGTTGGAAGTTGAGGATCTCCAGATAATGTTGATGGGTGAGACAATCAAACTAGAGTTAGAATAAGAAATCAAACAAAATGAGCCGAACACTCAACTCCTTCTGTTTAAAGGGTCGCTGACATGCTGACATACTGACCCCACTTCCTGCTTTTACAGGAACAACTCTGGGAGCAGGAAACAAATGCATTATAATGGGGGAACAACACCAATCACTCATTTTCACCAGAACCACAACCTCAAGGGAGGGTGACGGGGAGTAGAGTTGGCTTTAGGGTTTGGGAAAAACACAACAACAATCACTCATTTTTCACCAGAAACACACACGACCTCATTTCTCCACAACCCTCTATCCCAAGCATCCTCTCTATGAATCCACACATTTGTCATTTGTTGTGGGAGATTTCAATGATCTTGACAGCCTTGGCTGTCATGGCATCAAGCTGAGGAAGATGTGAGGCAGGGGAACTAGCCCACATGGGAGAGCAGTACTCCAGGCTGCAGATGAAGGTCTTGTAGGTGGATAGGGGTTCAGGTGTGCCAAGGAAGGACTTTGTACGACTGGCTTTGGAGGCAAACTTTGAAATGCAGTTTGCCTAAGAAAGATCGTGGCAGATAGTGAGACCCTGGAGTTTGAGTATTATTTCCCCACGTAGCGTCCTTGACATATTGAAAACAAGCGTTACGCCTAGGTCCCCGTCGGTGAAGTGATGTGAGTTGACAAAGTGGAAGACGCAAGGCGGCCATCTTGGATTTTGACGTGGCGACCCAATTTTCAATAGCGTTCTTCCTTATGCGTAGATACACCCAAACACCAGATTAGACGTTAGTAGTTCGTTTATTTTTCAAGATATTTCGCTCACAAGGTTCAGACATACATGGCGGCGGCCATCTTGGATTTTGACGTGGGTTGCACCCACACAGCAAATTAGAATTCGGTCCTTCGCTTACGCACGCACGCACGTACGTACGCGCGCACGCACGCACGGACGGACGGACGCACGCACGGATGGAGGGGAAAACCATAGTCCCCCTTTCGCTCCGCGGTGCGACGGGGGACAATAATGGGGCAGGAGCCAGTCCAATTTACAATGGTTAAAGTCACCGAGTATGAACTTAGGCGAGTCTGGTGATGATACGTTGGACTGTGTCATGGATCACTCCGGCTATCTCGTTGGCATCAGCATCCGGTACAAAGTACGCAAGAACTCTCTTAAATGATCTGACAAGTAATAAGGTCTGAAGGAAACACAACGTCGGTCAATGTTCGATTCGCAGATTGTTACCCTTACTTTGATGTTATCGCACCAACGTTGGTTCACCTACATGCACACTCCTCAGACGAAACTTGGTGGACAGGTTGGATGTGTGACGAGGAAGAATCCATTTGATTCTGGTGAAGATCTGAATCCTGATCTGGATAAGAGAATTATTTGTTTTTTCAGTTATTCTTCACCATCGAGTGATGGGGCCAAAAACGACATTTAGCGTGATATTTCAAAAAGTTGTGAACGGATTCGGACAAAATTTGGTGGATGAGTTGGTTAGGCGACAAGACCAAGCCAATTAGATTTTGGTTCAGGTCCGAATTCCGATCCGACCTATGTACACTGTTCAACCTGGCGAAGGTGTGCGCTCTACTGAGTACCGTTCTAGTGTTGCTTGTGGATTGGGATAGGCTTGGAAGAGAGGGCCTGTTTCCCGTCCTGCTTACCCATTGTTTGACACCTGCATGCTTGAGGCACGATAGGACCTGGTGCTAATTCACGTCTTGTCGGTGTGAATTCAGGTGAGGCTACAGGTATGAATATGGGGCCTTGTTCTCATAAGCAAATTAACCCCAACATAAACATTCTTAAAAAGAAGCTAAAACCTTCTTTAACCTTCTTAAGGTTTATAAATTAACCCTTCACTCCTTCATTCCTCTTTTCTCCCGCCTCTGGAACAAACTCCCTCACTCTCTTCAATCCCTCTCCTCCCTCCAGGTCTTTAAAACAGCTGTTCACCACCATCTCTTATCTTCCCCCATCCAAAACCTTGATCTTTTCTACCCCCATTAATTCACCCCAGATCCACTTTTTTTGAAATTCCAACTTCTTTCTCTCCTGGAAGTTCTGGCAGTGTCTATGTGTTTTATACCTCGTTTTGAAGGAATTGTTAAAACATCTAAATCACCGCCATTTTTCCCCTTCATCGAGTGATTATTATCCCACGTACGCGAAGCGAAATGCGGGGTTAAGCGATTGTTTCACTTCTGTCTGTCTGTGTGTCCATCGACAAAAGTCGATTAATGATAAAGGAACGACTTAATTTAAATGGAATGTTATATTTTGAACACGAATCGGAAAACAACCTGCAATTTTACCGTACTTTGGCTCGGATTTCGCCCTGAACACACATGCGCAGAAAGGAATAAGATAATATTTGCACTCTGTCTGCCTGTCAGTCAAACAAAATTGAAAATCATTCCAAACAGGAAAATTACTGTTTTTAGGGATGTCATAAAGGATACGAACATCAGGCAGAAAGAACTAATTTAACGTGTTAAATAGGGTGATGTAAGAGACGCCGAATCAACGGCGGTAAACTTCCAAAAAAAATTTATACAACCCTCAAAATCTTTTAATTTACTTCATTGAAATGTACACTTGAACAGTGGAGAACACAAATTGACTTTTCGGTACCTTCAAAATCCTTACATTTAGCAGTACTTAGACAAAATATTCATGCCCTGGGGGCAGAGTAACTACAAGAAAACTATGAGAATCAGCATTCACACAATAATGCCCCGACGGCAGAGTTACTATGAGAAAACTATGAGAATCAGCATTCATGCCATCATGCCCTGAGGGCAGAGTTACTCTGAGAAAACTATGAGAATCAGCATTCATGCCATCATGCCCTGAGGGCAGAGTTACTCTGAGAAAACTATGAGAATCAACATTCATGCCATCATGCCCTGAGGGCAGAGTAACTATGAGAAAACTATGAGAATCAGCATTCACACAATAATGCCCCGATGACAGAGTTACGATGAGAAAACAATGAGAATCAGCATTCATGCCATCATGCCCTGAGGGCAGAGTTACTATGAGAAAACTATGAGAAAACTATGAGAATCAGCATTCATGCCATCATGCCCTGAGGGCAGAGTTACTATGAGAAAACTATGAGAATCAACATTCATGCCATCATGCCCTGAGGGCAGAGTTACTCTGAGAAAACTATGAGAATCAACATTCATGCCATCATGCCCTGAGGGCAGAGTAACTATGAGAAAACTATGAGAATCAGCATTCACACAATAATGCCCCGATGATAGAGTTACGATGAGAAAACAATGAGAATCAGCATTCATGCCATCATGCCCTGAGGGCAGAGTTACTATGAGAAAACGATGAGAATCAACATTCATGCCATCATGCCCTGAGGGCAGAGTTACTATGAGAAAACTATGAGAATCAGCATTCATGCCATCATGCCCTGAGGGCAGAGTTACTCTGAGAAAACTATGAGAATCAACATTCATGCCATCATGCCCTGAGGGCAGAGTAACTATGAGAAAACTATGAGAATCAGCATTCACACAATAATGCCCCGATGACAGAGTTACGATGAGAAAACAATGAGAATCAGCATTCATGCCATCATGCCCTGAGGGCAGAGTTACTATGAGAAAACTATGAGAATCAGCATTCATGCCATCATGCCCTGAGGGCAGAGTTACTATGAGAAAACTATGAGAATCAGCATTCATGCCATCATGCCCTGAGGGCAGAGTTACTTTGAGAAAACTGAGAATCAGGATTCATGCCATCATGCCCTGAGGGCAGAGTTACTTTGAGAAAACTATGAGAATCAGCATTCACACAATAATGCCCCGACGGCAGAGTTACGATGAGAAAACTATGAGAATCAGCATTCATGCCCTCATGCCTTGATGCCATCATCACTCATGCCCTGAGGGCAGAGTTACTTTGAGAAAACTATGAGAATCAGCATTCACACAATAATGCCCCGACGGCAGAGTAACTATGAGAAAACTATGAGAATCAGCATTCACACAATAATGCCCCGATGACAGAGTTACTATGAGAAAACTATGAGAATCAGCATTCATGCCATCATGCCCTGAGGGCAGAGTTACTATGAGAAAACTATGAGAATCAACATTCATGCCATCATGCCCTGAGGGCAGAGTAACTATGAGAAAACTATGAGAATCAGCATTCACACAATAATGCCCCGATGACAGAGTTACGATGAGAAAACGATGACAATCAGCATTCATGCCATCATGCCCTGAGGGCAGAGTTACTATGAGAATCAGGATTCATGCCATCATGCCCTGAGGGCAGAGTTACTTTGAGAAAACTGAGAATCAGCATTCATGCCATCATGCCCTGAGGGCAGAGTTACTTTGAGAAAACTATGAGAATCAACATTCATGCCATCATGCCCTGAGGGCAGAGTTACTTTGAGAAAACTATGAGAATCAGCATTCACACAATAATGCCCCGACGGCAGAGTTACGATGAGAAAACTATGAGAATCAGCATTCACACAATAATGCCCCGATGGCAGAGTTACGATGAGAAAACTATGAGAATCAGCATTCATGCCATCATGCCCTGAGGGCAGAGTTACTATGAGAAAACTATGAGAATCAGCATTCATGCCATCATGCCTTGAGGGCAGAGTTACTGTGAGAAAACTATGAGAATCAACATTCATGCCATCATGCCCTGAGGGCAGAGTTACTATGAGAAAACTATGAGAATCAGCATTCATGCCATCATGCCCTGAGGGCAGAGTTACTATGAGAAAACTATGAGAATCAACATTCATGCCATCATGCCCTGAGGGCAGAGTTACTGTTTGAGATTCTGACAAATATGGCAGCTCATCGTGTTATGTCATTACCATCAAGGCTAAAAAACAAAAATAACTTAGATCGTACTCGTAAACTCAAAGCAAGAGTTAAAGACTCTTCCCATGTCCTTTTTCTCAACCCTGTGTGGGGTCACGTGTTCTATGAATGCTCCATTTATTTTGAAATGATTCTGCTTATTGAATGAATCAGTAATTATGATTTTAAAAATGATAGTAAATACAAGTACATACTCCCCCGATGAAGACTGCTGAATTAACCACAAACTGCCACTTCAAGGGTTCATCGAACGAGCTGCAGGAGGGAATGGGACACAGGCCGAATGTCATGACTGCTCAACGCGAGGGAAACGTGTCTATTGCAGGTGATGAATCCACATGCAAGTACCTTTTGATTGGAAGCATTCCAATATCTGCAAAAAAGAGAAGGAATATTAACTCCAACATTTGAAGCAAACGTGTCGTTTCTGGTACAATTATTAAGTAACATAATGTGTAGGCCACAATTACTAAATAACATAATGTGTAGGCCACAATTACGAAATAACATAATGTGCAGGCCACAATTACTAAATAACATAATGTGCAGGCCACAATTACTAAATAACATAATGCGGAGACCACAATTACCAAATAACATAATGTGTAGACCACAATTACTAAATAACATAATGCAGAGGCCACAATTACTAAATAAATATAATGTGTAGGCCACAATTACGAAATAACATAATGTGTAGGCCACAATTACTAAATAACATAATGTGGAGGCCACAATTACTAAATAACATAATGTGGAGGCCACAATTACTAAATAACATAATGTGGAGGCCACAATTACTAAATAAGTATAATGTGTAGGCCACAATTACTAAACAACATAATGTGTAGACCACAATTACTAAACAAGTATAATGTGTAGGCCACAATTACTAAATAACATAATGTGCAGGCCACAATTACGAAATAACATAATGCGTAGACCACAATTACCAAATAACATAATGCGTAGACCACAATTACAAAATAACATAATGTGCAGGCCACAATTACTAAATAACATAATGTGCAGGCCACAATTACGAAATAACAGAATGTGTAGGCCACAATTACTAAATAACACAATGTGTAGGCCACAATTACCAAATAACATAATGCGTAGACCACAATTACGAAACAACATAATGCGTAGACCAATATTACGAAATAACATATTGTGTCGGCCACAATTAATAAATAACATAATGTGTAGACCACAATTACTAAATAACATAATGTGTCGGCCACAATTACTAAATAACATAATGTGTAGGCCACAATTACTAAATAACATAATGTGTAGGCCACAATTACTAAACAACATAATGCGAAGACCACAATTACTAAACAACATAATGCGTAGACCACAATTACGAAATAACATAATGTGTCGGCCACAATTAATAAATAACATAATGTGTAGACCACAATTACTAAATAACATAATGTGTCGGCCACAATTACTAAATAACATAATGTGTAGACCACAATTACCAAATAACATAATGCATAGCCCACAATTACCAAATAACATAATGTGTCGGCCACAATTACTAAATAACATAATGTGTCGGCCACAATTACTAAATAACATAATGCGTAGACCACAATTACTAAATAACATAATGCATAGACCACAATTACTAAATAACATAATGCGTAGACCACAATTACCAAATAACATAATGTGTAGGCCACAATTACCAAATAACATAATGTGCAGGCCACAATTACCAAATAGCATAATGTGTAGACCACAATTACTAAATAACATAATGTGTAGGCCACAATTACTAAATAAAATAATGCGAAGACCACAATTACTAAATAACATAATGTGTAGACCACAATTACTAAATAACATAATGCGTAGACCACAATAACAAATAATATAATGTGTCGGCCACAATTACTAAATAACATAATGCGTAGACCACAATTACTAAATAACATAATGCATAGACCACAATTACTAAATAACATAATGCGTAGACCACAATTACCAAATAACATAATGTGTAGGCCACAATTACCAAATAACATAATGTGCAGGCCACAATTACCAAATAGCATAATGTGTAGACCACAATTACTAAATAACATAATGTGTAGGCCACAATTACTAAATAAAATAATGCGAAGACCACAATTACTAAATAACATAATGTGTAGACCACAATTACCAAATAACATAATGTGCAGGCCACAATTACCAAATAACATAATGTGTAGATCACAATTATTAAATAACATAATGTGTAGATCACAATTACTAAGTAACACAATGCCTAGACCACAATTACCAAATAACATAATGTGCAGGCCACAATTACCAAATAACATCATGTGTAGATCACAATTATTAAATAACATAATGTGTAGATCACAATTACTAAATAACATAATGCATAGACCACAATTACTAAATAACATAATGCGTAGACCACAATTACCAAATAACATAATGTGTAGGCCACAATTACCAAATAACATAATGTGCAGGCCACAATTACCAAATAGCATAATGTGTAGACCACAATTACTAAATAACATAACGTGTAGGCCACAATTACTAAATAACATAATGCGAAGACCACAATTACTAAATAACATAATGTGTAGACCACAATTACTAAATAACATAATGCGTAGACCACAATTACCAAATAACATAATGTGTCAGCCACAGTTACTAAATAACATAATGTGCAGGCCACAATTACTGAGTAACACAATGCCTAGACCACAATTACCAAATAACATAATGTGCAGGCCACAATTACCAAATAACATAATGTGTGGACCACAATTACCAAATAACATAATGCGTAGACCACAATTACCAAATAACATAATGTGCAGGCCACAACTACCAAATAACATAATGCGTCGACAACAATTACCAAATAACATAATGTGTATGCCACAATTACCAAATAACATAATGTGTGGACCACAATTACTAAATAACATAATGTGCAGACCACAATTACTAAATAACATAATGTGTAGACCACAATTACTAAATAACATAATGTGTGGACCACAATTACTAAATAACATAATGTGAAGGCCACAATTATTAAATAACATAATGTGCAGGCCACTATTACTCAATAACAGAATGTGTAGACCACAATTATTAAATAAAATAATGTGTAGGCCACAATTACTAAATAACACAATGTGTAGGCCACAATTACCAAATAGCATAATGTGTAGACCACAATTACCAAATAACATAATGTGTAGACCACAATTACTAAATAGCGTAATGCGTAGATCACAATTATTAAATAACATAATGTGGAGGCCACAATTACTAAATAGCATAATGTGGAGACCACAATTACTAAATAGCATTATGCGTAGACCACAATTACCAAATAACATAATGTGTAGACCACAATTACCAAATAGCATAATGTGTAGGCCACAATTACCAAATAACATCATGTGTAGACCACAATTACCAAATAACATAATGCGTAGACCACAATTACCAAATAGCATAATGCGTAGACCACAATTACTAAATAACATCATGTGTAGGCCACAATTACCGAATAACATAATGTGTAGGCCACAATTACTAAATAGCATAATGCATAGACCACAATTACCAAATAGCATAATGCATAGACCACAATTACCAAATAGCATAATGTGTAGACCACAATTACCAAATAGCATAATGCATAGACCACAATTACCAAATAGCATAATGCGTAGACCACAATTATTAAATAACATAATGTGCAGGCCACAATTACTACATAACATAATGTGTAGACCACAATTATGAAATAAAATAATGTGTAGGCCACAATTACTAAATAACACAATGTGTAAGCCACAATTACCAAATAGCATAATGTGTAGACCACAATTACCAAACAACATAATGTGTAGACCACAATTACCAAATCGCATAATGCGTAGATCACAATTATTAAATAACATAATGTGTAGGCCACAATTACTAAATAGCATAATGCGTAGACCACAATTACCAAATAGCATAATGCGTAGACCACAATTACCAAATACCATAATGTGTCGATCACAATTATTAAATAACATAATGTGTAGGCCACAATTACTAAATAACATAATGTGTAGACCACAATTACTAAATAACATAATGTGTAGACCACAATTACTAAATAACATAATGTGTAGACCACAATTACTAAATAACATAATGTGTAGACCACAATTACCAAATAACAAAATGTGTAGATCACAATTATTAAATAACATAATGTGTAGATCACAATTACTAAATAACATAATGTGTGGACCACAATTATTAAATAACATAATGTGTAGGCCACAATTACTAAATAACATAATGCGTAGAACACAATTACTAAATAACATAATGTGCAGGCCACAATTACTAAATAACACAATGCCTAGACCACAATTACCAAATAACATAATGTGCAGGCCACAATTACCAAATAACATAATGTGTAGACCACAATTACCAAATAACATAATGCGTAGACCACAATTACCAAATAACATAATGTGCAGGCCACAATTACCAAATAACATAATGCGTCGACCACAATTACCAAATAACATAATGTGTAGGCCACAATTACCAAATAACATGATGTGTGAACCACAATTACTAAATAACATAATGTGCAGACCACAATTACTAAATAACATAATGTGTAGACCACAATTCCTAAATAACATAATGTGTGGACCACAATTACTAAATAACATAATGTGAAGGCCACAATTATTAAATAACATAATGTGCAGGCCACTATTACTCAATAACAGAATGTGTAGACCACAATTATTAAATAAAATAATGTGTAGGCCACAATTACTTAATAACACAATGTGCAGACCACAATTACCAAATAGCATAATGCGTAGACCACAATTACCAAATAACATAATGTGTAGATCACAATTATTAAATAACATAATGTGTAGGCCACAATTACTAAATAACATAATGTGTAGACCACAATTACTAAATAACATAATGTGTAGACCACAATTACCAAATAACATCATGTGTAGATCAGAATTATTAAATAATGTTGTGGAAATGAGGATTGTTTTTTTTATTGTTGTGTAAATTGTTGTAAAAATATCGCCATCCTTCCTCCAGTTGTGTATAAAGGTCAAAGTGCGTCCCGTAATTAGGTCATAAACAATCACGTCAGCCAATCATAGATTTCCTCCTTGTTGGTAGTTTATTTCCTTATTCCATGTAGGTTAAGGCCGTGTCTTCCATTAATTGACACTCCATTGCACCGAATTCAAATAGATAGATCCCCTTTCATTTTCATTTAATAAAGCCTCAATTGCCAACTGCATTCGCCGCAGCTATTGGGCTGTTTTCACCGCGACTCCATTAGCCACGAGGTAGGCTTGGAGAAGAAGGGGGAGGAGCTGCCGAATCCTGGGCGTGCCCGCCCATCGTCATCAAGGGCGGAGCCAGAGAGCCCGTGCCGACCAATCAGGGCCGAGGCGAGCTCACCGATGGGCGTGTTCTGGAGGCCGGCGGTTTGATCGCCGGCGGCGTTATAAAAAGCGCGCGCGGAAGCCTTTGACACAAGTGCCAAAGGAGAGTCAGAGATACGGCAGAAGTGCGAAGTGCCAAGTGCGCAGTGCCAAGTGCGAAAGAACAAGTGCGAAGTGCCAACTGCAAAGTGCGAAGTGCCAAGTGAGAAGCGCCAAGAGAGAGTTGCACAGAGGTGCCAAGAAAGAGTTCTAAGGAGCAGCTTTGGAGAGCGCACGGTGCACCGGAGGAGCTTCGCCGTGCAGTTTGGAACCGCGGCGGTTTGGCGATCCCAGCTCGAGTATTGACGGCGGCTGTCCGCTTCCAGCCCGACCGATCCCCGCTGAACCTTCCTCTCCCGCCAAGCTATTCCTCCTTCCGATCATTCCTGCCTGCAAATTCCCCATTCGTGTGAGTCCGTCTTTGTTTGTCTTGTCCTTGGGTTTCTAAATAAGACTGCATAGGTAAGCTAGAATTTTCACTGTGTCTCCTTGATTTCTTCTGTAAATTATTTTATTATCCTTCCTTCTCCTTGGTTTCTTTTGGTTGTAAATAGCAAATAAATTATATTCGTATTTCCTACTTCTGTCTTCCTCTTCTTCACATCCGTGTCGCCTTTGTCTTTTCCCCATTGAATATCTGTGGCACGATTTGGCCCACGTTTAAGGAATCGGGTTTTAGTCATTGTTAATAGTTCGGGCCGCGGCCGCCATCCGCTCGGTAAATCAACACCTTATCCGCGGTCCGTAACAATTGGTGTCTGGGAGTGAGATTCGAGGCCCGAACCAAATTTTTAAACATCTAAAAAAAAATTTGGTCAAAATTTGGAGCGGCCGAGATTGTAATAACATCTAAATTTAAGTTGTGCCATGGATGGTCAAGATGATCGGATGCCGGTGGGGGAATTAGAGGGGTTAGGGGTAACCCAGGACCCCAGGGAAGAAGTGGGAATAGTGGAAGAGGAGAGCAAAGAAGGTGCGGTCGCGGGGGTATCAGGTGCACAAAATGGCGGCGCTTCGCACATGGTTGCGGCAGTCGAGCCCGCGTTGTCAGCGGTCTGGGATCCATTTTTTGCAAATCTGTCGAAATTTTTGACCCAATGGAATGAGGAAAACGAAATGTATGCCCAGGGGCTCATATCCACCAGGAAAATTAACGACATGGGTGTTCAAATGACGAAGGAACTAAAAGAAATGAATGCAGAGTCAAAAAGGAAGATGGGGACCAATTTGGCAGTGGGGGAGAACCTTGGGGGCAGATCGGGCGAGCAGGTCCCACGGGTGCACGAGGAGGTAACGTGGGTCGAGAAGCGCTGGTTGAGTGAGGCGGAGGAAAGCGCGGGTACAATGACGGGTATAGAGATCGCGACCCGGGGTATGGGGCAGCCGGCAACCGCTGAGGTAGGAGAGAAAATTTTATTAAAGCCAACGGTCGTCGAGGGGAATAAAGAAAAAGCAGTAGTGGGTATAATTAAAATTGTAGAAACGACAGACGAAGAAGAGCAACAGTCGGAGGAAGGAATGGAAACTGTGCAAAGTCCGTGCTCACATCACGATGCTGTGCTTAATAACACCAATGAAAGTTTGCAGGTGGTGTTGGAGCGAAGGAGAAGGATCCCCCAGGTGAGTCGTGCTGTGTATTGTGCGGGGAGATTTTGTAGAAGGATGTTTGGCGACAAGAGAATTGTCGCGTGATTGGGGTCAATATGGCACCCGGGCGTTGGTGAAGGGTCCCGTGTGAGTGGAAATAGCACGCGTGTGAAAAAAAAGTGTGCGTCAAGGGGTGAGCGTGTTACGAAGCACGAGTGTGAAACCGAGTGCGAGCGAGAATGCACGTCGGGGTGTACAGGGAGTGCGTTGGTGGAATGTATGGAGTGTGGGATGCACTGGAGGCACCGAGACGCCAGGTTTTGTGAGTGTGAAACGGGTCGCGTATGCAAGTGAAGCATCGACGTTGACCGGGTTAGCAGTTAGGGCGACGGATAGCGGGCGCTCGGTGCGCGGAGCCCTTTGTTGGATGCAAAGCCTCGCGCGGGGCGCCCTTTAGCTTTGTTGGATGCGAAGCCTTGCGCGGGGCGCCCTTTGGCTTTGTTGGATGCGAATCCTCGCGCGGGGCGCCCTTTGGCTTTGTTGGATGCGAAGCCTCGCGCGGATCGATGCTGCGTCGCCCCGCTTCGGGGCGTTGCGCACGATTCGGGCCTGGCCCCGCACGGTCGAGTCCGGGCCTTGTCGGGTGAGGCGACCGGTCCGGTTCAGGGGCGAGTAGGAGGAAGCGGAACGGAGCCCCCTGGCGGGGGCGGGGTTCCGACCGGGCGAGATCGAGCCATCGGGCCGGCGACCGCAAGGTGCCGCGCCGAGATGGTGCGTGGAATCTCGGCCCGACCAAACCACCTCCCTTGAACTGAAAGCCGGACGGATTCAACCTGCAGGCGACCAAACCACCCGCGTTCATTGCTCGGCTGTGCGAAGCCGAGTTTTAATGACGTCATGACGCACCGAGGCTCAAGTTTAATGGACGGTGATGATGATAGTGTTTTTGATCCAAAATTTAGAAAAGTGAATAGAATTGGCAGTAATTGGAAAATTTTTGATTGGTTGCAATTGGATGAGCCAAATTGGTAGTGAGAGATACCCGATGTGGTGGGATGGCAACTCTGCCATCTCTCACAGCGGGGGCAAAGGAGCACTAGTTATGGGGTTTGGCAGTGAAAACTAGCCCGGGAGGGTTAGGATATCATGTGTAGGGACCTAGAGATTGACAATAGGTAACGCTAAGGTTAGGTAGTGACAATGATTCCGGTAGTGGGGACGCAGGTAGATTAGTTGGATGATAATGACGAGGGAGCGCAGTAGTTTAAAGGGGCGACTGGGAAGCGCAAGTTCCAGAGGGGAGTAGTTAGATGAGATGATGCCGTGTGTGTGTGTAAAAATGTATTGTGAATTGTATTGAGGATCGAAAGTGTATTGAGCAGGGTATGAGTAAATGATTGTGATTGTGAGTTGTATTGAGATTGCACAGGTGTGCAACTGAACAGGTGTATGGAGCAGTGTATGAGGGAGTGATGGTGATGTGTGTTGTGTTGACCCAAATGGTCCAGGGAGGAAGGAGGGTGCAGGTGGCACCAGGTGTGATTGCACAGGTGTGCAACTACAGGAGGTATGGAGAATGGTTGTGTGGAATACATGGAGTGTGGAATATATGGAGTATGGAATGGATGGTCGTGGAGTGAATATGGTGGAAACTGTGGAGTGGAGTGGATGGTGCGAAGGTGTGAATGGGGGAAGAGTGGACCCCCATCGCGAATACCCGGGTAGGGTAGTGTAAGAGTTAGGTAGAGGGTACAGGTAAATTGTGGTTGGATATTGGCATCTGTGGTGCATGGTGGAAGAATGGAGTTTGGATGGGTGCATTAGTGATGTGGAAATGGCTGGGCGTGTGGCCTGTTAGTATGTGTAGTTGATTGGGCACTCCACCACTGTGAGGATGTCGGCCAGGTGAGGCCACAGGTGGGCTCTGGGAGCCGGTAGAGTTGTTGTGGATGGGGCCCGAGGATCCGGAGGACGGACCCGGGTAGCCCAGTGCCAGAGGGCACCGAGGGGTGACAGAGCCAGGAGGGGCCTTCCCCAGTTAGATAGGTTAGGGTGAGGAGCTAGGTAAGCTCGGGTGGCAACTACAGTGGTGGAGGTGTGCAGGTGGGTAGACCTGCTGGGAGAGCTACACGACTCAGCCCGGAAATTGTGCAAGGGCACCACCGGGAGATGAATCGGGGAGTGAGACCCAAAATTGAGAAGCACCACAGTTTGGTCAATGGGAATTGGGTTTTAAAACCGCATAGAGTGTAAGATGGCCAATGGTTTGGCAGGGAAAGACCCCGGGTAGTGTAAAGTGTGTTAAAGTCAATTAGAAGGTAGTTAGGATTAAGATCTCCTCGCACCATCTGCATCCACTCACCTGAGGTGACGTTCCTCCACACCATGCCAGGTTGTTTTTATTATTTTTATTGTGCAGATGTTTGGAATGTGAGACGCATCATGACGTGGGTGTGACATTGTGCTTTGTGTTCCATCTCTTCCTCCTTATGAGGATTGATGATGAATTGGGTGATGGCAAATTTTGGATTAGTGGGAGTGCAGACGAATTTGGTATAAGGGAGATATGGGGAAGACGTGACGTAGTGACGAATTTGTAAATGTGTAGATTTTTGTAAATATGGGGTAAGGGCAAGGGTAGAGTAGGTAACAGGGGGGGTGACGTACGGTAGGGACGAGCTTTCTCACTTCGCTCTCCGTACGCACTTCGCCTTGCATTGCCTTGTTTGATGTGTACCCTTGTGACCTTACCCCTCGCTCACCTGTCTTCCCCCCCCCCCCCCCTTGTCTCCTACACGAGGACCGTGCGCCACTGGGCGCCGAGGGGAGCGTGCAAGAGTCCGCCATTGTGCGCCCGAAACTCTCGCAACCACAGCTGTCTGCATCGATGCACCACTTTATGGACCACATGTCTGTGGCTGAGCACCACTTATGGACCCCATGGGTTGGGGCATGGCCCCTCTGCTGGAACCGGCCATGAAGGCCCGAGATCTTGCTGGCGGACCTTGGCCACAGGGCACCGATGCCCCACAGGTGAATCACACTAGTCGGCCCCGTGGGCCATAAATAAAAAAAGATGGATGCATTGTGTGCCTTTTTATTATTGCAAATAGGCCGCCAGCAAAGAAGATGACAACAACTGGAAGAGAGCAATAGCCAGCAGAGGGAGCCGAAGAGGAAGACCAGCACCAAGGGTTTGTTTGGTTATTTTTATTGTAGAACTGTGGTGACTGTGCACCGATTGGTGCTTGAGGGTGTATTGGTGCGTTGTGGGTGCTTTCATGGTGCATCGATGCAGGGCAGACTGTCTCCCCCCCCCAAAAGAACGATCACAGGTCCTGGGTTGCGTTTTGTAAATAAAGTAGAGTCATTGTAAATAATGCGCCCCCACCGTAAGTGTTTTAGTTTGAAGACCATTCCGCAATTCGGTTAGCTGTGGGCGTAAATCTGTTAGGCAGGGTGCAATGGAGCAGCGGGCCATATTTATTTGTGTTTTAAAACTGTCACACTCAGGGTCAGGTTAAATGTAGAGGGAACTACACCTACGTGCCACACTAAACGTAAAGGTAATAGGCCCGGGATGCACCTAAGAGGAGGAGGGTGCAGTGTTGTGGAAATGAGGATTGTTTTTTTTATTGTTGTGTAAATTGTTGTAAAAATATCGCCCTCCTTCCTCCAGTTGTGTATAAAGGTCAAAGTGCATCCCGTAATTAGGTCATAAACAATCACGTTAGCCAATCATAGATTTCCTCCTTGTTGGGAGTTTATTTCCTTATTCTATGTAGGTTAAGGCCGTGTCTTCCATTAATTGACACTCCATTGCACCGAATTCAAATCGATAGATCCCCTTTCATTTTCATTTAATAAAGCCTCAATTGCCAACTGCATTCGCCGCAGCTATTGGGCGGTTTTCACCGCGACTCCATTAGCCACGAGGTAGGCGTGGAGAAGAAGGGGGAGGAGCTGCCGAATCCTGTGCGTGCCCGCCCATCGTCATCAAGGGCGGAGCCAGAGAGCCCGTGCCGACCAATCAGGGCCGAGGCGAGCTCACCGATGGGCGTGTTCTGGAGGCCGGCGGTTTGATCGCCGGCGGCGTTATAAAAAGCGCGCGCGGAAGCCTTGACACAAGTGCCAAAGGAGCGTCAGAGATACGGCAGAAGTGCCAAGTGCCAAGTGTGCAGTGCCAAGTGCGAAAGAACAAGTGCGAAGTGCCAAGTGCGAAGTGCGAAGTGCCAAGTGAGAAGCGCCAAGAGAGAGTTGCACAGAGGTGCCAAGAAAGAGTTCTAAGGAGCAGCTTTGGAGAGCGCACGGTGCACCGGAGGAGCTTCGCCGTGCAGTTTGGAACCGCGGCGGTTTGGCGATCCCAGCACGAGTATTGACGGCGGCTGTCCGCTTCCAGCCCAACCGATCCCCGCTGAACCTTCCTCTCCCGCCAAGCTATTCCTCCTTCCGATCATTCCTGCCTGCAAATTCCCCATTCGTGTGAGTCCGTCTTTGTTTGTCTTGTCCTTGGGTTTCTAAGTAAGACTGCATAGGTAAGCTAGAATTCTCACTGTGTCTCCTTGATTTCTTCTGTAAATTATTTTATTATCCTTCCTTCTCCTTGGTTTATTTTGGTTGTAAATAGCAAATAAATTATATTCGTATTTCCTACTTCTGTCTTCCTCTTCTTCACATCCGTGTCGCCGTTCTCTTTTCCCCATTGAATATCTGTGGCATGATTTGGCCCATGTTTAAGGAATCGGGTCTTAGTCATTGTTAATAGTTCGGGCCGTGGCCGCCATCCGCTCGACAAATCAACACCTTATCCGCAGTCCGTAACAATAACATAATGTGTAGACCACAATTACTAAATAAAATAATGTGTGGACCACAATTATTAAATAACATAATGTGTAGGCCACAATTACTAAATAAAATAATGCGTAGACCACAATTACTAAATAACATAATGTGCAGGCCACAATTACTAAATAACATAATGTGTAGGCCACAATTACTAAATAACATAATGTGTCGGCCAAAATTACGAAATAACATAATGTGTAGGCCACAATTACTAAATAACATAATGCGTAGGCCACAATTACTAAATAACATCATGCGTAGGTCACAATTACTAAATAACATAATGCGAAGACCACAATTACTAAATAACATAATGTGCAGGCCACAAGTACCAAATAACATAATGCATAGACCACAATTACCAAATAACATAATGTGTAGGCCACAATTACTAAATAACATAATGCATAGACCACAATTACTAAATAACATAATGTGCAGGCCACAATTACTAAATAACATAATGTGTAGACCACAATTACCAAATAACATAATGTGTCGGCCACAATTACTAAATAACACAATGCCTAGACCACAATTACCAAATAACATAATGTGCAGGCCACAATTACCAAATAACATGATATGTAGACCACAATTACCAAATAACATAATGCATAGACCACAATTACCAAATAACGTAATGTGCAGGCCACAATTACCAAATAACATAATGTGTCGACCACAATTACCAAATAACATAATGCGTAGACCACAATTACCAAATAACATAATGTGCAGGCCACAACTCCCAAATAACATAATGCGTAGACCACAATTACCATATAACATAATGCGTAGACCACAATTACCAAATAACATAATGCGTAGACCACAATTACCAAATAACATAATGTGCAGGCCACAACTCCCAAATAACATAATGCGTAGACCACAATTACCAAATAACATAATGTGTGGGCCACAATTACCAAATAACATAATGCGTCTACCACAACTCCCAAATAACATAATGCGTAGACCACAATTACCAAATAACATAATGTGTGGGCCACAATTACCAAATAACATAATGCGTCGACCACAATTACCAAATAACATAATGTGCAGGCCACAATTACCAAATAACATAATGTGTAGACCACAATTACCAAATAACATAATGCGTAGACCACAATTACCAAATAACATAATGTGTAGGCCACAATTACCAAATAACATAATGCGAAGACCACAATTACCAAATAACATAATGTGTAGACCACAATTACCAAATAACATAATGTGTAGGCCACAATTACCAAATAACATAATGCGAAGACCACAATTACCAAATAACATAATGTGTAGATCACAATTACCAAATAACATAATGTGTCGGCCACAATTACTAAATAACATTATGTGTAGATCACAATTGCTCAATAAAATAATGCATAGACCACAATTACCAAATAACATAATGTGTAGATCACAATTACCAAATAACATTTGTTAATTTTTTTTTTATGTTATAATTTTAAATCACAATTAACATTTGTTAATCCTGATAAATCTCACACTCTTACGATGTCTCTCCGAAAAGACCGAATGGAAAACTCTCCCATCCACTTTCTGAATAATCCTCTCCAAGAAGTTCTGTCACTCAAGCTTTTGGGTCTCACTATTTGCCATGATCTTTCCTGGGAAAACCACATTTCAAATCTGGCCTCCAAAGCCAGTCGCCGACTGGGCATCCTCCGTCGTGTGAAGTCCTTCCTTGACACACCTGAGCTCCTCACCACATGCAAGGCTTTCATCCGCAGCTCTATGGAATACTGCTCTCCCCTCTGGTCTGGTGCTCCTGCCTCACACCTAGCCCGTCTTCACGCTGTTGAAACCAAAGCGTTCAGAATTATTGGAATCTCCCACGATGAAGCTAACTCCAAGGGCCTTTCACTCACTCACCGCAGGCAGGTTGGTGGTCTTTCCGTCTTCTACCGACTCCTCTCTGGCCTTGCCCCCCCAGCCCTCTCTGGGCTCTGTCCCCCAAATATTCCTACAGGTCGCACAAGATCTGCCTGCAACCCTCTTATGGTTAAACTGCCAAAATCAAGACTTTCTGCTCACCTTCACTCCTTCATTCCTCTTTTCTCCCGCCTCTGGAACAAACTCCCTCACTCTCTTCAATCCCACTCTACCCTCCAGGTCTTTAAAACATCTGTTCACCACCATCTCTTATCCTCCCCCATCCAAAACCTTGATCTTTTCTACCCCCGCTAATTTCGGTCCCCATGTGTTTTATACCTCTCCCCCCGCCCCCCTCCCCTCACCTTCCCACGCCTCCTGCCCCCAAGCCCTCTCCCTCCCACACTTCTCCCTGCTCTCAAATGTTGTGGTTGTGTGCTTCCCCTTCTCTCCCCATCTTGGCTTCCGCTCCCTCTTTTGTATATTTTGTTTGTCTGGTTGATTTGTTTGTGAAATAAATGTTAGCTCTTTCACGAGCCTCGATTCAGTATACAAAAAAAAAAAAACATAATGTGTCAGCCACAATTACTAAATAACATAATGTGAAGACCACAATTACAAAATAACATAATGTGTCGGCCACAATTACTAAATAACATAATGTGTAGATCACAATTACTAAATAACATAATGTGTCGACCACAATTACTAAATAACACAATGTGTAGACCACAATTACCAAATAACATAATGTGTCGGCCACAATTACTAAATAACACAATGCGTAGACCACAATTACAAAATAACATAATGTGTAGACCACAATTACCAAATAACATAATGCGTAGACCACAATTACCAAATAACATAATGTGTAGATCACAATTACCAAATAACATAATGTGTCGGCCACAATTACTAAATAACATAAAGTGTAGATCACAATTGCTAAATAAAATAATGTGTAGACCACAATTACCAAATAACATAATGTGTCGGCCACAATTACTAAATAACATAATGTGTAGATCACAATTACTAAATAACATAATGTGTAGACCACAATTACTAAATAACACAATGTGTCGGCCACAATTACTAAATAACATAATGTGTAGATCACAATTACTAAATAACATAATGTGTAGACCACAATTACCAAATAACATAATGTGTAGACCACAATTACAAAATAACATAATGTGCAGGCCACAATTACCAAATAACATCATGTGTTGGCCACAATTACTAAATAACACAATGCCTAGACCACAATTACCAAATAACATAATGTGAAGACCACAATTACCAAATAACATCATGTGTCGGCCACAATTACTAAATAACATAATGTGTCGGCCACAATTACGAAATAACACAATGTGTAGGCCACAATTACTAAATAACATAATATGCAGGCCACAATTACTAAATAACATAATTTGTAGGCCACAATTACTAAACAACATAATGCATTGACCACAATTACCAAATAACATAATGCATAGACCACAATTACTAAATAACATAATGTGCAGGCCACAATTACCAAATAACATAATGCATAGACCACAGTTACAAAAAAACATAATGTGTAGGCCACAATTACTAAATAACATAATGTGTGGGCCACAATTACTAAATAACATAATGTGTAGGCCACAATTACTAAATAACATAATGTGTAGGCCACAATTACTGAACAACATCATGCGTAGACCACAATTACCAAATAACATAATGTGTAGGCCACAATTACTAAATAACATAATGTGCAGGCCACAATTACGAAATAACATAATGTGTAGGCCACAATTACTAAATAACATAATGTGTAGGCCACAATTACTAAATAACATAATGTGCAGGCCACAAATACGAAATAACATAATGTGTAGGTCACAATTACTGTGGTGAAAATGAACAAGAAGAAGAGCCTTCGTAGGTGTGGAGTATATTGGATGGCTATTGATGGACGAACGCTCGGTGAGTGAGATGGTCAGTATCTTGTCTGCTGAATGAGTTATGCAGAGATGAGCGCTGGATCTTCTTGGTAAGAAATGACTGCTATTGATGACTAATGTTTAGAATTCTTGACTATGCTTTATAATGCTTTATTAGCTTTGTAGGACTGATGAAATTATTGTCTGTTGTTTAGGATGCCAAAGATCTATTTCCATAAAGCTCCGTATCTTGAAGTGAGGTCTGGAAGCTTTTTCAATACAATTTATTGAAATCGATTCTGAGACGTTGAAGGGCCATGGACAAGCTCATCAAGTTGAAACGTTTCTGCGGAGACTCTAACGCGAGTGACGCCACTAGCCAGCTGACCCACTGGTTTCACTCCTTGGGGCTCTACACAGACTTGGTCCCAGAGATTACAGATGCCCAGCGACTGAACGTTCTGTCTTGCAATGTGTCCCGTACCATTTATGAATATGTTTCCCATTGCACGACCTATGTTGATGCTGTAGCAACCTTGACGGCTCTTTTTGTTAAACTGCGTAGCACTATTTACGCGTGGCACCTTCTGGCAACGCGCAGATAGGAGACTACAGAATTGCTGGAGCAATACACCCAGATCTTACGGCAGCTTGGCAAAGACTGTGCCATCCCGGATCGCCCGGGCGTAGAATGCACAGATTATTTCGTGCGCGATGCTTTCATAACTGGCCTCCAGTCTCCCACGATCCGACAGCGTCTTCTCGAGAGCAAAACGCTGGACTTCAAAACGACTTTCGAACAAGCCCGAGTCCTCCAGTTGGCTCAAGTCAGATCTGAAATTTACAGCCGGCCATTCGTAACTGTGGGTACTACAGCCTACGCCGATGATCGCGGGGAGTCAGAATCTGCCCCGAGCAAGCACCCGTGCGGGGTATAGCGAGCCGGGGTTCCCGTGGAGAGGGCTCGGACGACGGGGTGAGCGAGCCAAGCACCGCGGCCGTGGCGACCCCTGCTGGGGAAACTGCCAAATGCTACTTTTGCGGAAATCGCCGCCACCCCCGCTCGCTATGCCATGCTCGGGAGACGACATGCCACAATTGCGGGGAAAAGGTCACTTTGCCAAGGTCTGTCGGTCCAAAAGCTCGAGAGATGACGCTCACAGGAGCGCGCATATCTTCGGTGTTGCAGAGAGCTCTGAGCGGCCTTGCACGCACTGTGGTTCTGGTGGAAAGGCCGTGGAAGCGCTGATCGACACTGGAAGCAATCAAAGCTACATCAGCCAACGTCTGGTCGAGCGCCAAGGGTGGCCCACCGTTGCTGCAACGCAGAGCGTATGCATGGCCTCACGGGCCTTGTGCCAGCGATCACATGGTTTCTGTGTGGTTAAGCTGATTGCCAATGATGTTACGTACTCGGATGTAAAGTTAATCGTGTTTCAGAACCTTTGCTCGGACATGACTTCTTGAACCGGCATAAACGCCGAAAGATGCAGTTCGGTGGTGCTCATACACCTTCTGTAGGCTCTGTGCCGGGCTCGGTATGCGGCTTAGCGGAGACAGCTATCGAACCTCCCCCGCTGTTCCAGAGTTTAACATCTAATTACCACCCTGTCACCGTGAAATCTAGGCGGTATTCTCAGCCCGATGTCCAGTTTATCGCCGATGAGACTAAACGTCTTTTGCTCGAAGGAATCATCGAACCCAGTTGCTCACCTTGGTGGGCTCAAGTGCTGGCCGTGAATAGCGCTAATCATGGCAACACATGGTCGTTGACTACTCGCAAAAAATAACCGTTTCACACAACTCGATGCCCACCCGCTTCCTAGAATGAATGATATGGTCAGGGCAGTATCTAGATATCGTGTTTTCAGTACGCTGGACCTTCATAGCGCCTATGATCAGATCCCGATACGGGAAGCCGATCACCCCTACATGGCCTTCGAGTCTGGCCAGCGGTTGTACCAATTTCATAGAATCCCCTTCGGTGTTACAAACGGAGTGCCATGCTTTCAACGGGCAATAGACAATATCCTTTCAAAGGCGAAATTGAAAGATGTATTCGTTTACGTGGATAATGTAACTGTGTGCGGCTGGAACGAGAAGGACCATTATGCTAATCTGCGGCGCTTCTTGGAAGTGGCTCGTAAATACCAGTTGACCTTCAACGAGGCCAAGTGTAGCTACTCTGTGAGAACTATTGATCTTTTGGGCTACATGATGTCCAGTGGGGAGATACGACCCGATTCGGCATGGCTTCAACCACTACTCGACCTAGCCCCTCCTGTCAATCGGGCGACTTTCAAGCGAGCAATGGGACTGTTTGCACATTACTCTCCGTGGGTCCCATGGTTCTCAGAGAAGATACGGCCTCTCGTCGCGTGCAACACATTTCTGTTGACCTTGGCCATTCAAACTTCCTTTCAACAAGTGAAGGATGACATAGCTGGTGCCGGTGCAACCTCCATCGATGAGGCGGTCCCTTTCGTGGTGGAGATGGATTTGTCAGATTGCGCAATCGCGGTCACACTGAATCAGGGGGGGGGGGGGGGAGGGGGCGACCGGTGGCATTCTTCTCACGAACCTTATCTGATAGTGAGAGACGCCATTCCTCGATCGAAAAGGAGGCGTACGCTATAGTGGCATCGGTCCGTAAATCGCAACACTTCCTCTTAGGGAAACATTTTCAACTAATCACAGATCAGCAATCAGTTGCTTTCATGTACGATGGGAAACACTCTCAAAAGATTAAGAACGAGAAGATTGCACGCTGGCACATTGAATGGGCCGACTATACCTTTGATATCGTGTACAGACTGGGAAAGGATAACTATGCGGCTGACGCCTTGTCTCAGCCCATCTGCTCCGGAATGACGGTCGACGAGCTATGTACTATACACAATGCCCTTTGTCACCCGGGCATCGCCCGTATGGCGCACTTCGTTCGGAGTAGAAACTGGCCTTTCTCGGTTGACGATATTCGTCATTTATGCAAGATGTGTCCGGTATGCGTAGAACTCAAGCCGAGTTTTTACAAGCCTCCTATGGGTACGTTGTTCCATGCTGGACGGCCGTGGGAGAGACTGAACATCAACTTCAAAGGGCCCTTTCCCAGCGGCAGCACGCATCGCTACCTTCTAATGGTAGTTGATGAGTATTTACGATTCCCGTTTGCATTTCCATGCTCAGACATGTCGTCTCTTACGGTAATCCGATGCCTTCGGCAGTTGTTCCTCATGTTCGGCTATCCAGCTTTCAAACATAGCGACTGAGGAACAGCGTTCCTATCCCGGGAGATCAAGCAATTTCTCCTCGAGCGGGGAGTTGCTTCGAGCCGCACCACAGTGTACAATCCCCAGGGGAATGGTTTAATTGAGCGTTACAATGGGATTATTTGGAGGGCGGTTACTATGGCTCTGCGAACCCACGGGATGGCTTCGAGCATGTGGGATCGTGTCTTGCCGGAAGCATGACATGCCATCAGGTCTCTCCTATGTACCGTGAATAATGCCACTCCTCACGAGCTACTGTTCAAGTACCAACATCGCAGCTCCAGCAGGCAGCCTCTACCCTCGTGGCTAGCAGAGCCGGGCCCGGCTTTCCTGAAGCAAGCGGTCCGACAGAGCAAATACGAACCACTCGTGGACCGGGTGGAAATATTGGAAGCAAAACCAGAATACGCACATGTCCGTTTGGCCGACGGTAAAGAGACAACCATGTCGGTCCGGCATCTCACACCTTGTGGAGGTTAACGGGCAGCCCGTCATGAGTGTACCGGCCGAGGCCGACCTGGTTGGATCTGGTTGGATCAACCAACCCCACCTGGTTGGATTCGCCCCCGGACGATGCTGAGAGCGGTGCCGCCGCTTCGGACCTCGGGTGCTTGTCACCTTTGTCGCCTGCTCTCGGAAGCCTTCCGAGCCCTTTGAGTAAATCGCCTGGCGAGGGCACCCCGTCGATACCTAGTGTTGGGGGCCCAGGCGTTAACAGGGTTTATCGCTTGCGAATTGGTCGGCTATGTCAGCCACCAACACGTTTTGGCTGGTAGATTATTCATTCTGCTTTGATCTCTTACACCTGCTGCCTTGCTTGCACCTGTTATCCGTATTTTTAAGGGAGGGTGATTGTGGTGAAAATGAAGAAGAAGAAGTGCCTTTGTAGGTGTGGAGTATATTGAATGGACGAACGCTCGATGAGCAATGAATGGATGAACTCGATGAATGGATGAACGCTCGTTTATGGACGAACGCTCGATGAGCGAGAGGGTCAGTGTCTTGTCTGCTGAATGAGTTATGCAGAGATGTGCGCTGGAACATCCTGGTAAGAAGTGACAGGGATTGATGACTCATGTCTTGGAATGCTTGACTTTGCTTTATAATGCTTTATTTGCTTTGGAGGACTGATGAAATTATTACCTTCGCAAAAGCGGAAGGTTATGTTTTGATCGCTGTGTATTTATTTGTATGTCTGTGTGTGTGTATGTTAATCGCATAACTCAAAAAGTATTCAACCGAATTGCATGAAATTTGGTGGGATGATTGGTTATTATACGGGACACATTTGATTAGATTTTGGGAAACAGATTTGCTCAAATTCTGACTATTTTTAACTCGATCGTATTTCACTCAAAGTTATGAGCGACTGAAGAAGAAGATGTCCATCCAGGACGTCATCACTATAACGCGATCTCCCGCGATCATTTCAACCTCAAAAAAAATTATAATTGCAGATTTGACAATAGATGAGGCATATTAACAAACGAATGAAACAGATTTGCTCAAATTCTGACTATTTTTAACTCGATCGTATTTCACTCAAAGTTATGCGCGACTGAAGAAGAGGATGTCCATCCAGGACGTCATCACTATAACGCAATCTCCCGCGATCATTTCAACCTCAAAAAAAATTATAATTGCAGATTTGTCAAGAGATGAGGCATATTAACAAACGAATGAAACAGATTTGCTCAAATTCTGACTATTTTTAACTCGATCGTATTTCACTCAAAGTTATGAGCGACTGAAGAAGAGGATGTCCATCCAAGACGTCATCACTATAACGCGATCTCCCGCAATCATTTCAACCTCAAATGAAATTCAAATTGCAGATTTGTCAATCGGGGAGGCATATTAACAGACGAATGAAACAGATTTGCTCAAATTCTGATTTTTAAAAATCGATCGCATTTCACATAAAGTTTGAGGTACTAAAGAAGAAGAAGATTCGTTTAGCTTCTCAGATAAAATAAATAATTCTGTCTGCAATTTCAGGTTAATTACCTTCGCAAAAGCGGAAGGTTATGTTTTGATCGCTGTGTATTTATTACCTTCGCAAAAGCGGAAGGTTATGTTTTGATCGCTGTGTATTTATTTGTATGTCTGTGTGTGTGTGTGTATGTTATTCGCATAACTCAAAAAGTATTCAACCGATTCGCATGAAATTTGGTGGGATGATAGGTTATTATCCGGGAACCATTTGATTAGATTTTGGAATCGATCGGGTCAAAGGTCAAGGTCAAGGTCATGAAAAGGTCAAAATCGTCTTTTTACCATAGCGCGGTCAATTTGTGTCCAATTTGTATGAAACTAATGCCAAAATGTTCAGAATTCAATGCCCAATCTTGTGATATGCGACATGACACTCTGACGTCATAACCCTTGTTAGCGGTTGGGGGCCAAAGGTCAGGGGGGTCACACCCTTGCAAAATGTGCGGTTTTTTTTAAATCATAACGCGGTCAATTCGGATCCAAATTGGATGAAAGTAGATGTGTCATTCTTATGTGTCATGATGTTTTCGACTGTTGGTGCAATTTGAAGAGATGAAAAACAGAACATATATATATATATGCATATTTTACAGTTGTAAGGATGCATGTAATAAACTTGGATTAGCAGCCGTAAACATGGTTCTTTCCGTGCAAATCAACGGGACTATGGCACAGTGACAACGAATCAGCGCCGAGGCGACCATCGGGTTCCCACCTACTATAAATAGTTTATTTATAGACAGACGGACAAGTGGGCGGGTCGATACAGAGCTACTGTGGACTATGGTACCAGGAGAGGCGTATTTCACAACTAATGCTTGGTTTTATCAATAGTACATGAACTTTAATCGCGTGTTTTGCAACTGTCGTGTCATGTCCTTTAGGTAATCTAGAATATACTGTGGGTGAGTTGACACCAGATAATTTGAAAGCTGATTTTATTATAGGCTACCTCTAACACGAAAACGTATATTTTGTTCTAAGCTATGATTACAACAGCAACTAGCTGATGTCATACGTTCTAAATATAGCAGATACAGCTACAATAGTATATTCTGAAAATAACACAATCCTCTGATATGATACATCTCTATTGTGCAACATGCTGACGTCATACTTTCTAAAAATAGCACAGCAAGCCAATGTAATATTTTTCACTTGCTCAACCAGCTGATGTCGTGATTTCTAGAAAAAAATAGCACAATCTGAATCAGCTGATGTAATTTCTCTGTCCCAACCAGCTGATGTCGTCATTTCTAAAAATAGCACAATCGGATTAATGTGTCATACTTGTCTATTGCACAACCAGATAATGTCATGCTTTCTAACAATAGCACAATCATCGGACATGAAACGTAGTCTATTGCAACATGCTGATGTCACACTTATTTACAAAATGATGACATCATTTAGTGGAATTACAGGGTTGACATTTTATATGGAATATATATTTTGGTGTTCTGGCTTCTATCAAGTCACAAAAATAAAGTATAATAAAATTAAAGTTCTGATCATCGAAGCTAGTAACCAACAAACACAAAATAATGTAAATTTATGTGAATCAACTTTTAATTCATAAAAATATCCATATTACAAAATTACAAATATATTACTGATTTAATGTAAACCTTGTACATCTGTATGTATCTTGAATTGTGCAATGTTCATGCTCTGTCAGCAGATTTTTGGCTACATGCTGACATCATACTATCTAAAAGTAGCAATCTAAAAGTAGCACATCCAGCTGACGTAATATTTTTCTCTTGCTCAACGAGCTGATGTCGTAATTTTTAAAAATAGCACAATCAGCTGATGTAATATTTTTCTCTCTCCCAACCAGCTGATGTCGTCATTTCTAAAAATAGCACAATCACATTAAAATTTCATACATATTGTACTTGTCTATTGCACAACCAGATGATGTCATGCTTTCTAAACAATTATATTTAGAGCACAATCATCGGACATGCAACTTATCTATTGCAACATGCTGATGTCACACGTATTTACAAAAGGATGACATCATTTGGTGCAATTACGTATCTCAATTGTGCAATGTGCATGCTCTGTCAGCAGATTTTTTTTGTATAAATAGGTTTACTGAAGTATCATTTTCAGTATTGCAGCCAGCTTTGGGTCTGTACATTCAACCGGAACTTGAAGAACAATATGCCTCGATCCAGATCAAGAAGCCATGAGCAAAAACGAAAAGACCAGAGGGAAAATATGCGGGCTCGGCGTGAACAGGAATCAACAGTGGAAACTGCTCGACGTCGCGCATCACTCAGGGAATCGGCCCAGAGACACAGAGAACGAGAGTCTTTCGAAGAAACTGAACGACGTCAAGCAGATAACACGGAATCAACACAGATACACAGAGAAGGCGAGTCTTTAGAAGATACTGAACGACGTCGTGCAGCTAACAAGGAATCGACCCAGAGAGACAGAGAAGGGGAGTCTTTGGAAGATACTGAACGACGTCACGCCACACTACGAGAAAGGGCGCGTAGTCGACGAGAAGAGGAAATCCCAGAACAGACAGACAGACGCAGGATTTCAATGAGGGAGCAAATGCAAAAAAACATTGCAGCCGAGACGCAAGAACAGACGGATACTCGCAGGACTTCGATGAGAATACGAATGCAGAAAACCATTCAAGTCGAGACGCCTGAACAGACAGATACACGCAGGGCTTCAAATAGAGACTCCACCACACGATCTCGCAAAATGGAGGCTTCTGCTATACCTACTGTTGTACAGTGTGCCGCAAACTTCAGAGCCAAGATCCAAGAGGGCCCCATTTATATATGCTGCTCCTGCCATCGCCTCATGTACAGGAGATCTGTTGTCCAAATGAACAATGAAAAGTACAACAGTGCACTGATAAAACAGATCATGGAACATGGTGGTGCCTTGGAAACCAATGGAAAGTTGTGGCTCTGTACAACGTGCCACAGAACACTGAAGCGAGGAGAAATCCCGACTCAGTCGTGGGCCAACGGGTTAGCACTTGACGATGTCCCGCCTGAGATGAGTGACCTCCGGCCACTGGAAGTACGACTCATCAGCCAAAGGATTCCCTTCATGAAGCTTGTATCCCTGCCGAAAGGTGGCCAGAAATGCATTCACGGCAGTGCGGTGAATGTGCCATCAAAACTTGACACAGTGACAACACTTCTTCCACGATTGCCGCAGGACGCAGAAGTTGTTCCACTGAAACTCAAACGCAAGCTCGCGTACAAAGGCCACTACATGCACGAATATGTACGTCCTAAGAAGATCATGGCGGCTCTAAAGTGGCTTCAGCTCAACAATCCACTGTACAAGGACATCACACTTTGTATGGATTGGGAGGCAATATGGGAACAGGATGAATCAGATCTGTGGGAAGCCATGACTCTCAATGAAGGAGCACCCCGGGAAGCCAACGTACAATCACCGATGTCATCATCACTGGTAATTCAAAATAATTATCAGGGTCTACAACACCTAGCAAGATCGCGACATCTTGATGTCGTCAACGTACCGGCGGATGGGAACTGCTTCTTTCATGCCGTCTCTGTATCCCTTCAAGCATCAGGCGTTCAGTCAACAAGTGCATCTGATTTGAGGGCCCAACTAGTACACTTCCTTGAAGACTCCACCTCGTCTCGTACCTATGCTGGTTTCGTTCCCAGGAATTCTCAAGGACTAACTCCAAGTCAACAAGAATCTCCAAACCGCAGGATGACCAGATATGTTACAGCACTTCGCGGTGGAGAATGGGCCGATAACATCGCAGTGCAGGCTATTGCTCAAATGCTCAACATCAACATCCGGGTGCTCAACACCATCACCCCAGACTGGATGCACGACATTCACCCGACAGGCACACGAAGCGACAACACCATCACATTGGGTCTCATTGGAGAACAACACTACGTAGCTCTTGAAAACTCCACCAACCACCAGGAAACACCAAGCAACAGCCCCAGGAGCACACACGAAGAGCAACAAGATGACGTCGCATCGGAACCGGACGACAGACTGCGAGGGATTCCCTACGATACTCTCCTCCAAGAAGAAGGAAATGCAGACAAAACTTACTCCGTGGCTCCAGCAGAAAATCTAAAACCCTGTGCCTTTCTGCTTGATGAGTTATTCGAAGAACTCGCCAATCCGTCAAAGTATCCACATGGCAGTGGTGGACTTTCCGCGAAAAGACCCAAGAGCATCACTCCAAGGAAGTACTTCAATCAAAGACTACTGGATGCCGATGGACGCTTTGCCAAGGACATCGATTATTTGCTTGCTGCACAGTACACAGTGGAATCCAAGCAAATACTGGATGATCTGCAAATATCGATGAGACAAACACACGGAATGAGCTTCCAGAACCGCCCAATCAACGCCGGTTTGTTGAAGTCATCTGACAATGTACAAGCAATGATCCGCACAGACACAGCATTCAGGTTTCTGAAAAACGTACGTGGATCACCTGCATACTGGAAAACGACGCTACTGGATTTGCTAGGCATGGTGCGGCAACTCGGCACTCCCACTTGGTTCCTGACACTCTCAGCAGCGGACATGCAATGGCCTGAGGTCATCCAGAGCATAGCCAGGCAGTACGGGACCAAACTCAGTGATGACGATGTGAAGAACATGAGCTGGGAGGACAAATGCAAATGGCTCAGAAACAACCCAGTCACAGCGGCCAGACAATTTCAACACAGACTCGAGACTTTCTTTAAGGAGTTCATAGGCTCAAAGAGCAATCCCATTGGACAGCTTGAGGACTTCATGATCCACGTGGAATTCCAAGCTCGTGGGTCGCCACATGCGCACACGATCCTGTGGATAAAAGACGCCCCAAAGATCGGAGTCAACACGGATGAAGAAGTCTCTGCGTTTATTGACTGCTACCAATCCTGCTCCCTACCTGAAGATGATGACGATCTACATGAGCTCGTCACGTCTCTCCAAAGCCACACCCACTCGCGCACCTGCAGAAAAGGCCAAAACTGTCGGTTCAGGTTTCCTCATCCACCGAGCCAAACCACACTCATCGCCAAGCCACCAACAGAAGAAGATCCTGTTCTCGCAGCACGCCAGATCAGCGAGAAGCAAGAGGTTCTTCTGAAAGTGAAACGGGAATTAGAAAGTCCTGAGTGTCCTCGGGACATCACACTTCCGGATTTGCTGCAGAGAGCCGAGGTTGATCAGCTCCAATATGAAGAAGCGGTGAAAGTGGCCAAGACAGGAAAACAGATCATTCTGAAGCGTCAACCACGTGAGGCATGGGTCAACCAATACAATCCGGACATCCTCCATACATGGAGAGCAAACATGGATCTCCAGTTCATCCTTGATCCGTATTCCTGCATCATGTACGTGACGAGCTATATGCTGAAAAGTGAGAGAGCTATGGGAGAACTACTCAGAGCAGTCGTAGACGAATGTCGAGGGGAAGAGATCAAGTCAAGACTTCGAAAAGTGGGTTCAGCTTTCCTGCACAACCGAGAGGTCAGCGCTCAGGAAGCTGCATACAGACTTCTTTCTCTGCCACTGAAGAAAGCCAGTCGAACAGTCGTTTTCGTCAACACTTCCCCAAAGGAGAAACGAGTGGCAATGCTTAAACCGCGGGCTCAACTGATGGACATGGACGATGACTCAGAAAGCATCTACTGCACATCTCTTCTCGACAGGTATTCAGCTCGGCCACAAACTCTGGAGGACATGTCGCTGGCTGAGTTTGCAGCAAATTATACCACTACGACCGCTGGTAATGCTGCAGAGGGACATGACCATCAACCACAAGTCTTGTCTGATGATGAAGCTGAAGAGGACGATGAACCACGAGGTGCAGCTACCACGAAAATCCAATTAACAAACGGATTGGGACAGATGCACAGACGAAGAAAACCCTGCATCATCAGATTCCACCAAGAAAAAGCCGAGGGAGAAGCCAAGTACCGCAACCTCCTCATGCTATACCAACCTTGGCGGAATGAGGAAACCGACATCAAGGGAAATTGCGCGTCATTCCTGGAGAAGTATCAACAAGTCCAGGCTCTTGTCCGAAACAACGAGCAGAAATTCACCCACAATGCCGGGGAAATTGACCAAGCACTGCAGGACCTTCACGAGTTTGGTCCCCCTGAACACGCTTGGGACGCCATGGCACCGAACGCACTACACGAAGAAGCACAACAGGAAGAGGAGGGCGCAGTGAATGACAGATTTTTGGAGCAACCAGACATGGCAGAGAATATCGATTTGGGCCCCGAAGCACGCTCCAACAACTCGGAATTTCATGCTCGTTTCAATGCAGAACTTGGGAAGACACTCATGACACCTCAACAATACAGAGAAATGATGAGAACCTTGAATGTCCAACAAATGGAAGTCATCAAGGTGCACCGCAAGTGGTGCAAGGACATGATACGCGCTCTGAAGTCTGATGGACCAGTTCCCGTCTACAGGTTATTTCTCAGTGGACCGGGAGGTGTCGGGAAGAGCCACTTGATCAAACTGGTGCACCACGAGACAATGAGATTACTGAAACCCTTGTCGGGGTACTTTGAGCCTGACGAGCTGCCCGTTATCCTCACTGCTTTCACAGGAACGGCTGCATTCGGCATCGAGGGAATGACACTGCACTCTGCCTTCAGCTTTGCTTGTGGACCACGCAGCAAGAGAGAATACATGCCTGCGAGTAGCGAGAAACTCAACTCCCTCAGATCGCGCCTCGGGAAGCTCAAATTGCTCATAATAGACGAGGTGTCCATGGTTGGAGCAGATCTGCTCTATCACATCCACCGGCGACTACAGGACATCACAGGGCAATCAGATCCCGACTCCCGTTTTGGAAACGTCAGCATCCTTGCCGTCGGGGACCTTTTTCAGCTGCAACTAGTGGGTCAGAATCATGTCTTTGGTCTTCCTTCTGATTGCTACGCCAGGTTACATGGATCCCTTTGGGAAGAAAACTTCTCTGTCATCGAGTTGACTGAGAGCATGAGGCAGAAGGACGACAAGCAATTTGCTGACCTGCTCATGAGGGCCAGAAAAGCTACCTGCACAGAGGACGACATCAAGCTACTGAAGACTCGAGTCGTCACTTCATCTGACAACACCTACCCTGCTGATGCCCTACACGTCTTTAAGACCAACAAAGAAGTCGACAACCATAACTTGTCACACATCAAGAAATCACAATCACACATCCATGAGATCAAGGCCATTGACAAGCGTAAGGATGTCCACACAGGCCAGCTTACCGTGGTGATGCCATCTAAAGCATCCGACACTGGAGGACTGCGAGAAGTTGTCGTGGTCACAATGGGGGCACGGGTCGGGTCATGGTCACTGTCAACATCAACGTGTCCGACGGCCTGGCCAACGGTGTTTGTGGAACTGTCGTTGGGATTGAGACCACAGGAAATCAGGTGATCGTCATCCTTGTCAAGTTTGACAGTCCTCGAGTCGGAAAAGATGCCATCGCCCAGAGTCAATACAAGCAACAGTATCCTGACGCAGTTCCGATTATGAGGCAGGACGTCCAGTTCTTCACAGGAAGAGGACGACAATCCGTGGAGGCCAGACGAACACAGTTTCCACTCACACTTGCCTGGGCCTGTACCATCCACAAAGTCCAAGGAAAAACGCTGGAGCAAGTTGTAGTTGCCATGGAAGGGAGAGGGAAATTTATGCCAGGACAGGCATACGTCGCCATGAGCCGTGTACGATCTTTGCAAGGACTGTTCTTTCTCGGGTTCGATGCAAGTCACATCCGCATCAACCCAGTCGTTCAACAAGAAATGGATCGTCTGAACAACGCTGCAAAAAAGAATCACCCCTTGCCGCATTACCAAGCTGATAACAGATGCGTCAAAATCAGTTTTCTGAACGTCCGATCTTATCTCGAGCACTTTGATGACATGAGGAACGATCCAGCTATCAGAAAGATGGATGTGCTCTGTTTTGCTGAGACATTTTTGCATGACGGCCAACGACTAGGACCGGAACAAATGCTCAAGCAGGACGTTCAATGCTTTCGAGCTGAGAGGCCCCTCGACCACGGGATTCACAGAGGAGGCATTATGATTCAGGCTCCACAGGAGATGACTCCAGCGAGTTTGGACACACCATCCACAGCACTGGAGTACACAGGAATCGCCCTCCACGCCCACCGAAGGACAATCAACATCGTGACCGTGTACAGGCCTCCATCACAGGGTCCTAGGATATTCAAAGACCGTCTTCAACAACTGATGACCACACTGAACACAGAAAACCTGACGGTCCTCCTCGGAGATTTCAATTTTGACTTGCTGGACACCCCTGACCATGACATCCTCCAGCTGATGGCTCACCACGGGTTTCGCCAGTGTGTGACCGGACCAACGACTGACCAAGGATCGCTACTGGACCACGTCTACGTCAACCAGCCAGTCACTGTACATGTGGATGTCGTGGACACATATTATTCAGACCACGATATCATTTGCGTCTCTCTGCAAATGTGACTTTTCACCTATGATGAGATGTATTCCTACTTTTAGTTCTTTTATATTATACACAATTATCACTAGTTCATGTATGACTGCATACAGTTAGGTCAATTGGAATACTACGTTCTATTTTAGGCTGATGTATTGTTAGTAACATATAGTTCATGTATTGTTTTTCAATAGGAGTATGCATGTTTACATTATGCTGTAACTTTTCTCCAATTGTTCTCAATTGCAAAACAAGAATTTCAAAAGTAATACAAATTAAAGGTATTAATTCTCATTCATTTTTTTATGGATGTTACACAATTTAATGGTAATGTTCAGGGAACTTGTTTCACGAACGTCCGGCTTTGGACATGTATAGTTATGTACTTGTCAGAAAAATATAATAAAATACATATCAACAGAACAACCATTTCTCTGTCTCATATTTTTGCAGCACTTCGCAGCACATAGAGTCCAAATGTTATCAAGTACCACCACATGGATGTGATTACAATATCAAACTTTTGGCGGGATAGAATGGTTTAATTTGAAACAAATCTTCCCGCATGACAACGTAGGTGTGGCTTTGCTACACAGATCTTGTAGTCTTTTATTTTGGCAACAAAAGTAGCTGCGGCGAAGGTATGCGCTCTACCGAGTGCCCGTTCTAGTTGTCCATTGTGTAGGATGCTAAAGGATAGATTTCAATAAAGCCTCGTATCTTGAAGTGAGGTCTGGAAGCTTTTTCAATACAATTATTAAATAACATAATGTGTAGGCCACAATTACTAAATAACATAATGTGTAGGCCTTTCCAGGAGCTGCCAAAGAACCAAGAGGCTGCTTTTCGTATTTCAGAGAAAAATACACAGGTAAAGGGCATTTGGTCCATCATACCTGCATCGTACATACACCCAAGACCCCACAGCTATGTCAGAGTACCAGCACACAGATATTTTTTTGCGTTGTAGCGTGCCATCCCAAACGAGTGAAAATCTCATGCTCTAGACTTTAGACAATATACCGAGAGGGCCCTGCATTAGAGTACGTACGGCGCAAGGTGAGAGCAAGTATTTTCCGTGAGCGCATCAGGCTCAGCACCTCGCCATGAGTGCAGCAGGACACGCTGTACCCGTTTACTCGAACCACCTCATCCCCGACCTGCACTCAGAGTGCCACATGAGAGGGAAGGGGGCGAGTTACACACTCCTCTCTTGTGCTCACATTCAGCATCAAACAAAGCAGTTTGGCGAGTTAATCAGAGTGACAAGGCCGTACCCGGATACCCAAGGTCTCTGCCTGTCCCCCGGGGGTCACGGCAGATACGAACAAACCACAGTTGAACTCCAACCCGCCACGTACGCTCATGCCAAGATTCTCGGCTGCCTGCCTGTCCAGTCTTACCTCACGCAGCTTCCTGGAGGGAAAGGGTGATTAGTGAAGACGAAAGAGGTGGATAGAAATCACACATGGAGAAATAAAACGGAGATGAATCCAAGCAGAGAAACACGATCGTCATCAAGCGAGAGTGGACACGATGGGATTTCCCAAACAGAAACCCAACACCACTTTCACTTTGAGCACATCCAATGCGGAACTTTTAGTCACGTGGTACAAACCATCCATTACCGGGAGCTGTACGGTATGAGCTGGGAGTACTCCATCTGATGTTTGAGCAAGATGAGCGGTCGAACACAGTCGAACAACGACAAGCGGCCGGGGTTCGTTACCAGCAATTTCAGGTCTCCGACCAATATTGGTACGTCCATAGACCTGGAACAGGAGAGAATGTCCATCTGTGGCAATACATCCACCCATCAACCTGCTTTCCTACCTTTCTACCTGCTCTTATCCAGCAACGGTGCAATATACAGGATTTCTGATTACCTGTATGTTTTTATTACGTCAATTTAAGACTCCCAGTGGATCTCGTGTACAGATAAATGTACAGGACAGATACATCATTGTACTTGTTTTCGAATTACAAGGACAATGTAGACCAACATTGGGTGAATGGGATCAGCATCATGAATGAATCTGTTTGGGGATTGTGGAATATTGTTTTTTTGTATCCATGGTCGATGCTCGTAGAAGAGAAAGAGTAGAATGGAAAGGAACAAAATGGAAAGGGGAAACATCACCAGCAGAGTAGAAGTGAGAGTGAGATAGAGGGGAGAGGGAGAAGGACACATGGAGGGATGGAGGAGAGTGCAGGGTAATGACGGGCGGGTGACAAGCTGAATGGAACACTGCAAGAAGTGGACGAGAAAAGCGGGAATGAAACAGAAAAGGAAGAAAACAACCGGCAACTACCAAACAAAAAGGGGTGAGGTGGAGGGGGGAAATCCCAAGTAACCTGGAAAAAGGGAATGCGTGGGAATGGGGTCATTTGGGGTAGCAGAGATCAGGAGTATGGATGGGGCAGAGACCGAGGTACCAGTAGTGGAGAACAGCTGTCTTGAAGCCATGGAGGGAAGAATGGGATGGAGCAGATTGGGGAGGTTGGTTCCACAGGGGAGAGCAAATAGGAACAAATGGGAGGAAGTGAGGAGGATTTTGGGAGTTTAAGAAGAAGAGGGTCACTGGAAGACCATGCGTGCCCGGCAGAAATCTGGGAAGGACATAGCCAAAAGAGGGCAGAGGGTGCAAGACCAAAAAGGGGGTGGTAGAATACAGAAAGGCCCCACAGACCTGTCTGTGATGTGAAAGTAATGCCTACACACTCAGCTTTGGCATGGGAGATCCTAATGATTTTGAGGGCCTTGCTTTCCATGGCATCAAAAAGGGCAACGTGTGAGGCGAGAGCACCAGCTCAAAGGGGCGAACATTACTCCAAGCTGTGAATGAAGGCCTCGTAGGTTGTCAAAAGTTCAGATTGGCCCAGGAAAGGCCTTGCATGCCAGAGGATTCCTTGTCGGCAGCTGGCTTATGAGGCCATCTTGGAAATATGGTCTGTCCAAGAAATATCATCGCCTATGGTGAGACCCAAAAGTTTGGGTGACTTGATCTCTTCAAGTGGCTTCTTGAGGAAGTAGATGGGAGGGTTTGTCAGACAGTCCTTTTGGAGAGATAGAGTATGTGGGGGATTTGTAGGAGTTGAAAGACATATTCCCAGTATTGGACCATCTCCTGATTCGATCAAAGTTTGAGGGAAGAGGCTGCTGCCTGCCTGAAGGATGAGAGATGATACGGCAAAGGGTGGAATCATCAGGAAAGAGATAAGCAGGATTTTCCAGGGAATCAGAAAGACCATTGATGAAGATGAGGAACAAGACTGGGCCAAAGCCAGTCCCTTGGGGAACTCAAGCCTTTAGAGGGAGATGAGATGAAAGTATCCCGTTAAGAGGTACGCGCTGAATACGGGAGTGGGGAAGTCAGTGATTCATGAGAGGAGGTGGCATGGATGCCGTAACGAGAGAGTTTGGAGATCAAGGTGGGGTGCCGGATTGTATCAAATGCTTGGGATATGTGGAGAGAAACTGCCCTGAATTCATCTCTGAAATTGATGGGTTCCATCTGTTGTTGGGAGAGTAGAAGCAGCATGTCCGGGGTCTGAAACCGAACTGATGATCCGAGATTAAGCCGTTGGAGAAAAGGAAGGATTTGATGATAACGGATAACTACAATCATCGATTCCTTGGCCATGCTTTTTATACAAAAGAGCGAGAGTATGAGATGGTATAAATACGTACATAAGTGAAAGTGAGCTTGTGTGGAAGGATTCATGGCGTTATTAATATTAGGAGAGATGGAAATGAAGGACCAGTCTTGACTTGTGAGAGGATTTGAGTCAGCTTGAGTGAACTGCCAGACTTTACGGACCTGAGGCCGCTCTTTGACAATAACCAGAGAGATGTTGACTCTCACCAACACATGATCAGATGAACCGATTGAAGCAGGAACAGGAGACATTTGAAGGCAAATTCACCATTACCAAGTCCAGAATGGAGGACGTGCCATTGGGAGAAATCCGGGTCGGAAACTTCACTGATTGGGTCATAGGCCCATGGAGTCACAGCAGTCGCTTGCTGCAATTCCATGGCTGCTTGAAGAGGTACCCAACACCCAGCCAATTGGCATGGGGAAGAGGAAGAGGAAGAGGAAGAGGAAGAGGAAGAGGGAGAGGGAGAGGGGGAGGGAGAGGGAGAGGGAGAGGGAGAGGAAGAGGAAGAGGGAGAGGGAGAGGGAGAGAGGGAGAGGGAGAGGGAGAGGGAGAGAGAGAGAGAGAGAGAGAGAGAGAGAGAGAGATAGAGAGAGAGAGAGAGAGATGGGATGGGATGGGATGGGATGGGATGGGTAGGGTAGTTATAAGTCTGTCCGTATTGGCAGAGATATGTAAATGGGGTCGACACCGTTAGGAGGACAGTACAACACACAGACAAACAAGAGGTAGTTGTGGAGGGTAACGCGCATCCAAAGGTACTCCTGAGGGTTGGGATGGGGAAAGGTAGTACACGGACAGGGAAATGTAGTTATTGGCACAAACTGCAACTCCGCC